>NC_079973.1:15303943-15912068 GCF_029852145.1 Microplitis mediator | reverse complement strand
AAGAATCTCGTTTGAATTATCAATTTCCTTGGGACCTAACAGATGGATTATGTTCGAAAAAACCTGGTTTATGTAATGGTTTTTAATTATATAACCGTTAATCTTGATATTTAGCTAAAATTGTGAATTTTACTTAGTTAAAGTTCATATATCTTTTTAAATATTGATTTTAGAGATTTGACTTTTGAAAACTTTTTTGTAGAAGACTAAATTGCCTACAAAAAATGTCTTGTACTTTCTTTCCCAAAAGTCAACCGTTTACAAGTTAACAACAAAAAACCACTAATTTCGTAGGGAATGAGACTTTCAAGGCTTCCGCGAGGGCTGTAGTTAAAGGTACTGCTAAGCACATACAGGCTTTTTCAAAGAGCATACAATTCTCTTCCAAGAAACTTTGAACCGATAAGATACGTGAATATGGGGATGAGTTTTATTCGATAAAAAGAAAAGAATCAAAATTGACATGCTTTTAGCATGAGAAAACTTCAACGACGTTGTTCCAGCTCTTGAAATTGTTATTAAGAGCTCAAAATTTCACTAAATTTTTATTTTTACATGTAGAACAAGATTTTTGATGGGGAACGAAAAAAAAAAAATCTTCGTTTCAAACGGAGCACCCTAATATATATACAGGGTGATCCAAAATTAGTTTTACACCGGTGAGATTTAGATTGAGGGGATAATTCTGAGCATAAAGTTCCTGAACAATATTTCTTAATTTCGAAAATTATGGGAGTTATTAAATAGTCTAAGTGGCCAATCAGAAACGAGCTTAGGAATAGAAAAAAATACGAAAGAATAAATAATAAGTTAGGCATAGAATTTAATTCAAATAGAAATCATCATTTATTTTGAAACATTCGGATTGGCAACTAGCTCATATAACCATCCATAAAAAATTTCGTCTAGAATTTTGTCTTGGTTTCAGACTCGCATTTTTTCTCGGTTTGAGACTTGAATTTTGACTTGATTTTGGTCTAGGATTTCGTCTTGATTTTAGTCTTGAATTTAATTTCTATTTCAATTTCACATTTTTTTTTTTTAATTTTTTGTCTAAAATAATGTTTTAATTTTAGTCTTGGATTGAGTCGTGGTTGCTGTCGTGATTTTAGTCTCAAATTTTTAACTTCCCGCTAAGAAAATTGTACATTTTCAAAAATTCGGGAAGTTATTGGTTTCGGTCCGATTTACGAAAATCGAATTTCCATCAGATGTCGACGTTTCGAGGTCCTAGGAAGCTATCCTGACTAATTTCACGATGATGTCCGAGTGTATGCATGTATGTGTGTACGTACGTACGTACGTATGTATGTAAATATTCATAACTCTTGAACGGGTAAACAGATTTTGATCGTTGAGGTGTCATTCGACGCAACTTGGTAATGTCTTGAAGCCGTAAAATTTGAACTTAATCGGTAGGGTGCGTTCAGAGATATTTCAAAAATAAAATTTTTTCGAAAATGTTTTATTTGGATAACTTTTAATTTGCTCGATGGATTGATTCCAAAATCTAATCAGCCCTAAAACTCTATAAGCCGCGTCGAATGCCACCTCAACCATCAAAATCGGTTCATTCGTTCAGGATAAACCGTTGACGAATGAATTCAAAAAAATTTTTTTCCTTGGTTTTTTTGAAATTTCTCAAAAACGGCTAAATAAATCAATATCAAAATTTGATCAGCTTCAGAACTTGATAAAACGAGTCGATTGCCACCTCAACCATCAAAATCGGTTAATTCGTTCGCGAGATATCGTGGGAGAAGGAAATGCTAAAAAATGGTTTTTTACAAAACAATGGCATACAAAAGTATTTGCGAGCTCGAAGAGCTCGAAAATGTATTCACAATAATGTTTTCGAGCTCAACGAGCTCCAAAACAGCGGGAAGTTTTGGGGCTGGCCCGCAGGGTCAACTGACAGACCGATTTTTTTTTCTTGGTTTTAGTCTCGAAGTTTGTCTTGGTGTGAGACTGGAATTTTGTCTGGGATTTTGTCTTGAATTACGTCTGGATAATTACATATGCTATTTGTCAATTCCAATGTGTCAAAATAAATGACTATTTTCATTTGAATTAAGTTCTATATAAAAAAATTAGATGTGGACTTGGCTACTTGCAACGCTGCAAAACTTATTATTCATTCTTTCATTTTTTTTTCTATTTCTAAAGCTCATTTCTGATTGGCCACTTGGAATATTTAATAACTCCTACAATATTCAAAATTAAGAAATATTGTTCAGGAACTTTCTGCTCAGAATTATCTCCTCAATCTAAATTTCACCGGTGTAAAACTAATTCTAGAGGGTGGTCCCCCAGGGTGATCCAGAATTACGTTTACAGCGAGAAAATTTAGATAGAGGAGTTGATTCTAAGCATGAAGTTCTTTTGCCACTTTTGAAAATTTTGAGTAGTTTTTGAGTTATTCAACATTTTAATTGACCAATCTTATTTGAGAACTGGAATTTGAAACAAAATAAATATTAAGTTTGGCAACGACGCAATTGTTGACTTCAAGTCATACATAAATTTTATATTTCAAAAAGTTCAAATGCTGCAAAAGTTTGAAGAACAAAAACAAAACACGCAATCGCAACCTCAAATATACTCTTATCATACATTTTTCAAATTTACTTACTGAGAATAGTGAATAATAATTATGCTTTCATCATTAGAGTCAGGACCATGGACAATTGAAGCACAATTATGTTTTTGGGGCATTCCACGCTAAATCGATCACTTTTGAAACAAACCACTTTTGATTTCGCAGATAATTTTTTTTTATTTTCTATCTCACTAAAGGCGTTTCTCATAATTTTTTTAAATTATCTTACCCAATCTAAAAAAAAAAGTTACGAATTTTTCAAAAAAATTTTTCTTTTATTTTCAAAATTCCATTACTTTGGCAAAAATATACTTATCGGGACGTTTTTTTTTGTTTACATTTTGTCTTAAATATTGTCTTATTTTCAGTCTTGAAATTTAAATTATTGTCAGTCTTGAATTTCGTCTTATTTGTAGTGGTAATGTTTTTTACTTTCTATCTTGAATTTTGTAATATATTGTGTCACATTTGGTCATTATCAGATTTCAATTTTTTTTATTTTCAGTGGTGAATTTTCTTCACTTTCTTGGCTTTAATTTTTTCTTACTTTTTTTCTTGAATTTCGTCTAACTTTTTGTCGTGGATTTTGTCTTACTTTTTTTCCCGAATTCTATCTTACTTTTTGTCTCGAATTTTGTCTTACTTTTTGTCTTGAATTTTGTCTTACTCTTTGTCTTGAAATTTGTCTTATTTTTTTGTCTTACTTTCTGTCTTGAATGTTATCTTACTTTTTGTATAGAATTTCGACTTATTTTAAGTTCTGATTTTTATCTTATTTCTGGTTTTGAAATTTGTCTTATTCTCAACCTAAAATTTTGTCTTTGATTTTGACTTATGAGGATTAAATTTTATCTTATTTGTGGTCTTGAGTTTCATCGTATTCACAGTCTCGAATTTTGACTTCTTATAAGGCTTCAATTTTGTCTTATTTTCTGTATTGAGTTATGCCGTTAACTTGGTCTTATTTTCAGACTTCAATTAAATTTATTCTTAGTTTTGAATTTTATCGTCCCGATAAGTATATTTTTGCCAAAGTAATGGAATTTTGAAAATAAAAGAAAAATTCTTTTAAAAAATTCGTAACTTTTTTTTTAGATTGGGTAAGATAATTTAAAAAAATTATGAGAAACGCCTTTAGTGAGATAGAAAATAAAAAAAAATTATCTGCGAAATCAAAAGTGGTTTGTTTCAAAAGTGATCGATTTAGCGTGGAATGCCCCAAAAACATAATTGTACTTTGATTGTCCATGGTCCTGACTCTAATGATGAAAGCATGATTATTATTCACAATTCTCAGTAAGTAAATTTGAAAAATGTATGATAAGAGTATATTTGAGGTTGCGATTGCGTGTTTTGTTTTTGTTCTTCAAACTTTTGCAGAATTTGAACTTTTTGAAATAAAAAATTTATGTATGATTTGAAGTCAACAATTGCGTCGTTGCCAAACTAAATATTTATTCTTTTTCACTTTTTTTCAAATTCCAGTTCTCAAATAAGATTGGTCAATTAAAATGTTGAATAACTCAAAAACTACTCAAAATTTTCAAAAGTGGCAAAAGAACTTCATGCTTAGAATCAACTCCTCTATCTAAATTTTCTCGCTGTAAAAGTAATTCTGGATCACCCTGTAAATACATATATAAACTTTTGAACCAATGGTATTTTTGGAACCTACTCGATGAATTATGATAGATTATGGCAAAATTCTTTGAAAATTCCACCACGAGGACAAATGCGAAAGATAGATTCCTATGAATAGGAATATATATATAGACTGGTTCTTATTTTGGATATTTTCGAATTTTTATGCTCCCAGAGGCTAATATGGTTCGAAATAAATAAAAAAATTATTCTTCAAGTTTCAGGTCTCTATCTCAATTTTAACCCGTGCCGCACAGCGATGTAAGTTTCCCATTTGAATAACATGGAGTTTTTGGCATTGGACAATTAATTTCTTATTCCGGTCGAAGTAATTGATCAAAAAAATTGAAACTCAGTAGACTTTATCCTCATATTAGCAGCTACTCCTCACAATTTTTACAGATTTTTAGCTACTATAATTTTGGAGGTACAGCAAGATCAAAGAAAAAAAATTTATTTTTTATTTTTATCTAAAATTTTTTTCAAATAACATATCAAATCGCTCTGCTTCCTTATCAGAAGTTCTTACTTTTGTTCATTCTCGCACCTAAGTAAGTGAACGGTATATCTTTGATGGACTAATACAGTAATCAGGAACATTGCATTAGTCTGCAGTAAAGTGTTTCTTGAATGAATTTTCCGAATTTATAACGATCACCTCACAAACGGCTTCAATTACGACAGGGAAAATTCCCTTAAAATTTGAACTCTTAATTTCAACGGTACCACGTGCTGCAAATTTTGTTTTTGTGATTTTTTAAGTATATTATATTTATTTATAAAAGAGATCTATATTATTAATAATTTATAATAGTCTGAAAATTGTCAATAATTAACTATTTTGATATTATAATACAAAAAACTATGAACTTTTTGTTTGTTATTTATTGCTTAAAACAAATAATGAACTTTAATGTGACCAACGTATTTGAGCAAATATTAAAAGAAATTGACTTTATTGATAATATCTATTAAATGTTAAACTAAGGCGTAATATGATTAGTTCCATAGATATACCGATCTCGGATATCGATTGAATGCATTACATATTTTTGAAAAAGACACAAAGTCGAATAATATAAAAAAAAATTTGGAAAAATCACAAAAAAAATTTTGCGGCAACTCTTCCCGTTGGAATTAAGAGCTTAAACTTTAAGGGAATTTTTCCTGCTGTAATTGAAACCGTTTTGAGAGGTGATCGTAATAAATGCGAAAAATCCTTTTAAGGAACACTCTACTACACATGAACGCACTATTGTCTCATTTAGCGAAGTGCGCTTTAATTTTTTAAAAATATATTCGTTTGTTCCTACGAAAAACTCGTCCAAAGTTCCTGATTACTGTATTAATGCAACAAAGATATGCCGTTCACCCATTTGGGTGCGAGAATGAAAAAAGTAAGAACTCCTGATAAGGATGCCGAGTGGTTTGATATGTTATTCAAGAAAAATTTTAGATAGAAATAGAAATTTTTTTTTCTTTTTTTTATCATGCTGTACTTCCAAAATTATAGTAGCTAAAGATCTGTAAAAATTCTGAGGAGTAGCTGCTAATATAAGGATAAAGTCTACAGAGTTTCAAATTTTTCGAACCATTGCTTTGGCCGGAATAAAAAACTAATGGTTCACCCGGGAAAAAAAGTTCTTATATGATCATATATAAATCATATAAAAGTGACTCATATAAAATCATAGAAAGTTTTATAATGAAATTGGTCCTATATAAACTTATATGACTTTATAAAATCTTATATAATCATATAAAATCTTATATAATCATATAAAGTTAGATATACCCGGTAAAAAATGATTTTACCTAATCATATATACAATAAATTTTATATGATTAGAACTCAAAATTGGCAGGATTTGATGATATATAATCATGCAGGAACACAAAAAAAAAACATCTATCGGTTAGCTGCTATTTTGCCAAGGGGTCACCCATCCAATTAATGTTCTGCCTCAATGCTGCTCAACTTTGATGATCTCTTGATTGCCGTCTAGTTCTCTAGTCTGCTTTACCCTTATAAGTATTTGACAACCTATAGCATTACTTAAATCGAATGATCAAATTGATACATCCTACATCAATAATGCACCAAATATGATCAAATTTTATCGCATTAGTGTTTTATATAAAATTATAAATTTCTTTAAAATAACCTGCTTATAAGACCACAGAAATTTATATATAAGAATCATAAAACTATATAAACTTTTATATAATCATATACGATTTTATATAACTGTATTAAACTCTGTTGTACTTATACAAATTTATTTATAAATTCATATAAAATCACATCAATTTTCATTAATTATCTGAATTCGTAGAAGAATTTTATAAGGTCATATAAGATTTCATATGATCATACATGATTATGTATAATCATATAAAACGTGCTCTTGTAATTTCACAATGTTATATATAACTTTATATGAAGTTACATCGAATTTTATAAAAATTTTATAAGATTGTACGAATTATTATAAGAATTTTATAAGATCATATGAGTTCTTATATAATCATATATGACTGCATATAATGTATAACATTTTATCTGGTAATGTTATAAACTCATATATAACTTTATAAAAAATCATATCAACTATTATAAAATCCTTATAAAATTATATAAATTCTTATAAGAATTTTATAAGATCGTTATAAGCTTTTATATGATCATATATGATTATATATAAGCATATGAAACTTTACCTGGTATTGTTATAAAGTTATATATAACTTTATATAAAATCACATCAATTGTTATAAAATTCTTATAAGATCATAAGAATCCTTATAAGAATTTTATAAGATTATGTAAGCTTTCATATAATCATATATAAACACATATGTTTATATATGATTCTATAAGAACCTTTTCTCGGGTTTGTATAAAATCACATCAATTTTTAAAAAATCCTTATAAAACTATATAAATTCTTATAAGATTTTCATAAGATCATATGAACTTGTATATGATCATATATAATTATATATAAGCATATAAAACTTAATCTAGTACTTTTATAAAGTCATATATAACTTTATATAAAGTCATATCAACTTTTCTAAAGTCCTCACGAGAGTATATTAATTCTTGTAAGAACTTTATAAGATCATATAAGCTTTTATGTAATCATATATAATTTTTATATATTTCTTATATGATCATATATAAATTATATATGAACATATATGTTTATATATGATAATATAAAATCTTTTTTTCCCGAGCAATGCCAAAACCCCATGTTATTCAAATGAAAAACTTACATTTCTGTGCGGCACGAGTTCAAATTGAGCAATTGACCCAACGCATGGATCGTGAGATAAATCCGGGATAGACGCTGAACTGAACGGCCACGTTTTTTTTTTAACCATTCGACCTGACCAAATGAACAATACTCGATTCCGACGTTTAAACAATTTGAATTACGACATTCGAGATCAATCCGAGTTTGATTAACGAACAATAAATCGCGACAAATAATTTCGACCGACAATAACCGCTTTTGTGAACAAGTGAACAAGTCGTTATATAAATTTACATTTGAGTTTATGAAAGAATTAGCTACTAGCAGCTAGAATACTCCAAAGAAAAAATTAAAAAATCTTTTTGTTTCTTAATTAAAACAAAAAAAAATTTATTTTATTAGATTTTTGTAATCAAGGAATAGAAATAGTAAATAAACAATCAACTATTAATGATATGATGGACTTTTTACGAGTTTTTTTTATAAATTTAAAATAGTGCTAAACAATCTTGATTCAAATTATTTTCAACAGATAATACGTTAAACTGATAATTTAAATAAATCTAAAATTGAGACTTTTGGAGCTCTAATTTATTGAGTCGTTGAAGATCAAATTTTCGCGTATATACGTAGTGTATTGGATTTTTTACCGAATTTCTAAATAACTGTTGTCTCTATACTTTATACTTTAATTCCCGATGAAAAAAGATTTTGTCTAATCATATATGATTATACATAATCATATATGAAGTTATATATAATCATGCATGATTATATATAGGGTCATATATAATTATATATAATTATATATGACTCCATACATAATTAGATCTGATCATACCTGGCTGATATAAGCCCATCCGGGAAAAAAGTTCTTATATGATCATATATAAATCATATAAAAGTGACTCATATAAAATCATATAAATTTTTATAATGAAATTGGTCCTATAAAAACTTATATGACTTTATAAAATCTTATATAATCATATAAAGTTATATATACCCAGTAAAAAATGATTTTACCTAATCATATATACAATAACATATATATGATTAGATCTCAAAATTGGCAGGATCTGATAATATAGATCGATATATAATCATGCATGAACAAAAAAAAAAAAAAAAGGCCATTCGGCAGCCGAAATGAAAGGTAGATTTATAAAAAGTCACATACAGACATATCTTGCGATACATGTTAGTGTATATAGACATGATATGATATTAGGCTCGTTTTCTTAGAGTGAGGGTAAAAAAAGACAACGACTATTTTCGATAAAGAACTTCAGATAGTTGATTCGACAAAACATTTTATAGGTAACCTAACAAAGTAACCTTCACGGAAAAAACTATAGAAAATTTAATTAGTATGAGATCATAATTGTAATTGCTATTACGATGGCAAGATCAGATATAATTTTAGGACTACAGGTACGATTGAAACATCATAAATATTAAAAGAAATACTTTTAAAATATAAAATAGCTGTAAAATTTGCAGGTTATTTTGTTCACAATAAAGTACAACTGACAAAATTGTAGTATAATGGAAAATACATAAGTTATGTGGAATGAAAACCATATTTTCAACTTTTTTGATTTTTGAATAAAAACTGATTTTTTCGAAAAATCGTGAAAATTTTAAACAGCCATAACTTCAAAACTATTTGAACGATTCAGCCTATCTTTGAACTTGATCAAGATGATCGCCTATAGAATAAGTGTGGAAAATTTCATTAAGATTCGATAAGAACTGTAGGTGCTATCGTAATGACAAGACCAGTGATAATCATAGGAAGTAGAGGTACATTTGATCCATCGTAAGTAATAAAAGAAATACTTTTAAAATATAAAATAGCAGTGAAATTTACAGGTTATTTTGTGCACAATAAAATACAACTGACGAAACCGGATTATAATGGGAAATTCATAAGCTATGTGGAATGAAACCCATATTTCCAACATTTTTTGATTCCATTAAAATTTTCAAGGCCATCAAATTATAGGATGAAATGGTCGAAATATAAAGTCTAAGGTCATAAATTAAAGCTTATTAGACAAGCTTTCAGATACTTTTTACGGAAATTGTCTATGAGTATTAGTTTTAAAATTATATGAACTTGAATGTGGAAAAAAATTGATTTTTTCAAAAAATCATGGAAATTTCAAAAAGCCATAACTTCTAAACTAATCAACCGAGTTTGCCCATCTTCGAACTTAACCGTGATAATCGCCCATAGAATAAGTGTGAAAAATTTCATTAAGATCTGATAAGAATTGTAGGCGTAATCGTGTCTTCAAAACTGCGTTATATCCCATATATATATATATATATATATATATATATATATATTGTGACCGGTTTAGTAATTCGCCTGGAATCCGTCAGACGAATTAATTCCCCTCACAACGATGTGGCTTACCTGTTCGATGTTTGCGGTTGTTGGGCGCCAGGTGAGCGTACTCACCGAAGTTCACAATCGTCGTCGTCGTCGACTCAGGGCGGCGGGTCGGGAATAGGATGGGCACTTAAACTTACATTAATTAAATAAATCGTCGGGATCTCGGGAATAACACAAATCAATTTATTGAAACTCACGCAGTAGTGGTCGACGATACAATAACTCGGAATTCAAAATTTTAAATCGATAACAAACAACAAAACAAAAAAAAACTAACCGCCGGGAACACAATAATAATCCAATATCGAAACTTAACGGCAAAGTGATGTCAATTCACTTACCATCCACAACCGTCGGTAACTCGGTCTCCGCACGTATACGGAACGCTAGTGGTACATAATAGTCAATAGAAAGAAAAAATAGATAATAAAATAAACCGCAATATGATTAATGATAATGATTATCCGTGGTCGTTAAGAGCCGATGCAACTACCTGACGAGACTCGAATTACGCCGTATTATAGTAAATAAAATTAATTAGAGGTAACAATCAAACTCGAATTAATAAGTAATTAATACAAAGATGCACTCAGTACTCCGAACCAATGTCACTTCTGAAGTACAACGACAAATAATACATAAAGGTTATATTAGTGGAAATGACCCGAGTTGACTGGTGACTAAGTACATACAAAATTCGAACCATTCATCGGTTAATAATAAGATGCGTCAACTCGAATCATCTCACGAAACGAATTAAGTTGACTCGCTCACCGGTCGAAGGTCTTGAAGTCCACTATCGGTGTCTCCACGTGGTCGAAACAAAACCCCAAAAAAGCGGCCGGGAACGGCGTCTCAATTTGCCCCAGGTACTGGACAGGTATCACTCCCTGGGTGACGTATCGCTTGCTCGATCACGAGATGATTTAGTACTGCTCGATTCAAAAAAACAATGTATATCCGCACGCGGAACGTTCTGTCGCCGGTATCAGCGACGGGTGAGAAATTGCCTGCACGGAGGTCTCACTTCGGGATAATTTGTATTATCCACAAATAATTACTTTTCGTTTTAAAAAAACTGTACGGAACCCCAGAGGGTCTGAATATTCAATTCAACTCACGTACGGTAGTTTATATACGCGTTTTTCGCAATTCAGTAATTTGATTAATTTATACTCGCAGAACACGTGGCAGTTGTCACAATGGTACGATCCAGAATGGCGTTGGTCGTTCCGTTTCCCTCCTCGTCGATCGTAGTTCAGGGCTTCCCCAGTTGGCGGCGCTTCGATCGCTCCTAATGCAGAGCTCGGTTATGCGTGACGCGGGCAATTGCTCCCCGAATCCCTCGATGTCGGTCTAGTTTCCCCATAATACATCAGTTGTGCATGTATACTATATGTCGTATAAATCTTTGTTACGACTGTTCGTGGACATTGGCCCGTTCGTTCGGGTGTTTTAGTCGTCATACAGGCTAACTCGCTAGACGATGTCAACTTCAAAAACTTTCCGCTGGCGGAATTATATACACTCCGCACTTCGGGTATTGTCGGCCGTTGTCGTCGAATTTGGCGTGTGGATCGTAGCAGCGAACCCTCTTGGGCTCTGGTGACCAGCAAATGAGTACCTAAATTTCTAAAAGTGCCACGATACCAATTTAAGCTAACTTAATTACTAGTTAACTTACTACTAACATTATGATTATTAGGATTCGAGTCTCGGATCTTTCTCGTACCACGCTGCCAACTGAACGATAAAAGGAACATACGCGGGAAAAGTTGCTCCAAAAGTGATTCAAAATCGTGATCGGCCAAGTCAACATACGGCAGCTGTCAAAATACCTATAACCTTAAATTATCTAATAATAATAACGTAAAAGTTCAATTAAATGACCACGTGTCGGCATCGAATTAGAAGGTGAAATTTAAAAATGTCACAATATATATATTGTAACGGTTTTTCACCACCGGGGATCTACCGGAGTGAAGTCCGAATACACTTACGATTATTGGCACCCTTGTTCAAAAATTATTAGTTGGGCGCCAGGTGATGTAACAATCACCAAATAAACAATTATCGAAATCGGCTCAGGGTGGCGGATCGGGGAAAGGTCAGGCACTTAAGATTACGATAAATAATTGATCAGAATTAACACAAAATAATTAGTCGTATATTAAACACAAAATAATTGATCGGTATCACAAAAATAATCGGTTAGAACAAAATAATAAATTGCCGTGGTCGGCTTGACTCGATATAAACAAAACAAAATTTCTCGTACTTGATTGGAAAACAAATCAGTTCATTGCTCAAAAAAAAAACACAGTCGGTTGACGAAATTAAAATAAAATAATTTTATTGTCCGGAGCCACACATACAGCGGAAGTATTAAAGAAATACTTGACGAGTGACGTCAGAGTATTCTTACACGGCGAGGTGACAAGACTGCTGTTGCGAATGAGACACGGATAATCCGTAATTCTCAGAATTGCTCGAAGAAATAAAATAAAATATAAAATAATATTTTATTTCGGTAACGCGTTAAATTGCACGATGAAATATTTATTACGCATAATTAATTAATTAATTTTTTAATTATTACACGAACGCGGTTCACTTGTTCAATAATAATATCACATATACACTTTGTTCAATTTTCGTGCCGATGCTTCGGCTTGTTCACTTGTTCACTTAATCGGTTATTGTTGGTTGAAACCGTTGGTCACGATTAATTGTTCGTTGATCAAACTCGGATTGATCTTACAGGTCGTAATGCAAATGGATCATACGTCGGAATCGAGAATTGTTCAGAGTCAAATTGTTCAAATAAAAATAAACGTGGCCGTTCAGTTCGGCGTCTATCCCGGATCTCTCGTTTCAATCCAAGCGTTGGATCGATTGCTCGGTCGAAGTCGGAATTTTTGCTCATAGGTGTCACCAGATTTGGCTCACCGGATAACTATTTATTTTATTCAAATAATTTCAAACCTCGGGTCGATGTCGAATTTTCCCCATGTTACAATATATCTATCTATACATATCTTTATATCAATCTATCACAAACAAGTATATCAAGTAGTTGAGTCTATTAACGTAGTATCAATAAGTTCAAGTGTAAAAATTTATAACCATACAATTCAACAAAGTGTGGTTTTAACAATTTAAAACATAATAGTTATTTTTAAGTGAAATTCAAACACACAATTTATTTACAAATACCCTAACTCCATCAGTTTGTAGTACGGGAAATAAAACATGGTCCTTCGAGCCGGATTTAATAAATCCATGTAATTAATATCAATATAAAAAACTAATTCTTTCAATAAATTTATAAAAATAACATTTCTGAAGTGAGTATTGTATAACAAGTTAAAAATCATCAATTGAAGATTTCCAATCACAAAAAGAGATCTTCCATTCAACTCCAACATCATCAAGGCATTTATGAGACGTCATCACCAACAACATCTAATATCGACAAATCGTTCAAGGTAAGACTCATTCTGTTTATCGCCAATTCCAATATTCTTAATTCTTCGAACTATCTATGACCCTTACTCATTCTCCTGTAAAACAAACACCCATTAACATGACGAATAAAGAAGTCACAAGCTTAAAACGTCGTCGCGGAGACATCAAAAGTAGAATCACGCGATTTAATACATTTATTACGAATTCAAACGAATCTACTAACATCGAGCAGATTCAAACCAGAGTTGAAGCCCTTACTGACAGGTTTAATTCAACTTACGCGATACACGAAGATTTACTCGAACATGATAAAGACAACGCAGAAGATCACAATAACGAAGTAATTGAAATTGAAGAGTATTATTACAATACAATCGCATGAGCGCGCAAGATTATACACGATCGTACAGCTAAAGTTGACAATAACGTTCGTGATCAACAACAAACTTTATCCGTTCAATACAACAACAACCCTTCTCAAAATAATGCTCAAGTGGCAATTATGAAGCCACACATTCGACTTCCAGAAATATCTATTCCTCAATTCGATGGTAGTATGGAAAAATGGCAATCATTTCGGGATATGTTTGTATCTCGAATTGGTAATAACGACTCTATTGCGGGAGTAGATAAAATAACATATTTACAAAATAGTTTAACCGGAAAAGCAGCTCGTGCAATAGAAGCAATCGAACCAACGGAAACTAATTACAAGATAGCCTGGGATATTTTACAAAAGAAATACGACAATACACGTAAAGCTATACTGAAGCACTGGTCAATTTTAAACAATTATCCTCGATTACAAAAGGACACTCCGGAAGCATTAAATGACCTGATCGATATCTTCAGGCAACATTTACGTGCATTTAAATCCTTGGGAGAGCGGGTAGAAGAATGCAACGGGTGTATTTTATATATTTTACTCACTAAAATTAATAATCACACTAAAATTCAATGGGAAACTACGCTATCTGATAACAAAATGCCAAAATATACTTCGTTGATTGAGTTCTTCGAAAAACCTGGTAAATGCTCAGAATATACATTTCAGTCAAAAGAAAATCCACAAAAATATAATCACGATTTCAAACCAAATGGTAAGCATCAAGGTCAACGAAACAGTAAGTCATTTGTGACTACTAATAAGGTTAATAATTTTAACAATAATCAACAAAATCTATCAATATCTACGTCTAATCCAATACCAACCATAGCTAATCAGAACACGTATCCATTTCCCATCTGTAACGACTCACACACAGTTTATAAATGCAAAACCTTCATCTCATCACCCATAGAACAAAGAATTCAATTAACAAAAACGACAGGTCTGTGCTATAACTGCTTAGATAAAGGTCATCTATATTATGATTGTAGAGGAAGTAATTGTCGACATTGCAATCAGAAACATCATACCTTCCTTCATATAAACAAAACGCTTGCAGTTCACAATGATGCTTTGTGACTACACTTAGGTATAATCAAGTCATTAAACATTGAAACCCTAACAAATGACGTCATTCCGACGGCCTCATTCCATATTTTCGACAAGAATAAAACAAAAACATTTTGTAGAGCAATTATCGATACTGGATCTTCTACTAATTTGATTTCAAGTGATCTTGTATCAGTTTTAAAATTACCACAAAAGAAATGTCATGTACCTACCGGTGCATTAAATGAATTATCTACCGTAGCTAATTAATGGATTACTACAACGATCTATTCCAATAATAACAAATATAAGAAAACTATCGATTTTTTAATCGTACCAAAAATAACGTCAACTCCAGATCAAAAAATCAATCGTCAAAACATCAACATTCCCGCAAACATCAATTTAGCTGACCCAGAATTTCACAAGCCAGCTCCAGTACAATTACTGCTCGGTGCAGGTATATCTTTATCCCTTCTTTGTGTTGGACAAATAAGACTATGTGTTGTAATATTAATTAAATAAAGACATGCCAGGACTGGTTGGTGGTTGGGATGTTTGAAAAATACGCATATTTAAAAATATAACAATATTTTTATTTGTCACAGCACAAAATATCACTGGGTTGCAAATTAAATAGTTTATTTAATTTATAAATACTGTTAAATGTCTGAGCTCATGAATACGTGAATGATTGAATACAAATTATTGAGTTGAGCTCGAGTAAATAAATGAATTAAAAATAATCAAGTTGAGTTTAATTGAACACTGAGTTGATTGCAAAAATGTCATGATAATAAGTAACATGATGTCAGAGGTTACTGAGCGAAGTGAATTATTGAACACGTAATTACTATTTTTAATAGCACTGAATACATAAATAATTTTGTTATTGAGTTTTAATAGTAATGATCACTTAATTGAATTGAATTCAATGAGCTTATAATAAATTATACTGATTTTAATTTATTTGTTGAACACGTGGTAGCATGATAGCAGAGGCTACTGAGCGAAAAATAACTTATAGTTTAATTAAGAAATTGAGCATAATATTAATCAAATAAATAATAAAACTGAGTCCTTTGGTTTGATGAACACTTGAATTAATTTATAAAGTAGAAATTAAGCACCTGTACGATTCTCCGTCGAAAATAACCTCCTCAGGAACAGGTTGTAGAATACTGGATTTCTTAATGTTGTTTTTTATTTATTTTATGAGCTCTGGTGCTCGCAATTATAAAAATAATTATATTTTTATATAAAGTTATGAACCCTTAACGTAGTTGATTGATTACTTTTAATTATTTACTCGAGATGAGCGCAATTTTAATAGATTATACGAAACACGTGGTGACACTTGAAAATGTATAAAACGAAGATAATAGCGTCGGTCTTCTTGCCACGAGGCAGTAAAAATCCATGCGCATGCGTCGCACTGCGCTAGTCAAGTTTGAATTGATAGACACTAGGACCCAGTAGGTGCTGCCTCTATTTGCCGGAAGTTCAACTACATTCAAATTTGAATGTAGTTGTGATTACGCAACACTATGTCAATCGTCTTATCCAGACTTATACCTGCAGAAGACCCTTGCTGGATGGATAATAGGTGGAACTATACCAGAATTATTCAACAACTTTTCAAAATGCAATTTAACGACAATTCAAAATAATATAGAGAGGTTCTGGGAAATCGAAGAAGTTACCAATATCAAACACTTATCTAAAGGCGAAGCGATATGTAAAGAACATTATAAAAAACATGGTACTCGTAATGCAGAAGGCAGGTATGTAGTAGTACTTCCTTTCAATGAAAAGGAAGCACAACTTGGGTCATCACGTAGCAGATTTAAAAAGGAACCTAATCTTTACGTACAATATAAGGCGGTCATTGATGAATATATCAAATTAGGACATATGATCAAAATCAAAGGGGAACCTAAAGACAGTTTTTATCTATCTCATTATGCCGTAATCAAAAATTCAAGTCAAACAACTAAGGGACGAGTGGTCTTTGACGGCTCTGCTGCGTCCAGTACAGGTGTCTCTCTCAACGATGCACTGAAGTTAGGGCCTGTTATACAAGATGATCTTTTGTATTACGTCCTATGGTTTCGTATACCTGAATATTTAATAACTGGAGACATTGAAAAAATGTTCCGAAAAGTTCTAATAAGAGAAGATCAAAAATATTTGCGAATCTTGTGGAGAGAACAAGATGGAACAATTTCAACTTATCAATTAACCACTGACACTTTCAGACTCAGTCTGGCCTCATTTATCGCTATCAGATCTATACATCAATTATGTGAAGACGAAAAACATCGATATCCAAGAGAAGCTGCTAGTCTGAAGAGACGTCTTTATGTAGATGACTACATAGACGGAGACAAAACAATTGAAGGAGCAATTCAACTAAGGGACGAAGTTATAGCGCTTCTTAAAGCTGGTGGTTTCAATCTTAGACGATGCGCATCCAATTCAACTAAGGTATTACAGGACTTACCTGACTGTAGCATAAACAAGCAATTACAAGACAAAAACGACCCAACCCTAAAAACTTTAGGTATGTATTGGGACTTACAACACGATGAAATAATCTACACTGTCAAGCCTATTTTCAAATTATCTTCGACTACAAAGAGATTTATATTTTCTGAAATCAATAAAATGTTTGATCCTTTAGGTCTTTTGAATCCAGTAATAGGTACTATAAAAATATTAATGCAAGAAATTTAAAAATTAAAATTAGACTGGGATGAATCAGTACCAATGGGAATTCAAACAGCTTGGGATTTATTTATTGATCAGTTATCAACACTTAACGATATATCATTTGATCGTAAATTATTGTATAATGAACCAGTTAAAATTCAACTACATGATTTCTGTGATGCAAGTGAAAAGGCTTACGGAGCTTGCATATATTTAAAATCAACAAATATATACGGTAACGTAAAGATTAGATTATTCTGTGCTAAATCAAGAGTTGCACCTATCAAAACTGCTCGAACTATCCCAAAATTAGAACTGTGCGCCGCATTACTTTTAGCAAAACTATATTCAAAAGTGAAATCATCTATCGACATCCATATAAAAGAATTAATATTTTGGACGAATTCTATGATAACTCTTTAGTGGATTCGTAAATCGCCGCACATGCTTAAAACCTTTGTGGCTAATCGGGTATCTGAAATACAATCTAAAACAGATCCCATAAATTGAAGGCATGTACGTACGCATGGAAATCCAGCTGATCTATTACAGAGAGTTTTTTAGGAGCTCTACGACGATTCATTGGAAGACGAGGATTGTCCCTTTCAATTCATTCCGATAACGGAACAAATTTTGTTGGTGCCAACAATAAATTAAAGGAATTAGCTGAGTTATTTGAATCTGACGAACACAAACTTCTAGTTAACAATTATTTAACTCTTAAACACATAACCTGGCATTTTATACCTCCTCAATCTCCTCACGTTGGAGGAATTTGGGAGGCAGCTGTAGGATCTTTTAAATATCATCTAAAATGGGTAATGGAAACTGAACTCTATACTTTTGAACAATTCAATACGCTGACTACAGAGATTGAAGCTATTCTCAACTCGCGACCATTGACAAATATTTCCACTGATCCTAATGATCCTGCTCCTCTCACTTCTGCTCATTTTCTTATTGGCGATTTTCTTATGAGTCTACCTGAAACAAATTTTGTATATACTCCAACTAATCAATTGTCTAGTTGGGAACAAATTCAAAAAATCAAACAGCACTTTTGGGAAAGGTGACACAAGGAGTACCTACATCAATTAAATATCAGACATAAATGGCAAACAGGTGAGCACCCGATCAAGGAAGGTTCCATTGTTATTATTCGAGACGATAACTTACCACCTCTTGAATGGCGCCTGGGAAAGGTGTTAGAGGCTTGTGAAAGCACCGACGGAGTGATAAGAACAGTGCGAGTGAAAACATCTACTGGTGAACTAATCCGTAATGTAAAGGGACTAGCACCATTACCAATAGATAGAGACATTAATGACTAAAGGACAATAAGATAATTTATTTGTTTACTATTTATCACACATTTTCGTAAATTTATAATTTTTTTTTTTGACTTCTCAATAATCAATTTCATTATAAAATCAATTAGTTGATCGCACAACTCTTAACCGGGAGAGTGTAGCGCTTAACATTATTTTAAACTTTATTTATAAATATTTAAGTATATTTTCATTTACTTTCAACCTTTCTATGATGATTTATGGCCATAAGCCGACCTTGTACCGTGCTTATATTTCTATTTTCTGCATTGTCGTTTAAGATTAGAAAAAAGCCTTGAGTTTTTTTCTCACTTAAAATTCGTTTTTTTTAATCCCCAATAAAACAATTTAGATATTTTTACTTCAAACTTTCTTAATTTTCAACAACATTTGGAGAACATCTGTTACTTTTTCTTTTAATTCTACAAATATTTTCGTACAATCTTTAAGGTCCTCCTTCATACTCCCATAATAGTACAGGACCAATAATTTTAATTAAATAAAAACAACCACACCTTTTCTGCCCTTTCCTATCTTAACTAAGTACGCTGAGAATTGCTGTCGAAAAACCTAAGTGAAAAATCGAGACACTTCTAACTGAGAACTGGAAGTCGCCGGTCTTCAACTATTCATTGATATATATATATATATATATATATATATATATATCTATCCATATCTATATATCAATATATCACAAACAAGTATATCAAGTAGTTTAGTCTATTAACGTAGTATCAATCAGTTCAAGTGGAACAATTTATAACCATACAATTCAACAAAGTGTGTTTTTAACAATTTAAAATATAATAGTTATTTTTAAGTGAAATTCAAACACACAATTTATTTACAAATACCCTAACTCCATTAGTTTGTAGTACGGGAAATAAAACAAACACGCAACCTTCTGGCTTCAGATAAGTTGAAAATTGCACCGAGTTCCGAAAAACGATCAAGGAAGGTATTTGCAGACCATCCAACAGTGCCTGGGCTTCACCACTTCATTTAGCGCAGAAGAAGTCCGGAGAGTAGAGGCCATGCGGTAATTACCAACCGCTTAACGATAGAACACTCATCAATAAATATTCATTGCGATATCTCGATGACTTTGCCGCATTTTTACAAGGTTAAAAAAATATTTTCAGTCGTCGATTTTGCAAAGGCTTTTTTGCAAGTATCCGCTGCACTGGAGGACTTGCCGAAGACGGTGATAATTACACCGTTCGGACTATTCGAATCCGTCTTTCTGTACATTGGCGATATTTTAATCACATCTACCGACGATAAACAACACATGGAGCATCTGAAAAGTCTATTCGGGCGTCTCCGTGAATACGGGCTGGTAATTAATGTACCGAAACGCCAATTTGGTCTACTGGAAGTAAAATTTCTCGGCCATCTCATCACTAAAGATGGAATCAAGCCTGTAACAGGGTACATTATGCACTTTGATAAGGATTATTAATTTGAATTTGAATGTTATTCCCGCCGTTAACCGGCCAATGACCTCGTAAGTTGCGAGTTAGGGTTGCGACTTGTCACTGGGTGTCGCATGATCGCTAAGGCCCGAACATTCGCCACTCCCCTAGTCTAAGTTTTCGGGAGTGAACCAGAATAGAGGGAATGATAATATAAAAAGGACTGCGGAACATGGAATCATCAGTTGAGTTCTAGTTTTTGTTCAGACAACGACAACGGCAGGACACTAATTAAAATTAAGGCTTATCAAAATCAATAATTATTATAAATAAAGAGAGCAAATAAGAGTCCAGAGACAACACGAGACCGGATAAATTTTCGTCAATCAAGGAAAGTTACACTGACATCCAAGGAGCAGCAGGAACAACATCATCAGTTGCTGCAGTAAAGTTCTGGAGGTAAAATTATAATTTTAAATTGGCCGGAATTTATTCCAATGGCCAAATTTAATTATAATTAATTTACTTGATATCTTTCCGTCGGTTAATTTATAATTAATTCGTATTGTAAGGCCGTTGGCCATTACAATTACGCGTCTCGTGTTTTCTCGAAAGTTGTCGCGCCGTTTCGTTAACTAAATAGTGTCTGTAACTCAAAATTAATTATTTCAGGTCCTTTGGCCGAAATAAAATAATTTTCCGCGTGAAATATTAATCAATTAAATTATAAAATAAAGTCAATAAATTAATTGAGGCCGGAATTTATTCCAGTGGCTGAATTAATTTATAATTAATTTCAATTTACTCGAATCCGTCGGTAAAATTCTGGACCTGAGTGACGCCAACTCTATGGCCAAATTTCTAGTCAAATATTAAATAAATTCTACTCGTCAATTAGTGATAATTAATTTTAAATTAATTAATTACAATAATTAAATAAATCAAGGTTAAAAAGAACGCTAGAATTTTGGATAGATTAAATATTGAGTCAAATTGAAAACGAATTATTTTGTGAGTAAATTAAATTTAGTTTTGAAAATTATAAGTGAAGAAATTATGAATTAAAAGTTATTGATAAATATTAATTGTGGCGAATAAAATAGTAGAATTCTATGCGTGGAAAAATAAATTAATTAATGAACAATTGGAAAAGAAAGTAAATGATTAAATGACAAAATTAAAAGTGGGAAAAATTATAAGCGTTAAAATTAATTAATTAATAAATTATATTCAACCAAAAATTAATTAATTAATGGAAATTTGGAGTTGTAAAAATGAAAGTTGAAGTTAATGAGTAGAGTCACTTAGTTGTAGAGTCAATCTAGTGTAAAGGAAAACTGTATCTGTGATTTAGGTCCGGTGGACATGTTAAGTAAATTAGTCATACATCCAGGGGATGTTTTAGTTTAAATTTTAAAGAAAATTTTGGTTAACGTCCAGGGGACGAATTTATTAAGGTTAATTAAGGTTTAACGTCCAGGGGACGGTAATTTAACGTGGGAGTGTGTGTGTGAAAACGTCCAGGGGACGCAAAATTAGTTTGTCATAAGTAAACCGTCCAGGGGACGAGAAAAATTAGTTTGTCATAAGTAAACCGTCCAGGGGACGAGAAAATTTAGTTTTGTCATAAGTATTTAGTTTGTCATAAAGTTACAATTGTTATTAAGGGTTAAATAAATAAAAGCAAGGTGCTTATAATAATTAAAATTGGAACTAAAGTCTTAAATAAATTTATTTCAGCCTGTTTATCATTCCTCTCCTCTCTCACAAAATTATAAAATTTACGAACGACCCTGAGCATACAATAAAATTACATTAACATCCGGTTCTGGAAGGCCGAGTCCATCTTCCAGTGGCGCCCTAATATTCGACCATAATACTCAGGTGCGACCAGACTTGGCAAGCTAATCACTCTGTCATAAGCCGTTACCGGAAATAGTAGAGGCTATTGTCAATTTCGAACCTTCTACCTCCGTAAAAGCTCATCGTCGATTTTTCGGCACAGTGAATTTCTACAGAAAGTTCATCAAGATCGCTGCAGAAATTCTAGCACCGTTAAACAAAATTTTGGAAGGACCCAAAGTCAAGGCTCTCATCCAGTCAACTGGACATCTGAACTTCAAGAGTCTTTCAAGTCAGCTAAACGAGCTCTCGTGGATGCTACGTTGTTGGTACACCCTAAAATCGATGCTGACTAGGCAATATTCACCGACGCATCCGAAATTAGTATTGGAGCCGTTTTACAACAGTAACGAAAAATGCTTGGATGCGTGTATGCAGTCCAGTGGTCTATTTCTTATTGTCTCTACGAATGAGGTAGAGATGGAAAAATGAAAAATCGATCTTCGACGTAAACTGCCGAAATTTATTGATCGCTTCACCTAGTAGCAACTGTTCAGTCACGAGTTTGATTAAATTCAAAAGCTTCGTGCATTTTCGCTAGTCCGGGAGCTGCCGAACTCGCTACTGACTTTAAGGTCAGAATAGTGTCGGGTCACTCACTATATGGGCCCAATACTTGCAATTTCTTGCTTATGACCGTGTAAAAACTGCATGAGAACTCGCTACTAGCCAGCCAATGAGATAATTCGTATTATATTAGCCGGCCGATCAGAAAATTCGTCTCATAACGCCGCGCTCGGCTGCCACTAACAAAAATCGGCTACTAACTGTTTCCTATTGGCGCGCTTTTAAGCCAATGGGAAAATTCGCTGGGACAGCCATGCTGTTAACATCACCTCCGAGCGGGAACGAAGGAAGACGCCATCGTTTCATCATCGATTCTCCAACGCGCTCTTGTACTGAATACCTCGTGTATTAAAACCGCTTTGCTATACATTAAGTTCTCTTGTGAACTAATAAAAAACTCTTGTGCTAATTTATCCTCAAGATTTAGTCAGTAAATTAAGGCTGCTATTTATTGAGTATAAATGAATTGTTATTCGCGTGTAATTAATAAGTCAATTAATTTCCGTGAACGTAACCGCTACCGACCACGTGTCGACATTTCATACGTGATTCTTTTTCAGTATTGCCAGATTCGCTCTCGCGTGTATATAATTGTTGAATTCGCAATAAATAATTATTCCTAAAGATAAGTATATGTAAAAAGTGTAAATAAATAGTTAATTTATTTTCTATAAAAAGTGTGTAATTTTTAGTTGTTAAAATTACCATCACCTACACCAGATCCTTTAGAATAATTCGCTCATTTTACAGCAACGCTACAGGACTCCCTCTGTTATTTTTTTAATTTAATACATGATAATTAAAGTAATGGATTATTTACAAATGATATGAATAAATAAATAACTTAGAAAATGAATGAATATAACAAAAAAGTGAAATATTACTTGGTACAAAAAAACCTTTATGTAATACAAAAAAATTTAATCGCGTAAATTTTTAAATATTAAACCGAACTCAGCGTTTTTGGGTCTCGATTGCTTTGTTATTTGGCTGGGAGGTTGTTATTATCATCGTCGTGTCGATTGGATTCGCCACGTAAACCGGCTTCAATCAGCCCACAGAAATGGCGATTTGTCGTCCGCGAAAATCGACGATGAAGTATTTGTCGTGTCAGGTTATGACACGATATGGACCTTCGTATGGCACTAAGAAAGATGGTACAACTTGCTCATTTCGTACCAATACGTGACTGCAAGTACTAAGATTCCCGAAACAGAAAACAGAATGCTTGCCTTGACGCGACATTTTGGCCGGTGCAAATGAATTAAAATGACGATTTAATGTGTGGACAATGTCATGAGGCGTAGTTTTGTTAGTGGGAGTAAGTTACTCACCGGGTAATCGGATAGGCTCACCGTATACTAGTTCAGCCGGGGTCGTCTGGATGCCGTCTTTCCAAGCAGCGCGTAAGCTGAGCAAAACGGCTGGTAATGCGTCATACCATGACTCGTGGTGACACAAAAGTGCTGATTTTAGCTGACGATGTAAACGTTCGACGAGACCATTGGCTTGCGGATGATACGGCGTGGTGTGTAGGTCCAAAGTTATGCGTTTCGGTACTCCGTGGCGTGAAATCCAGTGCAGTGATAACGCATATGCTATTGTCTCTGCAGTTCCATTGGATAACGGGACATCCTCAGGAGACCTCGTGAATCGGTCGATGATCGTTAAAAACTGGTTAAAGCCGCTTGATGTTTTTAAAGACCCGAGGTCGATATGAATGCCCGATAAAAAACGTTTGGATCTAACCAGATATGTCTGGATCTCGTTATATCTGTTTATATCCAAATACATCCAAATATTTAATCATGCTAGATATAAGCATTTATAATTATATCTGCTCGGATCTAATCATATATAAGCAGATCCAGAGATGTATTAAGATTGATATCCAAGTAGATATACGCATATCAAGCATATATAAGTATATATAGTTATATCTGCTCAGATCCAACTATATATAAGCAGATATAAAGATTAATATCCAAGAAGATATACTTATATCCAAGCATATGTAAGTACATATAGTTATATCTGCTCAGACTCAACTGTATGTATGTGGGTATATAGATGCAAAATTGATTCATGTACAAGCAGATATACGTATACCTAAAAATTTAGGACTATATCCAAAAATGTGTCTATGTGTAATCATATTTGGTCAGATCCAATAATATTTAAATACAGGTAAGGCTCCTCAACCGTCAACTGTCGGGGTTCTACTGCGAATAAGACATTAAATACAGAGTTTTTGTCTAATTATACGTGAATATTTGAGTAATATACGAAAATTAAAAATTATTATTCAAACAGATATAAACATTTCCAAAATTAAATTATTACACATAGGTAGTATTATATCTAATTACATTTGACTGTACAGATTAAGGTTAATAAAATATATTTAGTCCCATATATTAGATAGAAGTTTACGAATATATTCATAATTTATTTGATTATATGTAATTAAATATAAACGTAAATAATTGAATATAAAAGTGTCAACGTTTCTAAAGTATTCATCTATTTTATTTACTTAAATATCAATTGACTTTTGATATATGTTATACAAAGGTTCATCAAAAGCATTAAGAGGTAATAGCAATAAGATCCAAGATGTAAGTAGATATTGTTTTTAGAATGGTTTAAAGTATAATATATTTATACATGCATTCATTACAATGTGATGAAACTTCTTTAGATATATGTGCTTAAATCTATGTAGATTCTTTTAAAGATCGACATTTACGCAGATCAGCTTAGATACACGGAAAATAAGAGTTTCGTTCTCATAACAAAAGATGGGATAACGAAAAATTTTGTTATACTGACAAACATGATTAGCCTACGGTAACAAACCAATTTGTTATAATAACAAATGAAATTGTGCCGTGATTAAGAAGCCTATTTGTTATGAGAACAAATGATATCAATATCATCGTATTCCAAAGCAAGCATTTGTTACTCTAAGTAATCTTAGCTTGTGGGGACAAAAATTCTGCCAGTGCTACAAATTCATTTTGTTATTTTAACAAATCACTTTTTTTACTGCAACATAATAGTTTTGCTGCAGTTACAAACTATTGCTAGGCGCAACAAACGATTTGCTAGCGTTACAAAAACATTGTAGTCATAACGATTGCTTCGTTATCCGTATGTTAAGGCAGAAATTTGTTACTGTATGTTATCTTATCTTGCGGTCACAAAAAACATTTTTCCGTGTACACTTATATATTCGTGGATATAGTGAGATCTGTTTGGATCTCTATGGATATTGTCAGATCTGTTCAGATCCGCTTGGATCGCGCAAGAATTTGGATCAAAGCATATCTGACTGTTTGGATCCAATCATATCATCTAAACATTTTTTATCGGGCGTGCTCGAATCGCTCGGTTGGAGGTTCAAAACCGGCGATCAGTGATGACACGTGTCTCTGAATTTTATTCTTCTGGCAATCAATGCAAGATTTCGCCCATTCGCGGGAGTCTTTATTAACAGATGGCCAGACGTATCGTTTCGAGACCATTTTCAATGATCCTTTGATTCCAGGGTGAGCAAGCGTGTGTAGTGAATCGAACACTTTTCTCCTCAGCGGTCCTGGAACGTAAGGTCACACCGTACCTGACGCAATGTCACAGTACAATGCTAAACCGTTGTCGAAATTGATTCGTCAAAGCTGCAACGCGGTTGTCTGTTGCAGCAGTTGTTGAAGCTCAAGATCTTGCTTCTGTGCATTGGCAAGTTCTTCCGAATTACTGCTAGTAGATACTGCTTCGACTCGTGACAATGTGTCAGCGACAATATTGTCGTTGCCTGAAACATGTCTAATGTCAGTCGTAAATTGACCGATGAAATCCAAACGGTGGAATTGCCATGGTGGAGCTCTCTCCGTACGCTGTTTAAATGCGTCTTGGAGCGGTTTGTGATCTGTGTAGATCGTTACGTGTCGACCCTCGAAATATGCCGGAAATGTCTAACGGCTTCGTAGATCGCGTGTAGTTCTCGATCATACGTCGACAATTTTTGGATCAACGGCTGTAATTTCCGGCTAAAGAAAGCCAGCAGCTGCCAGTTATTGTCTACGCGTTGCTGGAGGACAGCACCGATCCCGATTTCTCATGCATCGGTAAAAACTGCCCAATTCACGTTGGTTCTTGGATGCACGAGGAGTGTTGCATCAGCGAGAGATCGTTTAGCAGCATCAAAAGCGTGTTGCAAATCAGCTGTCCAGTTGACAGGATGCGATCCTTTGATTTTCGGTCCTTCCAGTACTATATTTAACTGCGCTAAAATTTCTGCAGCATTCTTAATGAATTTTCTGTAGAAATTAATTGTGCCGAGAAATCCACGAAGTGCTTTAACGGTTTTAGGAGGCTGGAGGTTAACGATAGCCTCAACTTTTTCCGGCAATGGTTAAATGCCGTATTCGTTGGTTAAATAACCGAAGAATTTAACTTCGGTTTTGCCTAGCTGGCACTTCGGAACGTGTATCACTAGTCCGTAATCACGAAGACGTTAAAATAATAGCTTGAGGTGTTTTAAATGCTCCTCTTCGTCTTTGGATGCGACTGGTATCTCGTCGATATATGGAAATACGAAATCCAGATCACGGGTGATTTCGTCGAAAATCTTTGGAACGTCTGTGCTGCATTTTTGAGTCCAGAAGTCATGTATAAAAACTCGAATATGCCAAACGGAGTGATAATAGCTGTTTTCTCGACATCTTCTGGAGCTACTCGAAGTTGGAGTAATGCTTTGGTAAAATCGACATCAGAGAAGGTTTGTTTCCCATGTTAATACGCGGCAAAATCATGCATATATCGAAGTGCATATTTATCGATAAGAGGACGGTCATTTAATGCCGATAATCACCACATGGTCTCCATCCACCGTCCTTTTAGTGGACCATGTGTAATGGCGAAGACCAAGCACTCTGCGATGGCCGACAAATGCCTTGCTCAATCGTTTTACGGCACTCCTCTTGAGCAATTTTTAATTTGTCAGGCGATAAGCGACGGGCTTCGCTAGAAACAGGTAGACCAGGTATTGTACGAATGTAGTGCACCGTTGAATGTTTTCTTTTTTCATTGATGGACGGATCAGGTCGTGTGATCTCTGCGAACTCACGTAGCAATTTCATATAAATGGAATCACCGCCCACAGCCTTGATTTTGTCGAATGCTGTTGTTACGTGGAAATAACCGGATGATGTCAAACCTGTAATGCCGTCGCGTAAGCATTTACGTTTGAGGTCGACTAGCAAGTCAAAATGACTCAAAAAATCAGCCCCAAGTATCGGTTTGGTGACATCGGCTACAATAAAATTCCACGTGAAATCTCGACGCAGTCCGAAATTTAGTGTTTGTAATGATAAACCATAGGTTTCAATAATCGTGCCATTTGCGGCATAAAGCTGACAACCTATGGGAGTTGTTTGCGATTTCATCGAGCCGCGAGGAAAAACTGATAAATCAGAGCCAGTGTCCACGAGAAACTCGGTCCCAGTGGCATTTCCCTGCCATTTACAGCCGGATGCGCATGCGCGCGCATTTTCGCCAAATTTGGAATGATACCAGCAATAGTCGAATTTTTTAACTTTCCGAGGACGATGGTGTCGGTGTGCTCTGGATCGTGTATTTGGAAGTTGCTCCTGAGTAAGCATTTCGTTAACCTCGGCAGTCAACAGTGCAAGTTGCTTACGCAGAGCAGCGATTTCCTCTGCGACGAATGCATACATTTTGAAATATAAAATATAAAAATAATATTTTAAATAATAATATCACCTGCACTTAAAATTACTTTATTTTAATTTTACTACGTACCCAGCGATGACTCGTCACTCAGGAATGTTCGGCTGACTCTCTGGCTTAATCCTCGAAACTATTTTTGATGACGTAGCTACCGGAAAATTTAACGCGACACTGCACGAAATAGGCAATTTTGTTTTCAGCGCGCAAAAACTTTTATCACTATTCGATTCGCACTAAAGGTCCCTCGAATCAACACTGATGCGGCATAGCGTCCATAAGATGCCCAGCAATGCTCCAGCGTTGATAAAAGATAAAAAACTGCACAATGCTAAAAAAAAATCATTGCACTAATTAAATCAACACAAAAATAACTGTGAATGAAAAATCATGGTCTCGCCGATTAATCACCAATTTAGTGGTTCAGGTGATATTGTAAATTATTTTTTATTATTTATGCAATACAAGTGCTATCTTAGCGCACGCTCTTTTTTTCGCCAAATAGCTGTTTGCCCATTCAACTGTTTCCACGACATTTGTGTGCGTTAAACGATTATCTGCGTGCAACAAGTAAAGTTGCACTTAAATTTAATTGTCACACGCAGATTATCGTATAACCCACAAAAATGTCACGGCAAAAGTTGAATCGGCAAAAAGCTACTTGGCGAACAAAACAGCGAGCACTAAAATAGTACTCATATCGCATTAATAATAAAAAAAAGTATGTTCAATTCGTGCAGTGTTGCTGATTACTCACTTCGTTCGTGCGCTCACCTTTGCTCTCGTGGGCAATTGGCAACTTACCGCACTAGTTGTACATCATACTAAAAACCAACTGATTATATTAAACAAGTGTTTTATTTAAATAACAAAAGTAACACAGTAATTGTAAGTATACAGTAAAGAAAAATACTTGGATGCGTGTATGCGGTCCAGCGATCTATTACTTATTGTCTCTACGAATGAGGTAGAGACGGAAAAATTAAAAATTGATGTTCGACGTAAACTGCCGAAATTTATCGATCTCTCCACCTAGTAGCATTGCTACATATATATGAAGTGTTGCTACAATGCAAAGCGATCGATTAATTTTGGCAATCAACGTCAAACATCGATATTTCCGTTTTCCGTCTTTACCTCATTCGTAGAGACATAATAAGTTATACCGCTGAACTGTACACACGCATCTAAGCATTTTCCTTTCGTATTCTTAATGTTACTGTGTTACATTTGTTCGTTAAATAAAATAAGTATTTAACATTATTAGTTTTTTGAATTGATTTGATATAATATTACCTTGACCACTAAAATATACATGGGATATAACGCAGTTTTGAGGACACGATTGCGTCCACAATTTTTATGAGATCTTAATGAAATTTTTTACACTTATTCGGTTGAGTTCGAAGATGGGCTAAATCGTTCGATTAGTTTAGAAGTTATGGCTGTTCGAAATTTCCACGATTTTTCGAAAAAATCAGTTTTTATCCACATTCAAGTTCATATAATATTACAACTAATACTCATAGACAATTTTCGTGAAAAGTATCTGAAAGCTTGTCTAATAAGCTTTGATTTATGACCTCAAATTTCATATTTTGACCATTTCTTCCAATAATTTGATAGCCTTGAAAATTTCAATGGAATCAAAAAATGTTAAAAATATGGTTTTCATTCCACATAATTTATGCATTTCCTATTATAATCCAATTTCGTTAGTTGTTTTTCATAATAAACAAAATAGCCTGTAAATTTAACAGCTATTTTATATTTTAAAAGTATTTCTTTGATCACTTTTGATGTTTCAAACGTACTTGTACGCCTTATTATTATAACTGTCTTGTCATCGCGATAGCAGCTAGATATCTTATTAGATCCTAATGAAATTTTCCACACATATTCCATGGGTAATTTTTCTGATTAAGTTCGAAAATTAGCTAAATCGGTTGATTAGTTCAGAAGTTATAGCTATTTGAAATTTCACCGATTTTTCGAAAAAATCCGTTTTTATTCTCTGTTAAAGTTGCATAACTTAGAATTCAAAACTCCTAGACGATTTCTGTAGAAAGTACCTTAAGGCTTGTTTAATAAGTCAAAATTTTTAACCTGAAAAATTCGTTCTGACTCCTTTTTCCAATAATTTGATAGCCCTGAATGTTTAGACAGAATCAAGAAAATTCAAAAATATGGTTTTCATTCCTGATAACTTATGCATTTCTTAGTATAAACCAATTCTATCAGTTATATTTTATTGTGATCTTTAATTATTAAGGTTTGTCAAACTCTGAAACTAAATATTTCAGATAATTTTTACCTAATGTATCTTAAAGATGAATTGACAGGCTACAAATTTGTACCTTCAACTTGACATTGTTACTCTCTTATGATACTTTTAAAGCATTGAAAAATTTTGTTAATATAGAAACCCGCATCTTTTATGGTTTCAAGTCTTAATAACTTATGCATTACACATTAAAATAAATTTCCTTTTAATTTGTTTGCACTGAAAGATAATATTTTCTCAACTCTTCAGCACTTTCGCAATGAGATTTCCTCTCACGCTTATTAATAACTCAAATTTTTTTTTTTTAATTTCGAATGGAATGACTACTTGATTTTTTTTTTATCTGCAAAAAAATTAATATTACTTTAGATTTCAATACTATTATTTCAATTGTTTTAAACCAAAGAAAAGTAAAACAAATTCTATCAACTCTGTGAGATATTTTCTCATCGTTATATTGAAGTAAAGGATCAGAATTTACAAAATTGAGTCTGATCGGTGCAGTTTGGAGGTTTCCGTAGAGGGTGCACTTGTGTTTGTTGATGTATATGTAGAATTTATACAAGCAGCTGTTATGGAGTTAACCTCAATCTATTTGTTTTTAGTTTACATCGATGAATATTAAAATAAGTTAATTGAGTAATAATTTATACTGAATAATATTAATTATTGAAGTGCATGTGCTGATAGCTGATAATTTAAAAATTTTGTGAAAATAATAGTCTTTAATTACTTCAAAGTTAAAACGATAATATGAATCAAAAATTGATCTTTGTATTTTATCTCTACTATTTGTATTGCTATCCACAATTAGAATTTTGGTTATTATCGAAGTATACTAACACTGCAATGCTATTAAAAAGTAATTATAAGATTACATCTGACTTATTTCAAGGCATGGAAAAGTACTGTTCAGTTAATTACTTCCAAGTTTAAATATTGTTTTGTATTGTTTGGAAAAATTTAATATAACATAAATAAATGAGATGCAAATGTTGTTCTTGAATATGTTAACATTGTTTTTGAAAAGAAATTTATCTTTTTTCTGACTTTTCAAATTAAAGGGGGTATAAGCATGCGCGCGTATGCGGAAAAGGTGTGAGAGTTTTTCTCATCGCAAAAGTAATGAAACTCAACCGTTTCACAAGAGTGCTGAAGGGTTAAGGGAGATAGCCATTGTAAAATTTCAAAAAAAAAATTTATCTTTTTTTATAAAATCGAACTTTATATATCAAAAAATATGGATCTGGAATTTATATGAAAATTCCGATTATTTTTCGAGTTATAGTCATTTTTGTAACAGCGCGTCAACTGGCCGTTATATCAACTAAAAACTTTAAACGCGTTTTTCTTAAAACTACTTTTTTTGAACTGGTCTCATCTGTAACATGCATAAATATGAACCGATTCGCAACTTTTTTTCCCCGTATTCGTCTATTCAGTAGCTAAAATTGCACGTAGAGGGTTTGAAAATTTTGATTTTTAAGATTTTTTAGGGCTGTTTGAATCCAAAAAATCTGTCTGTCAGTTGACCCTGTGGGCCAGCCTTTAAACTTTCCGCTGTTTTCGAGCTCTATGAGCTCGAAAACATTGTTGAGAGTACATTTTCGAAAACTTCGAGCTCGAAAATGCTTTCGTAGGCTGTTGTTTTCGAAAATACCGTTTTTTAGCATTTCTATCTCCCACGATATCTCGCGAACGAATGAACCGATTTTGATGCTTGAGGTGGCATTTGACGCGGCTTATAAAGCTCAAGAGCCCAGTTGATTTTGGAATCAATCCATCAAGCAAATTAGAAGTTATCCAAAAAAACATTTTTTAAAAAATTTTATTTTTGTAATATCTCTGAACAAGCCCTACCGGTCAAGCGCAATTTCCTACAGCTTCAAGATATTGACAAGCTGCGTTGAATGACACCTTAAAGTTCAAAATCGGTTCATCCGTTCGAAAGATACAGGTATCTACATACGTACGTACATACACTCAGACGTCATCCTAAAATGAGTCAGAATAGCTTCCTAGAACCTCAAAACGTTAAGATCTCTTAGAAATTCGATTTTCGTAAATCGGACCGAAACCAATAATTTTCCGAATTTTTGAAAATTTTCAATTTTCTTAGCAGGAAGTTAAAAAATGATAAAAAAAACGAAAAAATTTTTAATATGTCACCATTGTCTTTCAAATCCAAATTCCCGAAATCCCCTACGAGCAAAACTAACCACATGCGTACAGAATACAACGAAGTTTGGTTTTTTTGTTTCAGATAATCCGTTTTTGAGTTAGAGGTCAGACCGTGGTAGGGGAAATTTTTTTGGTGCTATCCCAGTCGAAAAAATTGCCGAAAATCCTCTATTTTTTCGATCCTCACAGTGGCTATGCCCTTCAATACTATACTGTTAGGTATATATATACTAGAATAGTTATGCTGTTAGGTTATAGTCATCATCTAAACATTAAATAAGCATTGTAGACTATGATCATAGCAATACTTCCTTTTTATACCCAGTGAACACGAGACCTTACTTTGACGTCATACGTAGGTCATAGAAATGTCACGACATCTTATATAAATTTGATGTCAATCTGACGTTCTACATGACCTTAATATGATGTTAAAACTTGTGACATCATATTGATGTAAGCATGATTCTTGTATGACGTCAAAGTTATGATTTATGTATTACGTACGCTTGACATAAAATCTACATCACATTCTTACGTAGTAATAAAATTATTATCGTACATCATAATGACGTAATTTTAAAATTATACATTTATGTCAGTTGCAAAATCACGGTTATACGTATTATGGATGTCAATCTTAAATCATATTTTTACATCAGTGACAAGTCAGTATTTTACGCAATGCTGATGTAACTTCTGAGTCATAGTTTTTTATCATCAATTTATTGAAATAAAACAATCATAGCATGAATTTTCGAAAATGTGTAAATGTGTAAAAATAACAACTAAAGGTCGAACATTTTTGAGGTGAAAGTAATCAATAAACTCGATAATAGATTATTCAGACGTTTGAGATTAAAACATTAGCGAGAGCATAAAAAAATTAACTTAATTTTTTTATATCATATAGCGAGAATATTATTTAGAATGACAAAGAAAATGTAACGACAGTTTGAACTCTTTTGATATTAAGATTATAAAGTTTAGTAACGCAATTTTTCAATCGATTAAGTTTCATACGATTTTGTGGAATTATTTAATATTTTGCAAAAGTATACATAAGATTTTTTAAATTTTAGATCACAACAAAAAATTAAGAAATTTGACGAAACTTAATAAAATTTTCTATAATTATCATCGAGGCCGACAAATATTGTTTTTATAAAATTTTATATAAGTTGATGAAGTTTTTTTAAATTTTGTTAAAATCCATCACGAAAAAGAGCACAAGACTTGAACTCTCGTAATGTGGACCAGTGAGCAACGTTCAGGACTACCGAGTTAGTTATCCGGTCGAGCGAAGCGAGTATAGGGCCCAATATAAGTATAGGGCCTTATACATACAGTTATAAGAATCTATCGGATTTTTTAAGCAGGGATATAACTTATGTATTTTCCATTACACTACAATTTTGTCAGTTGTATTTTATCGTAAACAAAATAACCTGTAAATTTCACAGCAATTTTATAATTTAGAAGTATTTATTCTATTATTCATGATGTGTTTCAATCGTACATGTACGTCCTATAGTTATATAACTGGTCTTGCCATCGTAATAGTGATTACAATTATGATGTCATATTACACTGAGAAAGAAACATTCTTTTATTGAGAACATTTACTTGATACAAGAACATATATTCTTGATAATTTTTAAGAATATATCATTTTGTCTCAAGAATTCGTAGAATTGAAGGAAATAATTTTTATTTAATTCAAGTAAAGCTATTCTTTTGTTTACTCATAATATAATATTAAATTCATATAATAACAAAAATAATTTTGATGCTCTTTTCTCAAGAAATTGATAATTAATAATAATAAAATAAATATTTTGAACGGATTTCTTGAACCAAGAAATTATTGTTTGGAAAATAGTATTTTTTTTTCTCAGTGTAATCAAATTTTCTATACTTTGTTTACGTAAAGGTTAGTTTGGTACATTACCTATATAATGTTTTGTCAAATCAACTATCTGAAGTTCTCTATCAAAAATAGTCGTTCTTTTACTACCCTCACTCTTAGAAAACGAGCCTAATTTCGTATCATGACCATACACTAACATGTATCACAAGATATGTATGTATGAAACTATTTATATAAATTAATCGGAAAATCTACCCCCCATTTTGGCTGCCGAATGGCCTTTTCATAAAGTATATCGTTTTTTAATTCTAAAGAATCCAAATAGAGTAGATAAATTTTAAAGGTGGAGTTAAGATGAGAAATAGACTGCCAATCCGGTACAAGGTTTTTTTTCTTAAAATCAATGATAACTTCCAACAATTCATCTTCGATCTGGAGTTTACTCCAGTTAATAGAATCTGCAATCCCTAAATTTATTTGTTGGATGTAGAGACAATTTTCTGAAATTTTTGAATTTAATTTTTAACACTTTTTACAATCACAAGGACGGCCAGACAATGCATCAGCATTTCGATGACTGCTACCAGGGTGATGAACAATCTCAAAAACATATTGAAATAAAACCTCTAACTTTTCCCTCCATTAAATAATGACGTAAATGTTCAATTGATTTTACAACAGCTAATAATTCTTACCTAGTAACACAATTATGTCTATCCGCTTTATATAATATTTTATTATAATAAGCTACTTCTTTTTTAACTTCTTGTTTCTTACCATCGGGAGTCTTAATTCAGTGAACTTAAGACAAAACTGCACCTAATTGGAAATAAGAAGCGTCAGTGTCTAGAATGGAAGAAAGATTCGGATCTGGAGGTGTTAGAACAGGGGCAGTACTCAAAGCTTTCTTTATGTTTTTGAAGGCCTGATGAGCTTTATCATCCCAAATAAATTGTATTTTCTCCTCAGTTAATTTATGAAGATCTTTACCAATTAGGGAAAAATTTTTTATAAATCTCCTATAGTACTAAAAGAAACTCATAAGAAACCTCGAAGATCGATTTTATTTTTTGGAAAAGGCTAATTATCAAATGATTCAACTTGTTTTGGATCGCATTCGATTGTATCTCCGGAAATTCCATGACCTAAAAATGGAACTTTGTGTTGGGCGATGTAACAGAGTACATTAGTCACCTCGATAAAATAAAATAATTTAAATTTGAATTTCGTTTCCCGCCGGTAACCGGCCACTGACCTCGTTAGTTGCGAGTTAGTGTTGCGACTTGTCACCGGGTGTCACACGATCACCAAGACCCGAACATTTGCCACTCCTCTAGATTAAGTTTCCGGGAGTGAACCAGAATCGGGGAATGAAATTATAAAAGTGGCTGCGGAACGTGGAACGAGCAGAGTTGTGCAGACGATTAAATCGGACGGACAGTAGAATAATCAAGGTAAATATACACGCTTAAGTCCGCTTCACGTGGAACGAGGTGATTAATTATTAAAATCATTAATCTGGACCTTTGGCCGATAATTTTGTCTAAAAGTAAATTATATTCTAATACGCACTGTTCATTGACAGGTTAGACATTTGTAAAATTTTTTAACAATCCACGGAGGGCGAATAAAGAAGCGAGAGAACCACATACGAGACCGGCATCAGTTCCAAGGACGAGAAAGTGACAAATCTCCAGCAGCAGAACACAGTAGAGAATTTATCAGTTGCCGCTATGAATTATAGAGGTAAATTATAAATGAAATTTTGGCGGAAATTTACATTCCAATGGCTAAATTTATTTATAATTAATTTACTCAATATTTTTCCGTCGGTTTTATATAATTATTTTGTACTTGAAGGCCGTTGGCCATTACAAATACGCGTCTCGTGCTCTCAAAAGTTGTCGCGCCATGCTCCGCCAATTTTGTCAATAACTCAGAATTATTTTACTTCAGGTCCTTTGGCCGAATTAAAATAATTTTCCCGCGTGGAAAATTAATTGAATAAATTATTCGTTAACTTGAGAAGAATGAATTGAGGCCGGAATTTATTCCAGTGGCCAAATTAATTCTTAAATAAGCAAATAACTTGAATCCGTCAGTAAAATTCAGGACCTGAGTGACGCCAACTCAATGGCTAAATTTCTAGTCAAATCGTAATTTAATTCTAGTCATTGCTTAATTATAAATTAATTTTAAGCAAATTAAATAAATATTTAAATAAATTAAAGTTCAAAGAGGACGCTAGAATTTTGATAAATTAATTGTTGAGTAAAATTGAGAATCGGATTATTTTGCGAGTGAAATGAATTTAATTGTGGAAATTATCAGTGAGAAAAATATAAATTAAAAGTTATGAATGAATATTAATTGTGACGAAGTAATTAGTAAAATTTTTATGCGTGGAAAAATCAATTAATTAATATTTATCATTAACCAAAAAAATTAATCAATTAATTAATAAAATTGAAAATAAGGTGAATGATTAGATGACAAGTTAAAGTGAAAATTTAGATTGAGAAAAATTTAAGTGGAAAATTTGCTGAGTAATGTTAAAATTAGAGTCAATTAATTAGTAGAGTCAATTTTTCTGTAAGTAAAACTGTGTCTATGATTTAGGTCCGGTGGACAAATTAAGGTACATCCAGGGGATGTTTAGTTTTAATAAGGTTTAACGTCCAGGGGACTATATTTCAACGTGGGTGAGTGTGTGTGAAAAACGTCCAGGGGACGATATTTAGTTTGTCATAAGTAACCGTCCGGGAGACGAGATATTAGTTTGTCATAAGAATATTAATTTGTTCTAAGAATAATTGTTATAAAGGGGTAAATAAATATACGCAAGGTGCTTAATTAATTGAAATTGAAATTTAAGTTTAATTAAATTTATTTCAGCCATTTTCATTATTCCTTTCCTCTCTTACAAAATATTGAATTTACAATGACCCTGATTTCTAAATAAAAATTAACTTAACATCCGGTTCTGGAAGGCTGAGTACATCTTCTAGTGGCGCTCTATTTTTCGACCATAATATTATGTGCGACCAGACTTGGCAAGTATAATCACTCTGTCATAACGAATACACATTTTTGTGTATTGGTCTTTAGGCCTGCTTGAACAAGTCTGTCAAATATAATGTCTGAAGGTTCGAGGTGTTCGAAGGAAATTTTACTAGGAACAATAATGTCCTCAATATGAACTTCACAAATTTTTCCTATTGTTATATCCAGAAATGGTAGCTTGTACCGTAATATTTTGGACAAATTATTATTTTTATTATTTTCGGCCCTAGTCTTTCGACCAATAGACCGGGATCACACTGAGTGTAATTATCTGGTACTAAACTAGTACGGAACTAGTGTAAAAGTGTGAGAACACTTGTATAATATTGAACTAGTACGGAACTAGTGTAACTTAATAATTGTGAAGACACTGTGACTTGAACTTCACTGCCTCAATGAACCTCTTGTCCGGGACTAACTATTTTTTGTTTAACGACCCTTTTTATAATTTCTTATCGGATCCTATTTCGTCTATTGTTTGGGGGAAACTGTGTCCAATCGGAACACAGTTCCTATGGGTCCTTTCCCTTTCTCTAAGATTTTCACCTGAGGAAAGCGGTAAGGGCACACCCCTATGTGGGCCTATGTGCGTGCGCACCCACACATTCATCCACATGTACAATATTTTACTTATAACAATATTTAAATTTAAATGTTTAAATTTATTTATAATTCTTTGTAATATTATGATTTGTTAACTTAAAATTAATTTTAATTAACATTATATTTTTTTGATTGGCGTTGAGCCTATTTTATTTATTTATTGTTATAAGTTTTCTACTGTTTTTCCTAGTCAATTAAATCCTAATTTGAATTTAAAATAGGTGGCTAGCAGCCGACTCTATTTGATTATTAGTTATTCTTTTAATATTTGAATCTAAGAAATATTAAGTTTTAGAAATTATTTATTTGGTTATTAAGTATTTTTTTTAGAATTTCATTATTTGGATATTACGTTTCAAAAATTATTTATTCGATCGTTTTTTATTCTTTTAAATTGTTTATTTGAATATTTTTTATTTTAAGAAGTATTTGAATATTTTTTATAATTTATGTAATGACTATTTCGTCATCAAAATTCAATTTTTCTATTTGTTTTATGATGCCAAGATGTCTCGACAAAAGTGCACTCAACGATAAAGTGAGGGATTAAGTGTACATTTATCGGACTTGTAGAGCGTGGGTTCGAGCCCAGTGCACGAACTCATCGAAAATTACTATTATTTCCGATTCTACGTAAAATTTTCAATAAATTGAGATACATTTTTTTAAATTGTAAATACGTTGCACAATTCTTGCAGTGTCATGAATGATCATTCATGACTGAGCTTGGTCATGCATGAAGTTGCACGAATCGTGTGTGACTATTCTTTTCTCGTCATGCTTGATCATGCACGATTGAACATGATTTTACATGATCATGCATGACGATGCAAAATTCGTGCAGTGCCAAGAATGATCATTCATGACTGAGCTTGGTCATGTATGACATTGCATGAATCATGTATAATTATTTTTTCTTCGTCATGCATGATTGAACATGTCTTTGCATGATCGTGCAAAGTCATGTCTGGATCATGCACGATCATACCTGAATCATGCACGATCATACATGATTCATGCATGATCAAGCACGATCAGCCCTGATGATTTTTTCCTGGGTCAATATCTCGTTCAATATAATTACAGAAACCAATGCCATTTTCATTTTTTGCAAAGATATCTTTATATTTTATTAAAAATTTATTAAACTTGCCTTTTTGTGAATCGTTTCAATTTTTAATCGATGAATCGTAAACTCCTTTTAAAAATTCTGGTATTAATGAATTTGTTTTGATTTTTAGTTGACTTGCATAGATTTTTTTATTTTCATTCAATTTTTTTTTAATTTTACCGAAATTTTTTTATTAATTTTGATTTTTTTAGGAAGTCTTTACCTAGTAAAAAATCCTCTTCAATTTCCGCAAAAACAATATCTAAATCAATGGAGAAATTTAAAACCTTAATTTGAGTTTTATGAATAAATTTATAAGGAAATTCTTCGCCAGATGCAATGAAAATTTGATAAGGTTTATAATTGTTATTTGATAAATTATTTAATTAATTGACATTAGCGATAGTAATGTCAGCTGCAGTATCGATGTTCATCTCACAAGAAATATTATTGATAGTCCCATGTAATTTTAAATGTATATCAGAATCTAATTGATCTAATTTAATTTTTCTAATAGAATGACGCTGGTTAGTTGTATTTTTTTGGCTAAATCTAGGTCTCTTATTTTGTTGAAAATTTTGTTGATAATTCCGATTAAAAGTTTGCGGATTTTTACAATTGATATTAACGTGACCTTTCTTTCCACAATTTCAACACGTAGGAGTAAGAGTAGGGTTAGGATTAGGATCATTATTATCAATTTCTAATTTTCTTTTATGATTAGGCTTATAATTATGTGAACATTTATAAGTATCTGAATATGTAAAATTCTTATTCGATTGTATTTATTTTTTCTATTCCTCATAAATTAATTTTGAAATTGATTCTACCCGTGTAAAAAAAATTTCTCCCGGAAGGATCCCGCCGGGATCCCTCATTCGGAACCTGCCGCTCATGAGACTGACCGAAACTTTAAGCGGAAGATTGGCGGAACCTTTTGAATTGGTAAAGAGCATGTAACATAGCTATAAAATTCTTAAGAAAAATATTAGTGCCGCTAAAATTCCGGAATTCTTCCGATAAGAGTATTTTGGGTATTTTCAGGTGAAACTGCGTAATACAAAAAATACTAAAAGTGCCGCGTAAATTCCTGGAATCTTCCAAAAAGAGTTCGTAGGGTGCTTTCAGGTGAAACGGTGGAATACAAAAAATACTGAAACTGCCGTGTAAATTCCGAAAGGAGATCGTGGGGTACATTCAGGTAAAACTGCGAAATACAAAAAATACCAAAACTGCCGCGTAAATTCTTGGAATCTTCCAAAAAGAGTTCGAAGCGTGCTTTCAGGTGAAACTGCGGAATACAAAAAATAATAAAAGTGCCGATGAAATTCCTGGAATCTTCCGAAAGGAGATTGTGGGGTGCTTTCAGGTAAAACTGCAAAATACAAAAAATATCAATACTGCTGCGTAAATTCCTGGAATGTTCCGAAAGGAGATCGTAGAATGCCTTCAGGTAAAACTGCTGAACACAAACAATGAGAAAAGTGTCGCTAACATTCCGGAAATCTTCCGATAAGAGTATTTTGGGTACTTTCAGGTGAAACTGCGGAATACAAAAATACTAATAGTGCCGTGGCAGTATCGGTATGTTTTGTATTCCGCAGTTTCACCTGAAAGCACCCTACGAACTCTCTTTGGAAGATTTCAGGAATTTTAGCGGCACTATTTAAAATCTTAGATATCCAAGAAGTTAGCAGAATTTACTAATTCTCGTTAAAAATAGATGCTAACATTTTTCTTAAGAATTTTATAGGTATGTTATATGCTCTTTACCAATTAAAAAGGTCCGCCAATCTTCCGGTTAAAGTTCCGGTCAGTCTCATAAGCGGCAAGTTCCAAATGCGGGATCCCGGCAGGATCCCTCCGGGAAAAATTTTTTTTACACGGGTAGTTCTAAAGCTTTATTTAAGGTAAAAAATTTTTCAGATCTTGCAATGTCCTATCTAATAATCCACTAATAAAATATTGAGAAGATTGACGGTCAACTATATCATCTGATAAGTCGGGATATGCGAGTCAAGTAAGTCTGTCAATTGTTTCAGCAAAGCTGTCAAGAGATTCGTCAGATTTTTGTTTTATATTTTGTAATTCATTTAAATGAACACAAGAAAATTATCTCTCTCCAAATCGCGATATTAAAATTTCTTTGATTTTATCATAATTTTTTAAATCGTCTGATGATAACTTTGCTAACATTTTTTAAGATTTCCCTCACGAAGCTCCTAAATCTGACGCTTTAATTTGATCAGTCCATCCGTTATGGTTTGAAACTTTTCAAAGTGTTTCAAATACCTATCAGCAGACACAGAAGCATCAAATGTGTCTGATTTCATCAAATAGTTTGGTCTTAAAACAAATGACGGGTTGGATGTCGCGATTATTCTCGGTTTATTTTTATTAATTTTTTCATTTGATTTATTTTCCGAATTTTCATTTATTTCCGCGTTGACATGAATGTCTGCTTCGACATTAATGTTCTCAGGAGGAATTGTATCAGAGGTTGTGTCACTACTGTTATTATTATTATCATTTCTTTTTTAATTAAATGCTCAGGGGGTTATTCCCGGTAGTCTGACTCTACCAAGGGCCAGGTAAGGACCTGAGCTCCAAATCGTTACTGCTGTAATGCTCCATCAACAAGATGATCAGCATGCGCAGCAGGTCAAGTTTCGTTGCCTTAGGAGACGGAGGGATCTAAGAATTACAGCTTTTTGCATCCGCGATGCCAGAAACTCAACTTGCGATGAACAAGTTGGTATTCTAGCTAACGCTGACACCAAAGTCTGTTTCATTCCTCTGAGGACGCCAACAATGAGTACGAAAAGTTTGACACGGTAACCTGGGTAAAGTTTGCCAATTTCAAGCAGGAGCTCCTAATATATCTGGTGTTTGTGCTCTTCTTTAACCATGATGTTATATTCAGCAGGTGCTATAAACTTGATGACATGAATGTCACGAGTGGTTTTATCGAAAAGCACAATATCAGGTTTATTATGGTTGATTTTCAGCGTTGTTGCGAGTCCCACGTTCCAATAAATACGGCAACGGTTATTCTCAACAACTTGTGGAATATCTCCTGGCAGATGAGGTAGCACTGGTGTTTTATCGATACCATGCGTATGTCTAAGATGGGAGTAAAGAACTCGCAGAGCAGCATTGTGACGCTGAATGTATGCACTTCTTGCCAGCACAGGACATGCTGACAAAAGATGCATAAGCGTCTCTAGATATTCCTTACATATCCTACACAGTGTGTCGGGTAGCTGCTTCTGGAGTACTTTAGCACGGTATTCGAGGGTGTTGATTACACCATCTTGGCAGGCAAAAATATATCCTTCGGTCGCGGACATCAGGCCAGCTGACTTAAGGAAGGAAAACGTCAACTAGGTGAACAAGCCATGATCACGCACGTGTTTAAAGAACACGCTGTGCATGGACTTGTCCATGCGTGTACTGAGCAGTGCTTGCTGCTATGTTTGATCTATTTCCTGCGATTATTCAAGATTTTTGTAAAAATCTTATAAACTGCATTCAAACAGGTGATAGGCCTGTAGTTCTTTGGGTCGGACAAGTCACCTTTCTTAGGGATGAGCACGGTTCGCCCTTCTACAAGCCAGCACGGAATAGGTTCGTTGCCTCTGATAAACGCTGTAAAAATCCGGGCCAGATGGCTATGGGTAGAAGTAAGTTTCTTCCATCAAAATAAGTTAATGCCATCCGGACCCGGAGCAGCCCAGTTCTTACCATTATTCAGAGCCAAACGAACTTCTTCCACGCTGACTCCAGGGCTCTCTTCATCAGCATTGTCGTTTCGATGGTGGCGACAAAATGACTCGAAGTCGTTGAGAGCTGGAATGCCACGATTCACGTTCGGTTGATCACCATACAACTCGGACCAGAAAGCTTCTACTCGCTCGATAGATGGAGGATCGCCAGAAACAGATGTCTTCAGTGTCAGAAAGCGTGAAGGACTTAGCTCAGCTTTTTCTCTAGTGCCTTTTTAGCAGTCACCAGAGCCCGCAACCTGTTAAGGGAACCTTCTTTGATGTTAAGAAAATTCTCGTTATTCAGCGTGAGATGCTGATATCGTAGTCCAGCCGCAATACGGCGGACTTTAGGCATAAACGCTTTACGAACATTTACGTACTCAATAACACACTGAATGCGGGAGACATGTTTCCGGAGATCATCAATCTTCAGTGAAAGATGCCCGATGCGGCCTCTCATCTTAGCCTCAGGAGAAGAAGTATTACTTCTTGCCGGAGGTAAGAGTGAGAAAGCAGCATCATAGACAGCTTGATTGATGCTGAGTAGAGTAAAATTTTCCTGGATCCGGGTGGATAGTTTGTGGTTTTCCGTGTCAAGTAGATGTTTAGGGTAGTGTATCTTCTTAGAGATACATATTTGTCGTGTGTCAAATTTATTGTCGGAGTCTTCGGAAGAATGGCGTATATCCTAATGTAGCTGTGCTGGAAAAGACAGACGGTGAGATAACCGTCTGTTTGTTAACAGTGATCTTCGTGTTCACCGGAGATGAGAGGCACAATCACGCAGATGTTGTTGTGAAAAATGGCTATGGTTAGGGTGCATATCGCTCCAGAGAGCATGCATCCTAGCCATATAACCTCTCCACTCCGGTTCACTGTTATTATAGCATATCAGGAGATCAGCTCGTAATTCCTCCGTCCACCGAAATGCAGTCCGTTGTTCGCCAAGGTCGTCATCATTCGGAATCTCGGCGCTCCATCCAGCTAGTGATTAGCCCTCACCCGAGAAGGGCTGGTTGTGGGGAGCACTTCTGTGTTCAGGATTATCTTGAACTCAGTTTACTTCACATTGGGGAGTTAACCCAATGCAAAGGGTGCTGAGAACTCGATGACATAAATGTCACGAGCGGTTTCACGAGCGGTCCCCAAGACCCCCCGATAAAAAATGTTTGGATCCAACCAGATATGTCTGGATCTCATTATATCTGTTTATATCCAACTACACTAATGGAAAAAATTGAAGGATCAAAAAAAAATTCCAAATTTTTGGGCGATTTTCAACAGGCCCTAACTTTGAGAAAGATGATCGTACACGAAATAAAAAAAAAGAAAATTGTAGCTCCAAGTGTCTACTTTTTGGATTAGAACTTCAAAATTTTTTAGCGTCAGCGATTTTTGAGTAATCTTAGAAAAACCAGCGACAAAAAAATTTTCAAATTTAAAAAATTTTTTTTTTTAGTCTTCGGGCGTAGAAAAAATTTTTTTTGCTAAACCACTATGAGGATCGGATACCTTCATTATTCAGCTTTAATTTCTTTTTTTATGGACCTTGATACGTCCACTTCTCACCAAGATATCGGTCTTCAAATGAAAAAGGATCCTTTCGTCTTTGAATATCGATATCTCAGAAACCAATGATCGCACAGAAAGTTAATGGTGGGTTTTAAAAACTTGAATAAATTCCCTTCAACGATTAGCCATTGTATTTTCGAAAAAAAAATTTTTTCCTATCGTCACATGAATTTAAAAATGCAACAAAAAAGGGCTTTTTGTGGTTTTTTGGAAAATCAAGCGCTGAAACGAAAATATTGTGGAAATCAATAATGCTAACTGTGCATTTTACAGTTCAATATGTCCACAAAAAACCCTACAAAGAGCCAGATCAATCCAACCAGCCGTTTTTTGGTTTCACTCGATCAAATTTTTGAAAAAATTAAAGGATCAAGTTTTTTACTCTGAAAAGCTCATAATCTTTAACAAGATAAAAAAAAAATTTTTTTCGGAGCTTTGTCCACAATTTTATTGCAGACAGTGCCAACTGTATATATGTGGGTATATAGATGCAAAAATAATTAATATCCAAACAGATATACGTATATCCAAGAATTTATGACTATGTTCAAAAATATGTGTCTATATTTAGTCATATTTGGTAGCGGATCTGGTTTAGGCGTGAGGATTTTCAAACAATTAAAATTTACACAGATTTTATCAATAAATACTTAGGTTATTTATTCAAACTAATTACACTTAAGACTTTTAGAAAAAATACTTAATAGCGAATGCGACAAGTAATACTCGAGAGCGAATGCAATGTAAAACAAACGTATAGAAATCGACACGTGGTCGATAGCGGTTAATAACGCGATACTTACTAATGTAATTAATTATGGTTCCATGCGTTTTGAGCACCTGATAAAGTATCCCCGACAAAATATGTCTGGACAAAATATCCCCAGTTTTGTGTCAGTTTTTTTGGCTTTTTTTACTATTTTTGCTTTCTTTTCATGGGGATATTTTGTCCGGAGATATTTTGTCGGAGATATTTTGTCGGGGATATTTTGTCAGGTGCTCAAAACGCCTGATACCATTAATTATATGCAAGTGTAAGCTACTCGTTCCTGAATATCGAGCCTTTTGCTCGATAGGCATCTTGAGGCCTGCAGCCTCTGACGTCAGGAGCTACCCCCAGCCTGTGACAAGGCTCACCCCCACTAGAGAAGGGCGAGATGGACATTGAGGCTGACGAAGAGGAGGCATTCCGACGGGGCCCTCCGAGAGGACCCAACGTGACGTCATCTAGCTACTCTCTCTCCCTGTCCCTTATTATACTACTTATTGTTTACTGTTCATATTATACGATTAGTTGTCGGGTTAATAATGTTTAATTGTTAAATAAATATTTGGTTCTATCTACTAGCAAGTGAAATATATTAAAGTGTCCTTCTTACATATCAGAAGTGGGATTGGAAATCTGTGTGCCAGTAAAAAATGCAGCCTGGTTACAATAAGTTAATAATGTTGTAGTTATTTTGCAAAAAATATCATAAGATCACATCCAGGGAAAGTTCAATTCGTTATGGTGAGTGCCATTCCGTGGCACAATGGACCCTGTGTAATACGATGGGAACCAGCGATTAGTCAACAAGATATGTTCAAATGACATCTGAATACATTCTGGCAATATGTGCAACTCCTGCAAGAACAGAAGTTATGACGGAAACAGCCATGATTATTATTGACGAGGACATCATCTTAATATTTACATCATCACGAAAGCAGCAGCAGAGATTGATGGAAATTGTTGAACTCATCGCTAAAGTAAACTGTATAAAGACGGTACAATGACTACATTAATGTAGTGTATCATTGAACAGAAGTTCAGTGTCAAGAGCTGGTAAAACTATTATAGCTCAGGTTGCAATGGGACACAGAGTGTCATTGGGTTTGGTGACTTCACGAGTTTGGTAATGTAGAAAAATATATCTTATTAATGACTTGCTATACGGGACGTATACTATAACTATAATCGGTGTTGCTGCATTAACATAATTATATCGGTAGAAATCACAAACATAAGTTTATTAAATATAAATCATCAGTAAGCTTTAACGCGTTCACTCTTCAATATTTAAAAATGAGATGATCAATTATTTTTGAAAATACGAATTCAGTAATATAATCAAATACATTCAGTCAGAATTTATGTATGCGTTATCAATATGAATTTTACATTAATAAACCTAAGTTACAAACACATTGATTATTAAAGAATTTCTGAAAATAGTAGGCTTGAGCTAAGCAAAATATGTTGAAAACAATATACAGAAGTTGAAGGTTGAGATCGGGTTTAGTAGTAACAATTGACCGGAAAATTCGAGAGGAAGATAACTGGCTAATTATAAAGCGCTACTATTCTTCTAGATACTTGTAAATTGAAATTATTCGTAAATTAAGTATATTTCTAAAGAAAGACATTAACATATGGTATCAGTAATAGATGCATAAGTCAAAAATTAAAATTGTCATTAACTTGAAGATACTGCTTTAGAAATTATTATTACAAGTTGTACTGTACAATCTGTTTTATAACAACAGATTTATAAATGGATAAAAATGGAATGGTTGATAGCACATGATAGAATATGTGATGAAACTCCATGTATTGAATATTATTAATTAAGGATTTCATAATAGTTGCAAAATAATAGTTGTAATTCTTCTGGAATAAATAGTTACTGTAGACTAGAGTTTCATCGGGATTGTACTGCTGTTGGAATCAGTTAGTAGGGGCTCACTGGGTTAGTCACTGAAAGGTTGCGTACAATACTTATGGGTATAGTTATATACCAGTCACATGATGTGTATCATTTTACTGAATAGTAAACTTAGTTCAGCGTTGAATATATTAAATACCTTAACAATTGCTTATTGAAAAAAGTTATGTTTGACTAACTATTTTCCTAAGTAAAAGATTTAATCGTTGACTCTTATTCCTACAGAAAACTAAAAATTGATAGTTACTGTACTTACTATAACGTTAAATCTGAATAAAATAAATGTTTAGCGATAACGATGGTTACGATTAACAAAACATTCCCAAGTACGCTGGCTCGTATCAAGTCATTAGCATTCTCGACGATGAGATTCATACGTCGTCGAGGACATTCTTGTTTCAGGTGGAACGTTGATTCGAACTGTCAGTCTCAGTCAAGTTCGAAAATAATTTGGAAGGATTGTCGCAGTTACAATCTTACTTAGTCTGCAATGGCGTAAGATACAGCAAAGGATTATTACTTTGCTTAGAACTACTTCTCTGAACAGCCTCAGGGATTGTAAGAGGATCTTACTTCAATTGACAGTAGTTCTAGGAGGTTCACCTACGCACGGACTTGCGGTATCATGGGTGATCATCAAGTGCTGATAGCACAGTGATCAGCAACCCAGAAAGAAATTCTGATGGTGAGATACTTAAGTCATTGAGAGCTTTAAGTTGTTTCAGGTAGAATATTCATTCACATCGTGAAAGTTGATAGCTCAACTTCAAGGATGCGCAGATGGGACTGTCACAACAATAATCCTATCTGGTGTGAAGTTGCGTGGAATATTGCAAAACAAAGCTAACTTGTGTTAGACTACTGTATTAAACAGAATAGAAGACTGCAGATGATTTTGGTGCAGTAAACGTCAGTATTTGGAGGCACGTGACGAATGGATTCGTGGGATTACATAGAAGCACCGAGTGGTCAGTAATCCAGAAAATCGTTAATCTCAAAGGAGATTGTACTCCAGATAAGGATCAACTATACTAAGGCGGGATACCTTGGCGTGGAAATATCGGACCATACTTGCTCTGATATCAGAATGACTTTAAGAATTGCGAAACATCGTGAGGACGATTTGCGCCGGTTGGCGGTGATTCTCGAAGACTTAAGGCCTACCTAGAACTGCGAAACGTCGTAAGATACGACCTGCACCGGTTGGTGGTGGTTCTAGAGAGGCAAGGTTGCACTAGAATTACGAAAAGTCGTGGAGTACGACCTGCACCGGTTGGTGGTGATTCTAGATGCAGAATAAGACGTTGACAGAACTGCGAAGGGTCGTCCATAAGATCACACCGGTTGGTGGTGGTTCTGGAAACGGAAGAGGTCTCTAGGGCTGCGTCTCTAGAGGCTGAACTATCGGAAGAACTGCGAAAAGTCACACCTTGTGTGACCTGCACCGGTTGGTGGTGGCTCGGGTGACTGTAGTTTTGATGATCTGGCAACATGATAACGTTGCCAAGGTCAGCAAGACGAACGCATGGTGCTACTCGGAAAACGTCGAGTAGCCACTTATGACTTAAGCATGTTGCACTAAATTAAGAGTTGGGCTGCACCCACAGCTGTCTATCGGCATGTTATGTTTACTAGGAGCACAAATTATTAATAATTTCTATTGATATAGAGTTTTATTTATATGTTATGAATGCAGATAATGTTTTATCCAGTTTTTACGGAAGAAGTGACAGCATGATATTGCATAATAAATTACACTGAAATAATACTAATAAGGTATGAATTAATTTTCTAGATTAAAGGTAAAAACGGAGTTGAGGCGCAGTGATGAAAACACTTGGAGCTTCAACTGACTATTTGCCGCGAGGACGCGACCATCATCAGAACGGCCGACTGTAAGCTACTCGTTCCTGAATATCGAGCCTTTTGCTCGATAGGCATCTTGAGGCCTGCAGCCTCTGACGTCAGAAGCTACCCCCAGCCTGTGACAAGGCTCACCCCCACTAGAGAAGGGCGAGATGGACATTGAGGCTGACGAAGAGGAGGCATTCCGACGGGGCCCTCCAAGAGGAACCAACGTGACGTCATCTAGCTACTCTCTCTCCCTGTCCCTTATTATATTACTTATTGTTTACTGTTCATATTATCCGATTAGTTGTCGGGTTAATACTGTTTAATTGTTAAATAAATATTTGGTTCTATCTACTAGCAAGTGAAATATATTAAAGTGTCCTTCTTACACAAGTAACAATCAATTTCTACTAGATAAATAGCAGCCTTATTGTGCTGTCTAATTATTGAGAGAATTTAGCGTATCGGTTCTGAATTATATCACACAAGAGATAATTGAGGTTGAGCGAAGCGATTAGACGAATAGCTGTTTCTGTACTGATCGATCTACAAAGTCGATCCTGGCTTGAGCGATGTTGAGCCGGCGTTTCCACTCGGTGCTGAACTAGCAGCATTGCTGCATAAGACGAATTTACCCATTGGCTTAAAAGCGCGCCAACCGGAAGTAGTTAACAGCCAATTTCCTTATTGACTGCCGAGCACGCTGATATAAGACGAATCATTCGATTGGCCGGCTGGTAGCGGGTTCTCATGCCATTTTGACACGGTCATGAGCAAGAAATTGCAGGTGTCGGGCCCAGATAGTGAGTAACCCGGCACTATACTGACATTCAAGTCAGTAGCGAGTTCGGCTGCTCCCGTACGTAGCGAAAGTACACGAAGCTTTTCAAAATGATTAAGCTCGTGACTGAATAACAGGTTAGGCTCCTTAATCGTCGAACTTCCGGGGTTCTACTGCGAATAAGACATTGAATACAAAGTTTTTTTGTCTAATTTCACACGAATATCTGAGTAATATACGAAAATTAAAAATTGGTAGTTTCTTGGTTTATCAAAATTTTTTTTTTTTCAATTTTTTTCGATAATCGATCTTTTTGATCAAAGAAATGTAGATTATCGGTAAAAAAAAAACATTTTCGAATCGAAAAAATGAACAAAAACCGAGAAACTACCAATTATGATGATTTTTGACAAAATCGATAAATTTAAAGCTTCGGGGCACTAAGAAAGAAAAATCGCAGCGATTTGAAATTTTCAGGGTTTTTTCAGAACACTTTGAGGTTGAAAAAAAGACGAAGATATCCTTTGTTCATCCGTTATATCCAAAGTTATAGCAAGATTTCCGAATATCCTTAAATTTGCAAATTTTGACCTGTTTTTCACTAAACAATATCGCTTTAAAAAAATTCTCCTATGAAAAGCCACTAATTTAGCCTCATAGAGAATGTTTTCCAGTTTTCAAAACCCTGCTTCTATTCTCTGTACGACCAATATATCCGGAGTTATTGATTATTTTTTGCTTTGATCAATGATAACTCGGCGCCAAATCGTCGTAGAGACTTTTTCAGACCGCCAAATTGAAGGGCCTAAGATTTCCTAGAAAAGTCATACGGTCGGATAATTAAAAAAAATTTATTGACGCCCATAGAGGTATTGAAAGACCAGCAAAAGATTTGATAATTTTCTTTTCGTTGGTTTTTTTATGATTACTCCGGAACCGTACATGATAACAAATTTTAAGGTCCAGATCTGAAAACTAGAAACTTGAGGCTACAATTTGCTTTATTTAATTTTCTTATACGACTTTTTTTCACTGAGTACCGGCATGTTGAAAATCACCTAAAAATTTCGAATTTTTTTTCTATCCCTTAATTTTTGTGACCGGTGTATTTATGATAGCAGGTAAATGGTAGAAAAATCGGCAAGAAACCTGAACTACTATTAAGCGCTCACGGTTATAGGACATGGTGGAACTGCTGATAAGCGCTGGCCCCTGGATGGTAGTAATGTTATGGACAGGCCATGGTGCAGGTGAAAATATCGGGGGTGCCAATCGGCACCCCAAAATTAAGTTGAATTAGTTTAGAATTAATTGTAATTTATTAATTACTTGTGGTGAACAGAGGTTCGAGCTCCATGAGCTCTCTCGTAAGTCTGACTGTATCGTAGTATAAAAAATATAATGATAAAGCCAACAGAGTTGACAAAATGTTGACGCTGCATTTCAGGCTCGCTGTGAGAGAATTGTCGTGGCCCAGGTTTCATGCATCGTTATCTGTTTCGACTACCCACAAGCCACGGTGACTCTCTTATCGTCACTGATTTCCGTCCCATTAAATTAAATTAATTTATCACTAATAATTAATTTAATTTAATTAATAAAATATTGCGGGAACATTACAAAGATACTTAATATGTGAATATACGTTTCAATTTAGTTTACGTGAATCAGCTTGCGATCGTCATTTTGATATAGAGAAATTTGCGCCAATTGTTTTCTTTTATTCTTATTGTTGAGCACAAACTTCCGTCTCCTGCTGATAATATATTCCACGCGGTTCCCTGAACCCTCTATGCGATTAATCTTAGTTATTTTTAGTCATCACTAAATTACACTTTTTCTTCTCACACATTTTTGCCATAATTCTCCTTATCTTATTATAACAATACTCATTTCCTTTAATTTAATTTACCACTATTTCAAATCACAGATCAATTAATTATTTATTGGTGATCACATTGCCATTGTTTGATAACGCTTACATTTCACATATGCCATTCAATTAATAAATTTGGTCAAGCCAATTTTACGGTTTCCTTATTTAATTTTACGCATTAATTTCACGGATGAAATATTCGTCACCGATTCAATGATACAATTCCGAACATCCAATTTCATAAGTTCAACTCGACGGCACTTGTAACGTTAATAAATCAATTAATTTTATTTCTTTTAATTATATTTAAAATTATTCTAGTATTATTGATTAGAAACAAGACTAGATCAGAAATCATTTTTCGGCACGTGATTCTCACAAATGTCCTGAAAAACTCAACGACGCAGTAAATTCGGCCATCTTGCCTGGATTCTTCAAAAAGCTTCGAGATCACTAGATTCCTTAGCGTCTGGTTCATGAACTTATGTCCCCGTTGATTAATTAACAATTAATAATTAATTCACCTTGTTCGCCTAGACGCGACGATCTAGTATGCTTATTAATTTGTAATTCTGGCCTAGGCCTAGAATCAAATTAATAAGTATCTGACGATTTTATTAACAGCGACGACTTGTATCCTGTCCTGGTTTGGGTTGTCGAGTTGGCGTGCTTCAGGTTGTCTGTTCTGGTCCTTCTCGTAAATTTTGTCCAAAATTTCTTTACTCAATTGATTTTACTTGTACACTCCAACACCTGCTTTTCCAAATAATTTAGTAACTTGTTATCAAGAGTACTGACTATGTGCCTGGTATTCGACAATACGATGGATAAAAATATCGCTTGGTTCCACAAAATAAAGCTAAGTGCAATTTAATTAATGACCTGAGCAGTTATATGTCTGGATGGTCAGCCGTTCTCTTGGTTCTGTCTCTGGGCGTTTCTCGGTTCTCTCTCGTGCGTCTCCCGGTTCTCTCTGCCTGTTTTAGCTACTGTCTTCCGTTTATATAATTTATACACGATTATTATCGGCAATTATCGGAAAATTCATCCCTACCTAATTATGATTGAGACCCGCATGCGAGCTTATTCAATTAGCGCACCCGACAACAAGTCGACAAACTCATTTGCATGCTCATTGGGGGTTACAGGTTGGGTTAGTGACCATCATTGAAAAATCACGATGTTAATCGATAAAGTAACTCATTTTACCCCGTAACACAAAATCAGGGTGACACCAATAACTTCCCGAATTTTTCAAAGACGTCAATTTTTTTAGCGGGAAGTTAAAAATACACAAATCTTTATTTTTCTATTTTTAGATCGACATATGTAAACCATTTCTATCACAGGGTTTAATAAATTTTAGTATATGAAACTAATTTTATGCCAATATATTTCATTTAATGTAGATTTTGTGAAAATTTTGATAACTTAGATATTGGTTGTTTAGTTTATCATCCTTTACAAAACCGTTATCGATTCATTATTAATTTGATGCATACTATAACATTTGCTCAGAAATACTCTATTTATACCGTAGATAGAATAACTTTCCTCAAAGTTTACAACTTTGAATGTACGAATTTAGATTATAAGTTTATGATACGGTCAATCGAGTTGTTTCACGGTATATAGGCATAGAATATTTTATGTTTACGAAGTTTAGATACTTTATAAATTAAAATTTTATCTTTGACTTTTTTTTTAACGAAAATGAGTGAAACCAGCAAAAAACCGATTTTATCTGTAAAAAAGTGCGTCAAGTATGCATCTATCGTATCGAAAACTATTGGAATTAAAATAATTACCAAGTACCTAAGCGGCACATAAATATAATCAATTTTTGTTCAATTTTAGTCAACAATTAATTTTTGCTTATTCCTTATGTAATAAAATTTAATAATAATTTAATTTTTTTTTCTACCGATTAGGTATAATTTTTACACAATACAAAGAAATAGTTGAATCGAACAATTATACAGATAAACTTGGCGAGCCAGTTCTATATTTATCAATGCGACTTGTTTAAGCTGATACGTATTTGTTAAGTTTATCCGTACGATTTTCAAATTCAACTGTTTTTTTTTTATGTTATATAAAAATTACATCTAATTGGTAAAAAAACAATTTAACTTTTGATTTAATTTAATTAAATGAGAAATTAACAAATATCAATTGTTGACATAAATTGAACAAAAATTGTTTATGATTATGTGCTGCTCAAATGATTATTTTAATTTCAAAAATTTTCACTACGATAGCTGCATAATTAGCGCATTTTTTCACAGATCAAATCTCTTTTTTGGCTGATGATTATATTTCTTAAACGCAAACTCAAAGAAATATTGAATTTTTACATACCCAACATCATTTAAAATATTATAAAGATTAAAGATAGATGTTAAAAAAAAATCTTCTTTACACGCCCCCATAGGTCACTTAAGAATAACCCTCGGTTTTATTTTGTCACTTTTTGGCGGAGAATGTTGAATATTTGCATGGTGCAATATCGTGCGTTCTTAGGCGCCCAATTACGCGATTCGATCCAAGTGAGATAGGAAATAAAAGGGAAAAAAGAAAGAAGAAAAAAAAAGAGTTGTAAACCGTACTACCGTCTTTTACCTTTATTCCTCGCACGAGTGTATCCGACGTTTGGCCTTCGTGTGCAACACACACAAGATACATTGCGGGCGTGCACGCCATCCACTTGGTTGCTCTATTCCCCATATGTGTTTGTTTACTTATAGCCGTGGGTGTCTGTGGAAAAATAAAATTTCCGCCATTTTTATGTGCATTACGATCTGAGCATACTGACAAAAGGTTAAGCTTTGCTGTCATTAGTACACGCAGGATACACCGTTTTTTTTTTTTTACTTATTTATTTCTCCCTGCACGCGATCCAATTTGAATATACATATCCTTGCACCTGTTGATTGTTCGCACGATTTTCGCTCTTCAACTTTACATTAATTATTACTCAAACCTATAAGCGTAAACATAAAATAATAATATCATGCAAAATTATATTATTACTAATAATATATTGTAATATTTTAGTAATTCGTTGAAAAAATGTGTTTTAAAACAGGTCGTTTATATGCGTCTTAAATAAAAAATAATTACTACTATTTATTTTCATGTAAATAAATAGTAATATGTATTATCATATAATTATGAATATATTTTTTTTTTTCAACTATATTTATTTTTATAGCATGAAGAATAAAATTTTTAACTTCCCGCTAAGAAAATTGATGATTTTCGACAAATTCGAAAGTTATTGATTTCAGCCCGATTTTGGAAAATCAAAATTTTATCAGATGTCGCCGTTTTGAGGTCCTAGAAAGCTATTCAGACTGTTTTCAGAATGGTGTCTGAGTGTTTGTGTGTATGAGTGTGTGTGTATGTATTATGAACTCTTTGTAACTTTGTAACTAATCATTCGTTTTGAACGGTTTTGGTGGCGATCGAAAGAGCTAGCCATAAACTTTTTTGTGCATTTGACATTAACCCGTCTTATAGACTTGGAGATAGATGAAATAAACGAAAAAAAAAGTATTTTTTTTTTTGAGTTTTTCAAAATTTCCAAAAGACGACTCGTTCGATCGATTCCAAAATCTAATCAGCTTTGAAACTTTATAAAACGCGTTGAATGCTGCAAGATCTGCCTCAATTGGATAATTCGCTCGAGAGATCTAGCGGTAAAAAGAAATAATGAAAAACGGTTTTTTTTTAATATTTTCGAAAAAATTGAATGGATCGATTTCAGATTCTAATCAGCTGTAGATTTCGGTGAAACTCGTCGATTGCCCTCTCAACGATCTTAATCGGCTAATTTGTTCAATAGATATCGTGGGAGAAAAAAATAGTAATACACTGTAAAAAAAGCGGTGTTAAAAATGGACTCGTTTTAACTCCGCCCAGTGTTAAAATGAAATTACACCGGTGTAGGAGGAGTAATATACCGGTGTTAAAAATACCGGTGTTAAAAATACCGGTGTAAAAGCAGGGTAAAACCGGTGTAAAAGCGGGGTAACAGGTGTAAAAGCGGAGTAAATTGCGTCCGCTTGGAGTATTAACTTTAAAGATTATAAAACACAAAAAATGTCAGTTCTTTATGAAAATTAATAAAAAATATCATTTATCAACAAGTATAGTGATCGAGTAAGTAAAAATATTCACAAAATAAAATATTTTAACACCGGTAAAGAATATCTACACCGGCGGCGGCGTTATTTTAACACCGGTCTAGAATATTTACACTGGTGGCGGTGTTATTTTAACACCGGTACAGAATATTTACACCGGTGGCGGCGTTATTTTCACACCGCTTTCGGGGGTAAATTTAACACCGATAATTTTAACACCTACACCGCTTGGACTTACCCTGGTGATGTTTTACAGTGTAGACGACTTTTGCGAATTTATTTCAAACCACGGAATTAATCATTATTTTAATTTTATCAGCTCTAGAACTCAATAAAACGCGCTGATTACCACATTGAACATCAAAATCGGTTGATTGGTTCAACAGATATCGACTATGAAAAGTGAAAAAGTATTAATTTTTGCCATTTTTTCCGGATAAATAACAATATAATGTACTACAATAGGTTCAAAATCATACCAACTCTTCGTCTCCATCGTCTTTTTCGATCACAACATAATACAATGTAATAATTCAAATAATATTACCAACAAACAATTGAAATAACTCCTTTTTTAACATTTTTCGGGATACGTATATAGCAATATATACCAATGCTTTGATCTTTGTTGACAGACATTGAAATTCTTCTTTAAATCACTGATTTTAGATGTCTTGAATTTTTCAAGTTCAATTTAAAATGTACCGTTTTTAATCTCAAGAAGACCAATATAATCAATGGTCTTGTCAAGATAAAAGTATTGAAAAATTACGTTTTTGAGCTCTTTGAGCTCGAAAACAGCGGGAAGTTTTGAGGATGGCCTGCAAGATGGCCGTTTTTTCCCCAAGGACACACTCTCAAAAGTTTTAGTAAGATAAAAGACGAAACTTGTGACAATTTGATCTGTGAATATTAATTTGAAGTACACCCTGATTACAATTTTCTATTTTTCCTTTCAATAACACGGGAGAATTTGATTTTTAAATTTGGAATTTCATAACTTATCAGCTAATTATTCTACAAGAAAGATCAATACATATTCTTGTTAAAAACTAAGAATTCTTCAATAAAGTTATAATTTAATTTATAACTCTTCGATAAGTTGACTGCTTCGAAAATTATTCAACGTCTAATTTAAATTCATAAACGTCAATTATATTTTTAAAAAACGTAAGGTTATGATAGTATACAACTCCTATATAGAGACACCGTATTCTTACGACACCATGCTTGCACATAAATGCTTGTGTACTTGGTGCGAGACATTACCATATCTTCGAATTTCGATAGGACCAACACTTGAATTAATTTTTCGATAATAAATTAATTAAAAATTTTATTCATCAAATTTTTCACTATTCATCATAAGCTATAATAAGAAAACAATTATCGAAGAATATGATTGATCAAAATTATGATTATAAATGAATGCATTTAAAATTGGGTATAAAAATAGGATAGACGTTGAGAGTGTAGAAAAGTTGTATTGTCAAGTGGCGCGTAGCAGTTGCAGTTTTGTACGAGTACGGGTGCGAGCATCTCGATTCATGAGCTGATACGATCTCATAAGGGTCTGGCCAATTACACCCAGCGCAGCACGGGCGCGTATACCCATATCGCATCTCCCATATTCTATATACCCATAGTATCGTCCAAGATGAGTGGTACTGCACCCGGGTTAGCTTTATACACGTTCACGGTGACTTAACCAACCGCAAATGCTTCTTTTCTTGGCCTTTTACTCCATGAACCTAAGAGTGCCTCGAGGGGATCTTATCTGCGTACGTTACATTTACCTCGTGTACATGTCGATTCAACGGACTTTACTCAACGTATACCTTACATACATAAATATATTTACCATCCATACACTATAAATGTATATATATATATATATATATATATATATATATATATATATATATATATATATATATATATATATATATATATATATATATATATATACATTTATATACATTTATATATATTTATATATATATACATATATATATATATATATATATATATATATATATATATATATATATATATTGGGTGGCGCGAAAAAACCGATTATTTTTTTTTTCCATCTCACACGATGTTTTAGGAAGCCTCTCCACAAATCAGCTCGATAAAAAATTTTTAAGAGGTCGCTCACGAATTTTGAAAATATCAAAAATGATCGAAATTCGGATTTTTATTTAAAAATTTTTTTTTTTCTCTCGTGGCAGCAATAGTTTATATTTGTAAAATCATGACTATGCTAAAAATTCCAGCCCAAAATTTAAATATTTAAACGGCGCTCAAGATTTTGAATGTTTCCGAGCGCAGTCTCTTGGACGTTTTTAAGCGACCCTTAAATATTAATAATAAAGCTTCTCGATTTTTTCATCATCAATTTGCATGACAATGAATGAAAATATAACCCGAGAAATATAAATAATAAGTTATTTACATACTTTTTTATTTTTTAATCCAATTTGTAGGTTTTTTCGCTTATTCAAAACTTACCAAATTTTATTGTTTAAGACTATCCTGTATATTTTTGGTTATTCAAAAGTTATATTTAAGTGAAATGACAATAATTGAGTTATAAAAACTAATTTAAACTATTAGTTACATATTATCAGTTAATATTCGAAATTCTTGAGCGCCATTTAAATATTTAAATTTTGGGCTGAAATTTTCAGCATAGTCATGATTTTACAAATATGAAGTATTGCTGCCACGAGAAAAAAAAAATTTTAAATAAAAATCCGAATTTCGATCATTTTTGATATTTTCAAAATTCGTGAGCGACCTCTTAAAAATTTTTTATCGAACTGATTTGTGGAGAGGCTTCTTAAAACATCGTAAACCAACAAATTTTCATGCGAGATGGAAAAAAAAATAGTCGGTTTTTTTGCGCTACCCTAATATATATATATATATATATATATATATAATTTGCCTTATGAAAAACCTTATTGCTTACGTGAATTCGATTTCAGATCTCTCCACACGCTATTCCTTTCCTGATTTGACCTGACCCAAAGGCTAATGAGTATCTGTATGTATTTTTTTGTTTTTATCGCTTCACTTATTACTGGAATATTGTTTAAAAATTTATTAATTCATCGGATCCTTGTTGCTTACATTACTAAATATTAAAAATTTTTTTATTTATATTAGATTTGCTAACAATGAACGTAAAATAAAAAATATATCACAGTTAATATTTAAAATACTAACGAATTATTTTTTACTTCGGCACAACAGAACACAACATGAACTCGACAACCGAATGTACCACACTCGATAACAATAATAATTGAATCCGTGGCTACCGCGCCGTAGAATGGGTCAATGAAGTGCTTGTTATGGCAAGCTTAAAATACTTTGCATACATTATATACCGTCCTGATCCCTCTTCCATACCTTGTAATAGATATTCATCGCGCGCGAAACACAATCTTTAGTTATGTACAACACATTGATAGTGAATGCTTTTCAAGTAACAATTTAAAATATACAAATAGAAATCTAATAGAATCAGAAATTCTAAATTATTTTATATTGCACGCCTCGAACGAGGAGCGGAGAGGTAATGATTCACTGTTGCCAAATTTAAAAACTGAGTTTCAGTCGACTTTTATCATCTCCACTGATTTTATTATTAATCAATTAAATGAAAAAACAACAGCACTAATAAAGAGAAGAAACTCCTATAAATAATTCTGACATAGTTGAAAGTTTTTATTTATTCATAAAAAAAGAGCTGCATACATTTTTCAAGGTTCCAAGTGTTTACTTCTGATATTTAATTACTGTTCCGGTGTACAACAGCTCACCTAACACAAAGATGCAAATAGCTTCAACGGTATCCACCCCTCTGTACTACTATTGTACGTAGCAAAGCCTGCTATAGGGTCTTAGTTTGGCCCGTACTAGTATAAGGTCTAGTCCAAGGCAAGACTACATAGGTATAGCCTTGCTGACGAGTCCGTTAACGAACTCAGGACGATACTACTACTACTTATTATGGCACATATACGTATTACTTAAGTTTTTGGTGGTTAAATTAAGAGTGAATATTTAATTTAAACTCAACTTCGAAATTATTAAATATAAACCATCGATTTAAGGGGGAAAGCCATTGTCACAGTCGAAAAAATAAATGATTTTTGAGATTTTTGTTGACCAGGACAATTAACAAATATATGAATAGCGTTTTTTTATTTTATTAAGCGTGTATGCAGTATAGTTTTTATAAATTTTTATTGAAAAATGTCAAATTATCAGCGGTTTCTCGAAAACGAGTTATACGGAAAAAAGAAATTCATTATAATCTGTATGAATGTAGATATCGTTGTACGTAACTGATTTTTTTTTATTTTGGTTATTTACAAAATGGTGACTGATTGAAAATTGTTTCGCCCTTTTTCTTGTTCAAGAAGTCGTAAAAAATAGTAAAAACTCAAAGTAAAAAAAATCGGCTACGCTTAACGTTACCTGTTACGAAAACGAATAAAACTAAAACAAAGTGGAGAATCGGTTGATGATTGCTCAGGTTATCGATGCAACGAGATTTAAAAAAGTCACTTAGAGAAAAACGCGTTTAAAGGTTTTAGTCTATTTCTCATACTACAAAATTATATATCTTCTAAAATACACTAGTCACAGGAATTAAGGGTTGTAGAGAAAATTCCGATTTCTTAAGCGATTTTCAACATGCTGTAACTTGGAGGAAAATGATTGTACAGCAAAAACAAGAAAATCAAATTGTAGCTTCGAGTGTCACGTTTTCAGATCTGGTCGTCAAAAATTTATCATGCACGAATCCGGAGTAATCTTAAAAAAACCAACGCAAAAAAAATCAATAATTTAGGTTGTATTGGTCGTACAGGGAATGAAAGTAAGGCTTTAAATACTCCAAAACATCCTTTATAAGACACAAATAGTGGCTTTTAATGAAAAATGTGACAATTTCAATGTGACAATGTTGATAAATAAAAATCGGTCAATCGGTGGAACCTGCGGGCCAGCCCCAAAATTTCTTGCTGTTATCAAGCTCCTTGAGCTAGAAAAAATTATTGTGAATACATTTTCGAGCTCGAAAATACTTTTGTATGCTGTTGTTTTCGAAAAAAAAAATAGTTTTTTCCATTTCATTATCCAACGATATCTCTAGAACGCATTAACCGATTGCAATGGTTGAGGCAGCGATTGACGCATTTTATTAAGTTTGTAAAATGGGCGAATGCGCAAAAAGGATCTGGTTTAGGTGTGATGGAATTTTAACAATTAAAAATTACACAGATTTTATCAATAAATAATCAAGTTATTTATTTACACTTTATACAGTTAAATATGGTGAGAATTAACATTAGATAGCGAATGCGACAAGATAGATAAGCGATAGCGAATGCGACAAGTAAAGCGGTTAAAAACGCGTGGTGGTTAGTAAGACTGCACGATGTAGATTGGATATTGAGACGGCGTCTTCTCCCTTCGTGGCTGCTCGGTAGTGACGTGGCAGCATGGCTGCAGTAACGAATTTTCCCATTGGCTTAAAATCGCGCCAACAAGAAATAGTTAGCCGCCGATTTCTCTGATTGGCCGGCTGGTAGCGGGTTCTCATACCGCCGTGGCACGGTCATGAGCAAGACATTGTAAGTGTCGGGCCCAAATAGCGAGTGACCCGGCACTATACTGACACTCAAGTCAGTAGCGAGTTCGGCTACTCCCGATCGTAGCGGAAATGCACGAAGCTTTTCAAATTGCCTAAGCTCGTGATTGAACAAAGTTCTAAAGCTGATTAGATTTTAAAGTCGATTGTTTGAGCCGTTTCCGAGAAATAAAAAAAAACAAAAAAAAAAATGATTTTTTTTCATAATTCGCAAATACTTTCGAGTCTACTTGATCAAATGATCTTAAATTTCCAGGGAAGTTGATGGCCAACAAGCTCTTTCGATTGCCATCTTAACCATCCAAATCGGTTTATTAGTTAAAATGTTATAAACCGTTCACACACATACATACACAGACACATACACACACACATATACATACATACGCTCGGACATTATTCTCAAAACAGTCAGAATATCTTCTTAGGACCTCAAAACGTCGACATCTGATGAAAACTCGATTTTTGAAAATCGGAGTTCAAATAATAACTTCCCGAATTTTTTAAAAATCATCGATTTTCTTAGTGGAAAGTTGAAAATTTTTCGTTTTTAGTTTTTTTTTTATTTCTCAGGAACAAGTTGAACGATTGACTCCAAAATGTAATCAGCTCTAGAACTCAATGAAACGCGTTGATCGCCACCTTAACCATCTCAATCGGTTAAATTGTTCGAGAGATATCGTTGGAGAACGAAATGGAAAAAACGGTTGTTCGCGAATACTTTGAAACAACTCAACCAAACAATTTCAGAATCTAATCAGATCTAGGACTTTATGAAACGCGTCGATTGCCGCCTCAATCATCAAAATCGGTTAATTCGTTCGAGAGATAGCGTTGGAAAAAGAAGTATTAAAAAACAATTTTTTCTTAAGTATCTTCGAAATGGCTCAACTGATCGACTTCAAAATCTAATCAGCTTTAGAACTAAAGAAAACGCGCCGATCATCACAGTGACAACAAAATCGGTTGATGAACTTATAAGATATCGGCGTCGGAAAGTTTGAAAAGTAGCATTTTCTGTTATTTTTCCCTGATAAATCATCATATAATGTACTAAAATGTATTCTAAATCACGCTTACTCTTTATCTTCATGGTCTTTTTGAATTACTACATAGTAATGTAACTTATTCTTTAGTTTAAATCATATTATACACTAACGAATTGAAAAATCACAGTTGTTAACATTTTTTTTCAGATATTTCATATATTATTTCTCTGACCTGTGTCAAAACTCATTTAAATCTTGATTTTGATCACTGAAATTGATTTCTGCTTCAATCCCTTCATTTTATTGAATATAATCGAAAATAAAAATTTAGAAATCGCTTCTTTCTTAAAGATTTTCGATTTAAAAATTTTCAAACTTAAGCATAAAATGTAACTTGTTACAGCTTGAAAAGCTCATAAGAAAACAATTGCATGTAATAGCACTTTCGAGTTCGACGAGTTCGAACACATATTCTCACTAATGTTTTCAAGCTCGAGGAGCTCGAGCGGGAAGCTTTGATGCCCAGATTTTTTCAAATTATTCGACACCGGTTTCTCTTGAACGAATGAACCGATTTTGATGGTTGAGGCGGCATTCGACGCGATTTAGCGTTTTAGCGCTGTTTAGCGCATTATAGAGCTGATTTGATTTTGGAAAATCCATCGAGCACATTACAAGTTATCCAAAAAAAAACATTTTTGAAAAAATTTTTTGCTTGGAATATCTTCTAACGCACCGAACTGATCAAGCTCAATTTTCCACAGCTTTTCGGAATTAATACGCCGCGTCGAATGCTACTTTGACGATCAAAATCAGTTCATCCGTTCAAAAGTTAGAGATATTTACATACATGCGTATGTACGTACATACATACATACATACACTCGGACATCATCTTGAAATTAGTCAGAATAGTTTCCTAGAACCTCAAAACGTCAAGATCAGTTAGAAATACGATTTTCGAAAATCGGATCGAAACCAATAACTTCCCAAATTTTTGAACATTTTCAGTTTTCTTAGCGGAAAGTTAAAAAGATAAAAATTCGCATATTTAAGGATATTTGGAAATCTTGGTATAACTTTGGTTATAAGGGATGAACAAAGGATACCATCGGTAATTTTCCAATCTCAAAATGTCCCGAAAAATCATGAGAATTTGAAAGTGCTGTGATATTTCCTTCTTAGTGCCTCGAAGCATTAAATTCATCGTTTTCACCAGAAATCGCATAAGGTGAAAGTCCTTATTATGAGACATATTTCAAGGTAAGTTAAACATTTTGACTATTTGAAAATGTATTTGAGAGAAAAATACAATTTGAATAGTGTTATACGATTGTCCTGTAATTATCAGACTGATATTTAATATTCAAACTCAATTTTGACAAAAAAATAAATTAAAATAAACAATTTTTGCAAGTAACCTCTATGACCCCTTTTATGAGACAGTTTTAAGACATATGGCCCTATTGTCTCATAACAGAGGCCCCTATTTATGAGACAGCTAAATAAAGAAACAATACGATTTTTTAATTATATTTTTATTAATATGAGATCATTTTTTCTATATAATCAGTAATTTAAATGTTTTTAAAGCAGCAAATTAAAATTTTCCATAGATTAAACAAATAATTAACACAAAATGTTAAGTAGTTTATTTTTCTTCTTTCATTCTTTTTTGGAGTTCCTTTACTTTTTCCATTAACTTTTTTTTTTCTTACAGTAATTGTTTTTTTTTCTGTTTCTTCACCTCCTGCTGCTTTTTAAAATTTTTTTTTTTCCGATTGAAGAGTATACCATTCATCCGAAGTCCCAACCGAAGGTAATTTTGATTTACCAGATTTTTCAACTCGGCTCCTTTTCTTTTTAGGCAAATATTCGAGAGGCAGAGTAAAAATTTCTTTTAATGGTGTTTTAGGCGAATTATCTAAGATTAAAAATTATAAAATTGTTATTGAATAACTTTTTAATTATAAATCATTCGTTGAAAAAAATTTAATATTACTTTGTCTTACAACTTTTGGTGAAATTTGTTTCTCGCTTGAACTCTGCTTATCAATTGCTTCACAATCATATTGTTTTACTAATTGTAAATTTTTGTTATCCAAAGGAATTAACGAATTTGTAACGGTGAGTTGACAATTGCTAACAGCCTCCGGCGTGTGAGTAGTATCAATCAATGGCTCTTCATTAATTATCTGAACCAGCAGATCGTATACAACTTCATAACTATCATTATTCCCAACAAAATCATTTTGGTCGCAACTCATCACGTCAAGATGCTTCTCAAAAATAATAAGAGGCTGCAATCTTTCACCACTATTCTCTACATCAGCGTGTATTTCAAACTTCATTGAGTCTTCTTCATCACTCGTACATGTACTATTTATTAAGGGATTAATCTCTGAATTAATACCTTCTTGATGATTAATATGCAACCTATTTTTCAAATTTTCGAGAATTCTGGGGTCATTTAAAACTTCATTCTTCGTGATTATTGGCTTCTGTTTCGAAATTTCATCTACTAAAAAAATAATGTAAACGTGTATGATAAAAAGAATTCATATCAAATTATTCAATCTAATTTTCTACAAAAAAAAAAAAGTTAATGACTTTTTTTTTTTATAATCTGAAATATGACAAAAACTAATATTTATATAAATGTTGGAAATATATGAATAAACAATTACAATAAAATGTAACAAGTCAAAATTTAATTTGGAGCATCAGCATGCTGTCATAATTGTATAGGTTAGGATTTTAATTTCACTCCAATAAATGTGTTATACTTACTTAAATATAATAATTTATAGTAATGTGCATCAATAACGTTTCAAATTATATGCTTACACTGTTTTTTTATGAATTATTATTTAACACTAATAATTATTGTGATAAACATACACTGTCTCATGAAACTGGGACTTCGAGAAGAAACATATGTCCGTGTTATGCAATACACCTGATAAAGTGTGTCATAAAACCGTACATACAAGTGAATAACTGTAGGTATTATGAGACACTGGAAAATAAAATATTTTCGTTATAAATAACATAAAAATGCTCATACGGACTAAATTTACGATTCATTAGCTTTTAATTAATATATAACATACGTATAAAAATGGCAAAAACAATGTTTATTGACCAGAATGAAAAATTAGATAGTTGTCATTGTTTCACTCTCTTTCTATGCCAATTTGAGTGCAGATTATGAATCTAGCTATTAGGAATTTTTTTTAAGCAATATGTAATAAGTAAATAATAAAATTGATAAATCGCCCTACGAACTTAGTGGTATATGTATTTATTTTAATTTTTATTTTTAACATTACGTGGTTTTTTTTTTTTTATTTATCGTATATTTCAGTTGTGTCTCAAAAATGGGGACATTGTCTCATAATAGGGACTTTCACCTTAATGAGCGATTTTTGGATTTTCAATTATTTCTTCAATCTCGGAAGGTTTTTTTTTAGTGACAAACCTTATTTCTTCGATCAAAAATATTAATCGTTAGAACAATTTAAAAAAAAATTTTATTTTTCGAATTTTTTTCTTCCTTACCATCTTCACAATGCTTTTGATGTCGTCAAAGCCAAAATAGACTTGTTTTGCTTTGATCAATGATAACTCCGCGCCAAATCGTCGTAGACACTTTTTGAAGGCGGCAAATTGAAGGGCATCAAATTACCGAAAAGAACTTAGAGGTTAAGTTATCAAAAAAAAAAAAAAAATTATTGAAGCCCATTGACCTTTTTTCAGGCGAGCCAAAATGTAGAATATGTTTTTTGCGGTGGTTTTCTTAGAATTACTCTGGGACCGTGCATGAAAGATTTTTGGAGACAAGATTTGGAAACTAGACACACAAATCTACAATTTACTTTTTTTGATTTTGCTGCAAGACCATTTTCCTCCAAGTTACAGCATGTTGAAAATCACTTAATAGTTCAGAATTTTTGATACATCCCTTAATTTCTGTGACTAGTGTATTTATACTAGTATGAAACTGATGATAATTGGATCATATGATGGTTCTTCCTCTTTATCTTCATCTCCAGTGGTGTAAAAAAAAATTTTCTTTCAAATCTCAGATTTTCTATTCTAATTATGTATTGAAATTATAAGTAAAATCGTTTTTTATTAGATTAATTGAAACTGTCTAATCATTATTCTATAAATTGTAAGTATATACGAGTATTTTATAATTGATTTCTTGAATATAATTTTAAAATAGATATATTATGAAATCTAAATTTATAATATTAATGAAATTGTAATATATTACTCGAAGAGAAAATTATTTTTCATTTCCACATTGATTCATTTCCTCATTGACTACTTAGGCACTTCATTCTTTTGTTTACTTATATACTAGTCACAAAAATTAAGGAATATTAAAAAAATTCTAAATTTTTAAGTGATATTTAACAGGCTGTATTATATAACTTGGAGTCAAATGGTAGTACATCAAAAACAAAAAAGAAAATTATCGCTTCGAGTATTCTGAATAACATAAATTATTAAAAGAAATTGAAAAAAAATATCTAGAAACCGGTTGACCCCACTGGCCAGTCCCGAAACTTCCTGCTGTTTTCAAGCTCAACGAGCTTGATCGGTCAAGTGCGTTCGAAGATATTCCAAAAATAAAATTAAAAAAAAAATTTTTTTTTAGATAACTTTTCATGTGCTCGATGGATCGATTCCAAAATATAATCAGCTCTAAAACTTTATAAGCCACGTCAACGTTACCTCAAACATCATAATCAGTTCATTTGTTCAAGAGAAACCGTTAACGAAAGAATTAAAAAAATTTTTGTTTTAGTTTTTTTGAAATTTCTCAAAAATGACTCGATACATCAATTTCAAAATTCGATCAGCTTTAGAACTTGATAAAACACGTTGATTGCCACCACAACCGTCTTCATCGGCCAATTTGGTCACGAGATATCGTTGATTTACAAAATAGTGAAAAACGTTTTTTTTTCGGATATCTACAAATAAATTGAATCATTCGATTTCAAAATCTTAACAGCTCTAGAGGTTAATAAAACGCGTCGATTGCCACCTTAACCGCCTCAATCGGTCAATTCGTTTGAGAGATATCGTTGGTCAAAAAATGGTAAAAAACGTTTTTTTTCGAAAACAACAGCATACAAAAGTATTTTCGAGCTCGAAGTGCTCGAAAATGTATTCACATTAATGTTTTCGAGGTTCTTGACCGATTTTTTTTATTGTTTCGTCGACAATATCTTTTGAATGGATCATCCGATTGAGACGTTCTTAGTGGTTATCGGAAGCTTTTCTCGAGTTCTGGAGCTGACTAGATTTTGGAATCGATCGATTCAATAGTTTTCGAAATATTGAAAAAAGCGAAAAAAAATTTTGTCGAATTTCTTAAATACCTTAATATCTATTTGATTAAGTGATCAAAAATTTGCTGGAAGAAATTTGGAAAAATCTCTCGAATGCCGCAGAAACCATCTTAATCGGTTTATTGATTAAGTAGGGTGTGCAGTTATCTGATCCCAGTACTCTAATACAACGACAAGCTATCCCTACAAATTGATCCCACCGACGACTGATCCCAATGACAACTGGTCCGATTGACAATAGATCCCACCGATCGCATACAATATATATTCACATATATTTTTAGATCGTATGCTAAGAATAATAAAAGTTGTTACCAATATAAATGCTTACTAAGATATTAGTGTAATCCAAAATAATATATATTTATAAATGAATATGTTGTGGGTGGAGATGGTCAGAATCCAACAAGAAAAAAATATCGCGATAAAAATGAACGAATTTTAAAAGTTATCAATGAATATTTCGATCGTCATTTATTAACATATTTACGTGGTATTGCAAACAATGTGATTAATTAAATATTTAGATGCAGCGATTTTCGTATATAAAATATTTTATGCCTTTTTAATTATAAAATATTGCATCAATAATATTAACTATAGATTTTAAAATAAATTAATTGATATTATTATTGTGAAAACATTTGTGGATTTTAAAATGAATTAATATTTGTTATTATTGTGAAAATAATTAGCTTTTATAATTAATGTAAGATTTGAAAATATGTGTAACAACATTCCATATGAGATTGGTGGGATCAGTTGTCAGTTGTACCAGTTGTCAGTGGGATCAATTGTCTGTGGGATCAGTTGTCTGTGGGATCATTTGTCGTGTGACCACTTGTCGGGGATCAGTTTTCTGAGATCTAATTAAATAGATATGAAAGGTTTAAATTCACACACCCCATGATTAGAAAATACGATTTTTGACAATTAAAACCGATTAAAAATTTAATCGTCATAATCGTCATAGTTTTTCACATTTAATCGTCTCTAATTGTCAAAAGACGATTTATTATTTTACGATTAAAACGATTAATGACGATTAAAATTTAAAATCGTCATGAATCGTTTTTAATTATCATGTGGGACCAGGAGTTGCAATGTAATTTTACGATTAAAGACGATTCATGACAATTAGAAATTTTACATCGTCATGATTCGTTTTTAATCCTCATTAGAGACCAGAAATTGCAATATTATTTTACGATTAAAGACGATTCATGACGATTTGAAATTTAACATCGTCATGAATCGTCTTTAATCGTAAAATATTATTGCGATTTCTGGTCCTGCATGAAGATTAAAAAACAATTAAAACGATTAAAATTTAAATCGTTTTTAATCATCTCCAATCATCAATTGACGATTTATGACGATTCGAAACGATTAAAACATTTTTAATCGTCAGTAATCGTATTCTCTAGTCAGGGACTTAAGAAACATGTTGACTATGTGGACTCTAGATGGATCCCAAAGCTCCAGCCAAGATACTGTTGACCAATGATGTCCTAAGAATTCAAACCTTTGATTTGAGCTGAGCTCACCTAAACCAAAAAAAATATCCAGTCTTCGATCAAAGTCCCAGGAATCGCGGGAACCCCTTACAACGACCAATCGTTCAGGGCCCTCAGACAGACTTCCCTCCAGCTAATAACCGAACTTAGAATATTCCCAGTCCTAATAGAGACCTGGGAATCCCTAAACAATGTTACCACCGAGATCGTTCAGATCTCTCAGCCACACCTCTATCAGAATCTCAGGAACTCTCCAACATCGTCTACAGTGTGGCTATTTAGGCTTCACTGCCAGACCTCTTACCAACTATAACAGTCTTTAGTAAGTCGTTCAAACAAATCCTTCAATGCTTTCAGTTTGAAAAAGATGTCATAGCCTCACTAATGGACGACAGAATTCTGGGAACCCTTTACAACATCTGCGCTGAAATCGTTCAGGGCCCCAGCCGGACTTCTCTTTTATTTTCTCTTATTGATCATAATATGGTACAAGACGATTTACATGCACGATTTCATACTTTCCATTTGGTATTTTCCTAATTCTATAAACTACATTATTGAATTTATTTTCAATTTCATAAGGACTGTCTTAATCACATTGAAGTAAACAGAATTATTAATTATTTTCGTTAATATTGACCTATTTCAAAAAAAAAAAAAAAATTTAATTTGAATCATGACCGTAATCTCAGCAGTTTTACGAAATTTTTATATTTATCCGTATAAATCTGTATTCATTGATTCAATAACATAACTGAGGCATTACATAACCTAGATAGAAGAATGAAATAGTTTTCAAAAATGACTACCTATACGGAATCTTTTATCTATCGTTCTACAACATCACATCATTAACTGTGTTTGGTTCATTCATCAGGTCAATCGATTATAAAACAGAAGAGCGGTTAGATGTCACGATATATTAGTTAATTTGTATTTGATTAAATAATACTTTTTTTTTTCAATTTCATCTAACTGATATTATCATTAAATAATGATACAACACCAAATTTATCCTTTCCGAATTTTAATGTGTCTACAAGTTTAACTTCAACTCCTCAATTGATGCTAACAAAATATTCTTCCGACTTCACTGGTTAAAAAAAAAAAAGATTATCCGGCGTTTGATATTTTGATCACTTTTCATTTTTATATGTTTATCACACACGTCTTTACTCATACTCGCATTTTAACACATATTTACAGTAATATGTTCACAACACTAATTTATTAATCACAAATTTTTTTTTTTTATTTTGTGGTACATCACACAAGTAAATTCAAATACGCACTGTAACACCGATGAAGAAAAATATCTTTTCTCACCTCCGGGCGGAAAGCGTCAACTTTCGTCCCGCTGTGCAAAACGAAGTTGCCGCTTTCCGCCTCCGTCGAGGAGAAAAATAGTATACACTCCTCGGGAAGTAAATAAGAAAGCCTCAGATCACATGTTTGTTGACCTCGGCTTCGCCTCGGCCAACAATTACATGTGATCTGAGACATTTCTTACTTTACTTCCCTAGGTGTGTAATATACTATCACAAAACTTATTTAGTTAATCAATGAATTCATTTTAATTATTACATGCACTTGAAACCTATATTATAAAAACATATCCGGATCATTCCATGTCAAATCGACCAACAGTTGGAATCGAACCCTTTCGATTTGGACGAATTTTGGTCAGAAGTTTTCTATTACCATATAACGTAATTCTGCCAGAGGAAAAAAATTTGAAAATTTTTCTTCAAAAGTTATGCAAAATACAAAATTTCGCGATTTTTCCAGTTTTTCATCTTTATTTTTTAAATATCTCGAAAACTATGATAGTTAAAATAATAATTCAAAGCTTGGTTTGAAAGGGATACTCGAGGCTATGAAAAAAAAAATATTCCAAAAAAAATTTTTGAAAAATGACAAATTTGTCAAATTTTGAATTCTTGAAATTCGTCAAAAATGACGATCGACATTAAATTTTTGGCTCAATTTTTTTTTGTGTAACACCTTGTGATTATTTCTTTTACAATTTTTTTCCTCTGGCAGAATTACGTTATATGGTAATAGAAAACTTCGGACCAAAATTCGTCTAAATCGAAAGGGGTCGATTCCAACTAATGTTCGATTTGACATGGAATGACCAATCCACAAAACTTATTTAATTCATCACCGAATTTATTCATATTACTACATGCACTTTTATATTATAAAACATATTCACAAAACTTATTTAATTCATTATTTATTAAATTTATTTGAATTCATACACGCACTTGAGCTCAAATCGAGAAAAATGTTTTCAACACACTCGTTTAAGTAATCACTGAATTTATTTATTTATTTTTTAATTTATTATCATTTGTGTCTTTATTAATATCGAGAAAATCACGATCGTTCTTTTTTAAATCTTTGCCTTGTCCGTCACGTCGTAATATATTTACAGAGATTATTTTTTTTTTATTTTATATTTGTAAATTCACACTACACTGTCATGACCGACACGTTCAATTTGTACCCTTACAAATCGTTTTTTTTTAGGTAGATTTTTCTAAAATCTAACTATTGTATTTGTCCTCATGGTCGATTTTTCAAGGAATTTTGTCACAACCTATCATAATTAGTTGAGTAGGGTTCGAAAATACCATCCGTTAAAAAATTTATATATGTATGTATATATATATATATATATATATATATATATATATATATATATATATATATATATATATATATATATATATATATATATATATATATATATATATATATATATATATATGGGATATAACGCAGTTTTGAGGACACGATTACGCCTACAATTCTTATCAGATCTTAATGAAATTTTTCACACTTATTCTATGGGCGATTATCACGGTTAAGTTCGAAGATGGGCAAAATCGGTTGATTAGTTTAGAAGTTATGGCTTTTTGAAATTTCCATGATTTTTTGAAAAAATCAATTTTTTTCCACATTCAAGTTCATATAATTTTAAAACTAATACTCATAGACAATTTCCATAAAAAGTATCTGAAAGCTTGTCTAATAAGCTTTGATTTATGACCTTAGACTTCATATTTTGACCATTTCATCCTATAATTTGATGGCCTTGAAAATTTTAATGGAATCAAAAAATGTTGAAAATATGGGTTTCATTCCATATAACTTATGAATTTCCCATTATAATCCGGTTTCGTCAGTTGTATTTTATTGTGCACAAAATAACCTGTAAATTTCACTGCTATTTTATATTTTAAAAGTATTTCTTTTATTACTTATGATGGATCAAATGTACCTCTACTCCCTATGATTATCACTGGTCTTGTCATTACGATAGCACCTACAGTTCTTATCGGATCTTAATGAAATCTTTCACACTTATTCTATAGGCGATTATCTTGATCAAGTTCAAAGATGGGCTGAATCGTTCAAATAGTTTTGAAGTTATGGCTGTTTAAAATTTTCACGATTTTTCGAAAAAATCAGTTTTTATTCACTTTTAAAGTTTTTATAACTTTAAAACTGAAACTCATAGATAATTTCTGTAAAAAGTATTCTAAAGCTTGACTAATAAGCTTTAATTTATGACCATAACCTTTATGTTTCGAGTATTTCTTTCAATAATTTGATAGCCTTGAAATTTTCATGAAATCAATAAAAGTTGAAAATAAGGTTTTCATTCCACATAACTTATGTATTTTCCATTATAATACAATATTGTCAGTTGTACTTTATTCTGAACAAAATAAACTGCTAATTTTACAGCTATTTTATATTTTAAAAGTATTTCTTTTAATATTTATGATGTTTCAATCGTACCTGTAGTTTTAAAATTATATCTGATCTTGCCATCGTAATAGCAATTACAATTATGATCTCGTACTAATAAAATTTTCTATAGTTTTTTCCGTGAAGGTTATTTGTTAGGTTACCTATAAAATGTTTTGTCGAATCAACTATCTGAAGTTTTCTATCGAAAATAGTCGTTGTCTTTTTTTACCCTCACTCTAAGAAAACGAGCCTAATATCATATCATGTCTATATACACTAACATGTATCACAAGATATGTCTGTATGTGCCTTTTTATAAATCTACCTTCCATTTCGGCTGCCGAATGGCCTTTTTTTTTTCTCATTTCTAACGTACGCGGGAAACGACTTTTCACAGAATTATGTCGCAAAGGCAGTACACAGCAAAGACACAAAACAGTAACACAAAAGCGATGCGTTCTGAGTAGACCTTCATTTTTTTACATATAATAAATTAACAAGGTAATAATCAGCAATCTAGACTGTACTAGAGAGTTTTCGTCTACCTACTACGTGAAACTTAAAGATTTCCTGTACCCAGATCTTTTAGGTAGATTTTTTTAAAAATCTAACTATTGTATTTGTCCTCATGGTCAATTTTTCAAGTGATTTCGTCGTAAACTATCATAATTAGTTGAGTAGAGTTCAAAAATACCATTCGTTAAAAAATTTATGTATGTATATATATATATATACATATATATATATATATATATATATATTTATTTATGTATTATAACGCACTTTTGAGGACACGATTGCGTCTACAATTTTTACCCGATCTTAATGAAATTTTTTCCACTTATTTTATGTGTAATAACCACGGTTAAGTTCGAAGATGGGCCGAATCGGTCGATTAGTTCAGAAGTTATGGCTGTTTGAAATTTTCACGATTTTTCGAAAAAATCAGTTTTTATTCACTTTTAAAGTCCATACAATTTTAAAACTAAAATTCATAGAGAATTTCTGTAAAAAGTATTTTAAAGCTTGACTAATAAGCTTTAATTTATTCTCTAAACGTTACATTTTGACCATTTCTTCCAATAATTTGATAGCCTTGAAAATTTTAGTGGATTCAAAAGATGTCGAAAATATGGTTTTCATTCCCCATAACTTATGCTTGTCCCATTATAATCCAGTTTCGTCAGCTGTATTTTATTTTGCACAAAATAACCTGTAAATTTCACTGCTGTTTTGTATTTTGAAAGTAGTTCTTTTATTATTTATGATGTATCAAATGTACCTTTAATCTCTATGATTATAACTGGTCTTGTCATCACGATAGCACCCACAGTTCTTATCGGATCTTAATGAAATTTTTTACACTTATTCTATAGCAGATTATCTTGATCAAATTCAAAGATGAACTAAATCAGTCAATTAGTTTTGAAGTGATGGTTGTTTTAAATTTTTACGATTTTTCGAAAAAATCAGTTTTTATTCACTGTTGAAGTTCATATAACATTAAAACTAAAACTGATAGACAATTTCAGTAAAAAGTATCATAAAGCTTGTTTAGTAAGCTTCAATATTTGACGTTAAACTTTATATTTTGACCATTTCTTCCAACAATTTGATGGCTTTGAAAATTCTAATGGAATCAACAAATGTTGCAGATATGGTGTTCATTCTACATAAGTTATGCATTTCTTCTTATAATACAATTTTGTCAGTTGAATTTTATTGTGAACAAAATAACCTGTAAATTTCACTGCTAATTTATATTTTAAAAGTATTTCTTTTATTATTTATGATGTATCAAATGTACCTCTAATCCCTATGATTATCACTGGCCTTGCTATCGTAATAGCGATTACAAGTATGATCTCATATTAATTAAATTTTCTATACTTTGTTTACGTAAAGGTTAGTTTAATACATGACCTATATAATGTTTTGTCAAATCAACTATCTGAAGTTCTCTATCGAAAATAGTCGTTGTCTTTTTTTACCCTCACTGTAAGAAAACGAGCCTAATATCATATCATGTCCATACACTAACATGTATCACAAGATATGTATGCATGTAACTTTTTATATAGATTAATTGGAAAATCTACCTTCCATTTCGGCTGCCGAATGGCCTTTTTTTCTTATTACACTGACTTACTGATGCTGGCAGTCGTACCGGACCATATACCTAAACGCTGTCAACGCTTTGTTATTAACTCTTACTGTACAAATGGATACATGTATCTCAGGTTTTCCTTTTTCGTAGATTTCGTTTTTTTTATTACTCAACGTACTTTTTAAATTTATGTATCCGTTCCCGTTTAAGAATCTAAGCATAAGCGCGGTGATCTTTTCTTTGATTTTTCGTCTTAAGCCATACTCATGACCACTCAACTCATGTGCACCTGGATGTGATTCTTGGAAACTAAGGTAAGCCAATAAAAACCATCAATGGCGTCCAGCGCAAGCACTGCTCGGCGACGGAGTCATCAGCCTACTTTATAGTCAAATCTGTTTTCTGGGAATCACACATGTGCATGGGACTAGAACTTTCGGGTGAGTCCAAGTCTATTCGTATGGGAAACAAGTTACCACCACTTTTCATATGTAAAGACCATATAAAAGGACCTTGAACTTTAGCTCATCAGTTCTTTTGGGAATCAAACTCTGAACCATTCTGAACTCCGGACACTTGACGGTGTTCGTGGCTAGAGGATTCATATCCCGATTGAGCATTCGGTCACGTGAGCCCAGGTCATTGGATCGATCCTTGCTCGTCGTAAGCACTCGCATAATCGGCATATTATTTTTCTTCTAGCTTCAGAAGCATAATCAACGCGATATTAGTGTATAGCATCTGATCACGTGAGCCCAAATCGGACGATTGGTCCTTGATCGTTGTAAGTCGTGAACTAATATCAACCATTTAGCACCAGTACAGCATTGATTATTGTTATTTTATTTTAATCCAATTAATTTCATTTCATTTTAATATTGAATTGTGTCACGATATACGTGAGAAAACAAAGAATATTTTACCGCGATAAATGCGAAGATTTTGAATAATATTTAACCGCGAGAAAAGCAAAGATTTTGAAACAAATTTACATTTTATTTTACCGCGAAAAGCGTGAAGACTTTTAATCAATTTACATTTTATATACGAAGATTTTGAAACGCATAAATAATTACAACAAATTATAATAAACTAAATATCGATAAATTAAAATCACATTAATTAGCCGTGAGAACGCGTTGTGAATAAGTGTCCTGTGTTACTGCTGAGAGTCCTGACACCACACCTAAACCTGTTTAGGGTAAGTTTTAACCATTGTTACCATTGTTTGGTATTTTTATTTTTATATATTTTGAAACTGATTGTAAACCATATGCATGACACATTTTATTTTACATTGACTATTTTAAATATTACTATTTATAACCCCTTTGTATTTTGAGTATATTTAATCCTAAATAAATAATTACTCGTGAACATAAAAATTTTAAAAACATTATTTCTGAGATAATTTAACTTTAACAATAAGATACTAGCTTCACGAGGCTTTTCGACAGTTCACCTTCGTTCATACCTTATTTTCTACCTGTTTAGCCGCTCAGACAGATAGTGCACAGTAGGGGGTACACAATCTTACGTTTACCGCTCGACGTTCGATTGTGAAATTAGATCAGTCACATCATAGATTGGAAATCGCTTTGGGTTGTTATCAATATTATCTTCAACAATATTGTATGGGCGCGATTTGAATATAAAAGGTCATAGGATCGGTCCTTGATCAATGTAAGTACCCTTTAATTAATACTTTTATACGAAATTCGTACCTACGCCCATCAGGATCTCCAATCGTGACAACACACGGAGGTTACACGCACTTCTGACACCAAGCTGTAGTAAGTGGTAACTTATAAATTAATATCACTTATACTACAATGATAAGACACAAGTAGAAATAACAACACCACAATTAACAGCAGTAAAAGAAAAGCAAAAAAAAATATAGTTTATTGAATACAGATGTATGCTGTTATGCTGTCAATATATGACTAACTGACTCTAGTCGCGCTTCTATAAAACAAGAGAAGAAGGCATTTGTTTTCTAGTTATTAAAATATTTTAAAAGATCAGTTTCACATTCGTTACAATACATATACGTCAGAGTGCTTTTTTTCTGAGCATATATGGAATTTTTATTGGAGACGATAAAAAAAAATTTTCCTGAAAATTCAAGCCCTTAATTTTAATTTTAAAAGGTCACGATCTATTGTCAAAGTTTCTCCGTTTAAAAAGCATGGGAACAATATCACAATTTCTTAAAAAACTTCCTACTCAGGCAGCAATTAGCCTTTTTTGGGCTCGTTTTGTAGAGCTTGGAGTCCTGTTTAAAATTAATCAGAGTTACATAGATGCATTTCCATGAGAGTAATTAAATTTTAGTCATACAGACTGAGATTCTGGGCCATCGAAAACTATCGGCATTTCGATCGATATGTAAAATCGAAGAACTAGGTAAAAATTAAATAAGCTCGGTTAATGAAATACAAAAAAAAAAAAAAGGGGGGGGGGGGGGGCAAACAAGGAAGTTTAATTTTTGACGAAAATTACATTAAAATTAAATAATTCCAAAACCTTTCAATAAAGAAAAGTGAAAGAAATAAACAATAAGGTAGAGAATATTGAATAGCTTTAAACTTTTCTTATAGTATTTAAAGGCATTTAAAGTACTACAGAATTTGTATGAATATTTTTTCTCGAAAGTCTATAGCTTGAATAGTAATAGCCAAAAATTATGATTTTTTGCTGAAAAATTTTGAAAGATTCATAACTTTTAAATCGTTGAAAATGGATCTAACTCACTCCAAGCAATTTTTAAGAGGACTTCAAGCCTAATCAAACGAAACCAAATCGGTTGCGTAACAATTCCCGCGACGACAAAATACCTGCAACAAAATACCCGCGACAAAACACCCGCAAACAAAAATACCTGCGACAAAATACCCGACGACAAAACACCCGCCACACGGTGTGACGCTTTTTAGGACCAAGACAATTCATTCCGGACGATTCATCCTCCGCGACAATTCATCTCCACGGCAATTGCTCCCAATAATGTAATTGTATCCTCGAAATAGTAAAATGAAAAGAGAAACGCAAATAATTAATTTTTTAAATTATACGTTTTTAATTTCCCGCTAAGAAAATTGTAAATTTTCAAAAATTCGGGAAGTTATTGTTTTTACCCCGATTTTCAAAAATCGAGTTTTCATCAGATGTCGACGTTTTGAGGTCCTAAGAAGATATTCTGACTGTTTTGAGAATAATGTCCGAGCGTATGTATGTATATGTGTGTGTGTATGTGTCTGTGTATGTATGTGTGTGAACGGTTTATAACATTTTAACTAATAAACCGATTTGGATGGTTAAGATGGCAATCGAAAGAGCTTGTTGGCCATCAACTTCCCTGGAAATTTAAGATCATTTGATCAAGTAGACTCGAAAGTATTTGCGAATTATGAAAAAAAATCATTTTTTTTTTTGTTTTTTTTTATTTCTCGGAAACGGCTCAAACAATCGACTTTAAAATCTAATCAGCTTTAGAACTTTGTTCAGTCACGAGCTTAGGCAATTTGAAAAGCTTCGTGCATTTCCGCTACGATCGGGAGTAGCCGAACTCGCTACTGACTTGAGTGTCAGTATAGTGCCGGGTCACTCGCTATTTGGGCCCGACACTTACAATGTCTTGCTCATGACCGTGCCACGGCGGTATGAGAACCCGCTACCAGCCGGCCAATCAGAGAAATCGGCGGCTAACTATTTCTTGTTGGCGCGATTTTAAGCCAATGGGAAAATTCGTTACTGCAGCCATGCTGCCACGTCACTACCGAGCAGCCACGAAGGGAGAAGACGCCGTCTCAATATCCAATCTACATCGTGCAGTCTTACTAACCACCACGCGTTTTTAACCGCTTTTGAGGTCCTGGGAAGCTATTCTGACTGTTTTCAGAATGATGTACGAGTGTATGTATGTATGTATGTATGTGTGTGTGTGTGTGTGTGTGTGTGTGTGTGTGTGTGTGTGTGTGTGTGTGTGTGTGTGTGTGTGTGTGTGTGTGTGTGTGTGTGTGTGTGTGTGTGTGTGTGTGTGTGTGTGTGAATGCGTGTTTGTGTGTGAATGCGTGTGTGTGTGTAAACTCTTTGTAACTTTTAAACTAATGAACCGATTTGGATGTTTAAGGTGGCAATTGAAAAACCTTGTTGGCCATCAACTTTTCTGAAAATTTCAGATCATTTGATCAAATATGCTCGAAAATATTGGTGAATTACGAAAAAAACAAGATTTTTTTTTTAGTTTTTCATTGATTTCTCAGAAACGAGTTAAACGATCGACTTCAGAATCTAGTCAGCTCTAGAACTCTATAAGCCGCGTCGAATGCGACCACAATCATCTCAATCGGTTAATTTGTTCGAGAGATATCGTTGGAGAAAAAAATGGTAAAAAACGATTTTTTTCGATTATCTTTGAAGTGACTCATCCGATCAATTTCAAAATTCAATCAGCTCTAGAACGATATAAACCGCGTCAAATGCCACCTCAACCATCGAAATCGGTTTATTCGTTCAAGAGAAACCGTTGTCAAATAATTTGAAAAAATCTGGGCACCAAAGCTTCCCGCTGTTTTCAAGGTCGAGGAGTTCGAAAACATTAGTGGGAATAAGTTTTCGAACTCTTCGAGCTCGAAAATGCTATTACATGCAATCGTTTTTTTATGAGCTATTCAAGCTCTAACAAGTAACGTTTTATGCTAGAGTTTGAAAAGTTAAGAATCGAAAATCATTAATGAAGAAGCGGCTTTTAAATTTTTATTCTCGATTATGTTCTCTAAAATAAATGAATTGAGGCAGAAATCAATGTCAGTGATCAAAATCAAGATTTTAATGAGTTTTGACTTAGGTCAGAGCAATAATATATGGAATATCCGAGAAAAACATTAAAGATTGGGATTGTTGAATTTTTGCTGACAATATGTTTAAAACTAAAAACGAAAATATATTCACAGTGATATTTTCAAGCTCCTTGAGCTCAAACAGCGGGAAGTTTTCGGGCTGGCCCGCAGGGCCAACCGACGCCCAAATTTTTTTTTTCACGAAAAAATAAAATACTAATAACAATTATTATTATTAATTACGAATTTTGTGTGTGTGCAATTAAAAAAAAATGTACCCACACATAAAAAAGTGTGAAAAATAGCGCCCTTTTATTCACGAATTTTGTGTGTGTCCAATTAAATCAATGTACCCACACATAAAAGGGTGTGAAACATAGGCCCTTGTTTCACGAATTTTGTGTGTGCAATTAAAAGGATATATTCACACACAAAAAGATATCAAAAATTGCACTAAGTCCCTAAACCCTACCGGGGCTTCGTCCCTGGATCCCTTTATTGAGATACTCTTTTTTCACGGAAAGAAAAACAAAGAGATTTTTTTTTACTTTCTTTTTTTTTTTAATTGATTTTCATTAGAAATTTTCTAGTTTTCTATTAAGAATATTAGAATTAAGCGATGAATTGTCGGGGATGAATTGTCTTGGTCCCAAAAAGTGTCACACCGTGTGGCGGTTGTTTTAGATTGCGGGTATTTTGTCGGGGGTGTTTTGGTTCGCGGGTATTTTTTCGTCCGGTATTTTGTCGTGGGTATTTTGTCGCGGGTGATTTGTCTTCGGGTATTTAGACGTGCCACCGCTCTAAACTAATATCCGGCTTAATTTCGAGTTTCCAACTAAGTCACTGAGTTAGCAAAATTTTTCCTTTTTTTAAAATCCTCTCGAATCTACAGTTTTCAAAGTAGAAGGATAAATAACAGCTCATATGTTTTGTGTAGGTTTATTCTGTTGATATCTGCCATAATTTTTTTTACGCCATTAACTTTAAGGTTATAATACATTGACATGAAGACGAGTGTGGTGGTCACTGCGAGTCGTAGGCAACCACCACACTCGCCCTCATGTCAATACAACATAAGCCTTACACGCATGCTGCGACAACATAATTGTCAAATTATTGGCTCCTCAGTACACATGTAGTATAAGCGCCTATTTTAGCATATTTAATTTTTATTAGGTAGATTTTTCTAAAATCTAACTATTGTATTTGTCTTCATGGTCGATTCTTCAAGGAATTTTGTCACAACCTATCATAATTAGTTGAGTAGGGTTCAAAAATACCATCCGTTAAAAAATTTATATATGTATGTATATATATATATATATATATATATATATATACTAGCCTTTACCCGCCCGCTTCACTGGGCGTAAATTACAGTTAAGTGATGATTTTTTATTTCATGATTAAAAATATTTCTATAACTATGGCTTTGACCGATGACTTTCTCGGTAATTGTATTGATATTATTGTAATAAGCTATAAAGAACTAATGACAAATTGCAATTGGAAATAATTACACCACAATCATAACGATGAGACAAAAATGTTATTTGCTTATTTTTTTTGAGTTGAAAATATACACGGCTCTCTCATCAGATCTCGGATAAAAGACGGAGATCATAATATTTTGATTGAAATGTAATTATTTCTTGTTTTTTCTTTAACATAGATTCATCGAAGTAATTCAGTTAAAGAGTGTATAAAAAATTAATATCGTACCTTTGAATCCCATTTTACACTGAGAAAAAAAACTTTTTTCAAGTATATAAATGCTTGTACCATACCGAGTAAATATTTGTTTAATCTCAGTGAAAATGTACTCCTATCAAGTATATTTTCTTAAAATAAGTATAGAAATTCTTAAATCAAGAAAACATTACTCGGTTGAAGTACATATTTACTATGATTAAGAATATTATTTGTTTGTATAGTACCGAGTAAATATTTCTTTAAATGAAGTATTTATACTTGGGAAAAGTTTTTTTTTCAGTATAGTACATAAGTAGACGATACAATTAATCGTCATACTTAATTTAAACTCTGTAACACATATATTTAAAAAACGGGAATACACTAACGTTGGACACTCCCGCAACCTCCTTTAGGAGTTGAATCGATTAAATCCGGTTTATGAGAGGTACTTACACAGAAAGAAAAGTTATCTTGAATTAAGAAAATATTTTGGAATCCAAATGTTTTCGGGAATCAAATCAAAATTTTCTTGAGCCAAGAGAATTTGTCTTGGTTAAAAAAAAATTTGCCTTGGTCGGAGAAGATTTCTACTTTATCTGAGAAAATTTAGGTTTCCTAAAAAATTTTCTTGAATCAAGAATATCTATCTTCAGTCGAGAATTTTTTTTTCTGTGTACATGACAAAGTTAACGTTCATGCCGAATTTAAACTCTGTACCATATATATTCAATGAACGGTAGCATATTAACCTTTAACGCCCCGCGAACCCCCTTAGAATTGATTTTATTAAAGCCGTTTCATGAGGGACACCTACATGACATAATAAACGTTGACGCCGAATTTCAACTCTGTAACGTATGTATTTGGATAACGGAAGCACATTAACGCTTGACGCAAACCCCCTTAGGAGTAAAATTTTTCGAAGCAGTATTATAAGGGATACCTACATGACATAATAAACGCTCACACTGAATTTCAACTATGTAACACATATATTTTGAAACGGGAGTATATTAACGTTTGACGCCCCCGCATAGCCCTTTGGGAGCCGATTTTGTTATAGTTATTTAGTGAGGGGTACTGGCATGACATAATAAACGTTCAGGCCGAATTTTGAGTCAGTTACACCTATACTCAAAAAACAGGAGTATATCATCGTTTGACGCCCCCGCGAACGCCCTTTGGAGTTGATTTTATTAAAGTCGTTTCATGAGGGATCCCTAAATGACATAATAAACGTTCATGCCGAATTTCATCACTGTAACTTATGTATTTGAAAAACGGAAACATATTAACGCTTGAGGCCCCCGCAAACCCTGTTAGGAGTAAATTTTATTACGCCCTTATGAAGAATACCTACATTACATATCAAACGTTCACGCTGAATTTTAAATCCGTAAGCCTTATAGTTCCATAGATACTATATTGAATAGGTTTACATTCTTACTTAGTTACAAATAAGTCAGATTAGACTCTTTTATTTTGACTGTTTAATAAACTGTGATATACGATTCAGCTGACAGAAACAATTGATAAATGAAACAAAATCTAATCTATAATAAAAATATAAAAAACAATTAACGCCAATGGAATAAAAACAATTGATGGCTGTAATTTAACTGTTTTTTTCTTATACTTTTAGAAAAATAATTTAAATACCCGAATCCTGAGTTACAATTGATTTAAAAAGTAGCCTATATTGTAAGTGACAGCATCTTGTATACCCGAGTAAAAACAGAATTCCGCCGCACCACCGCTGCACTACAGCCGTGACAATTCCGATTATTTTATAAATGCCGCACCACCGCCGCACCACCGCCGTGACAACTAAAGAATTTATCTATTCGCTGCACTACCGCCGCACCACCACCGTGACGACTAAAGATTTATCTATTCGCTGCACCACCGCCGCACCACCGCCGTGACAACCCGAGTAAAAATGAAATTAGTATTTTTACGAAAAAATTATAAATTTTTATCGACCGCCGCACCACCGCTGCACCACCGCCGCACCATAGCTGTGATATTTTGTTGTAAATTATTTTTGGTTAGTGATTTAAAAGTAGTATATTCTTTTCAATCTCATATAGCACAAGTAAACTTTGTAGTCAATGTCGGTAGCGTAGCCTAGTCGTTAAAGCGTCGGTTTTTCGTGCGTAAGGTCCCGGGTTCGAATCCTACTAAATCGTGTGCGTTTGGTTGATATTTATAGCGTTTTTTCCTAAATTAAAAATTTCTACATGGTTAGAAATTAATTTCATCACAAATCTGATTGATTTCCGCATCATCAAAGAAAAAAAAAAACTACTAAAATTGAGTAAGTCTTTTTTTTAATTGAGTTGAAATTTCTATCCATGCTTATGTAAATATTGAAAATTTTAATATATGGCCATATATAATTTACTTTTACCGGACAATTGAATTTCTCTCACCATAAACCGGGTAAATTATTTAATTAATCATAGATATTTTGGCATATCAATGCCATTTTTTTGTGAAATCGGGGTTATGCTTAGGCATTGGTGCGGCGGTCGTGCAGCGGTGGTGCTGGAAGAATATATTTTTAGCGTGCGGCGGAATAGTCCGCCAAACGGCGGTGGTGCGGCGGTATGGTGCGGTAGTGGTGCAGCGGTGGTGCGGTGGTCGATAAAAATTTATAATTTTTTCGTAAAAATAATAATTGCATTTTTACTCGGGTATGTATACAAAATTTCATCTCAATCAGATAAGTGGTTGATCAGTTATAAAGGTACAAACCGACAGAGAGACAGACAGATGAAAATTCCAAAAAGGGTAGATAATGTATGAGTAGGTCATAAAAATGATATTTGACGCATAATTCGAAATAAAAACACCATTTACAGACAGAGCCTATAGATTTATATATTAGTATAGATGCACAAAAACGGTTGATAAATAACGTAAATGATTATTTATAGGTTATGATCTTCATTTAATTTACATATTGTGTAAGATATGTTATTTTGTCTTTTTAATCCTATATATCATACAAAAAATTTAAAAAATTCAAGTAATAAATTAAATAGATTTACATTCTTACTTAGTTACAAATAAGTCAGATGAGACACTCTTATTTGGACTGTTTTATGAAATTAGTTAGTTCTTTAATAAGGCATTGGGATAACCTATCAATTTTATTGACAGAAACAATTGATAAATGAAACAAAATCTAATCTATGAAAAAAAAACATAAAAAACAATTGATATGCGTTATATAGAAATAATTGACGCTAATGGAATAAAAACAATTGATGGCTGTAATTTAACTGTTTTTTTATTGTACTTTTAGAAAAATAATTTATATACCTGAATTCTGATTTATAATTAATTTAAAAAGTAGCCTATATTCTAAGTGACAGCATCTTCTGTATGTATAAAAAGTTTCATCTCAATCAGATGAGTGGTTGATCAGTTATAAAGGTACAAACAGACAGAGAGACAGACAGATGAAAATTCCAAAAAGGGTAGATAATGTATAAGTAGGTCATAAAAATGATGTTTGACGCATAATTCGAAATAAAAACACCATGTACAGACAGAGCCTATAGATTTATATATTAGTATAGATATATATATGGGATATAACGCAGTTTTGAGGACACGATTACGCCTACAATTCTTATCAGATCTTAATGAAATTTTTCACACTTATTCTATGGGTGATTATCACGGTTAAGTTCGAAGATGGGCAAACTCGGTTGATTAGTTTAGAAGTTATGGCTTTTTGAAATTTCCATGATTTTTTGAAAAAATCAATTTTTTTCCACATTCAAGTTCATATAATTTTAAAACTAATACTCGTAGACAATTTCCGTAAAAAGTATCTGAAAGCTTGTCTAATAAGCTTTAATTTATGACCTTAGACTTTATATTTCGACCATTTCATCCTATAATTTGATGACCTTGAAAATTTTAATGGAATCAAAAAATGTTGAAAATATGGGTTTCATTCCACATAACTTATGAATTTTCCATTATAATCCGGTTTCGTCAGTTGTATTTTATTGTGCACAAAATAACCTGTAAATTTCACTGCTATTTTATATTTTAAAAGTATTTCTTTTATTACTTATGATGTATCAAATGTACCTCTACTCCCTATGATTATCACTGGTCTTGTCATTACGACAGCACCTACAGTTCTTATCGGATCTTAATGAAATTTTCCACACTTATTCTATAGGCGATTATCTTGATCAAGTTTAAAGATGGGCTAAATCGTTCGAAAAGTTTTGAAGTTATGGCTGTTTAAAATTTTCACGATTTTTCGAAAAAATCAGTTTTTATCCACTTTTAAAGTTTATATAATTTTAAAACTGAAACTCATAGATAATTTCTGTAAAAAGTATTTCAAATTTTGACTAATAAGCTTTAATTTATGACCTTAACCTTTATGTTTCGAGTATTTCTTCCAATAATTTGATAGCCTTGAAATTTTCATGAAATCAAAAAAAGTCTAAAATATGGTTTTCATTCCACATAACTTATGTATTTTCCATTATAATACAATTTTGTCAGTTGTACTTTATTGTGAACAAAATAACCTGCAAATTTTACAGCTATTTTATATTTTAAAAGTATTTCTTTTAATATTTATGATGTTTCAATCGTACCTGTAGTCCTAAAATTATATCTGATCTTGCCATCGTAATAGCAATTACAATTATGATCTCATACTAATTAAATTTTCTATACTTTTTTTACGTGAAGGTTAGTTTGGTAGATTACCTATATAATGCTTTGTCGAATCAACTATCTGAAGTTCTCTATCGAAAATAGTCGTTGTCTTTTTTTACCCTCACTCTAAGAAAACGAGCCTAATATCATATCATGTCTATACTAACATGCATCACAAGATATGTATGTATGTGACTTTTTATAAATCTACCTTCCATTTCGGCTGCCGAATGGCCTTTTTTTTAATTTGAAATAATTTGAATTAATTTGGACTCGAGTGATCTTGAAAGTGTTCCATTGCAGAGAAACTAAACAAAATTTTTCCAAATAAAAATATATAACTAAATAAAATAGTACCATTGCATGAATTATCAGCAACGGGAAAGATATTTTGTGTATAGATTTGCGTAAACCATTCACTTACGAATGACCGATATTAAAAGTAAAAATTTCAAGACCCCTCTTATATTCATGTATGTGTATCTATCATTAAATTATCTTACTTCTCATCGTACAGTCAATCATTTTAGTCTCAACATTTAGAAAAAAAAAATTAGTAATTAATTTTATTGCCATATTAAAAATATATATTAAGATAACTTGAACCGTTAAACGACTTTGGGTGCCGTTTCGATTCCAGAACATGTTCAAAGTTTTTACGATATTTTACTAAAAACAATGGATAATCAAGGTCGAGGCTTCTTCGTAAAAATAATAAATATTTTACAGAATTCTTTCAAAGAGAGATTTTGAAAAGTCTTGGTCATTTTTGCAAGCTAGAATTAGCTCTCACCTTATGGCGCATATGAGACTCTCCATCAGCCACTTGTCATTTAAGGGTTAATATTAAAAAGATTAAATTAAAACTATAATTGTAAAACAAAAAACTATTGATTTAAGATCTTGTTAATAGTATTAGTGACATTATCAATTTTGTTCTTTGGTCGTATTATTAATAACTCTGATTAAACAAAATGATTAAAAATGATTTCACACGTTGAATGTCCATAAGAGACAGGATTAGAAATGATTTGAAGGATTAAAAAGTATTTAAAATGATTAAAAAACAAATCATTTTAAATACTTTTTAATCATTTTTTTTAATCAGAGAAATTGTATGATTGGAAAACTGAAGAATTTTCATGCTCACAGGTGTTAACGGTGAACAGATGTCGTAGTAACGATAATCGAATGGATTTTACATGTGTGTTTAATGATACCACAATCAAGTTCTCTCTCTCTTCTGCTTATTTTATTTTTATGTTATGTTAGTTATACTGTGCTACCTCACAGTTATCTGGCTACCAGAATTGAACTCTATCACACAGGATATTAGGTATACGACAAGACACTGCGTGGTCTCGTGGCTAAGCTAGAGGTTAATAGAGATCGCGTCAATCATTTTCCTCTGCCTTACCTTACCCATCACAAAAAGTAACTAGGGACCACCAAGCTTGTTTTAAGCATTACCGGATCCTTTCCTTGATATTTTATTTCTTTGCAGGTTTACCCTCATAAAAAAAATTCTATCAATATCACATTGTTTTAATATAATAATTAATTATATAAAAATTTATTTTTTTATTATATGAATGTATATAATTATACTCTAATGAAATTGTATGAAAAAATATATCTTCTGAACAAGATAAATAGAACTTTAATAACGGTTAAAATCGATTGTCCTTTATATCAGTCATTACAATGTCATTAACTTGATTCAGATCAAAAATGATTCTATAATAGAAGGTCTTAACTTTCTTATTGTTTTATTTTTTATTTTATCGTTTATGTACTTTACTTCCTACCAAACCTATAACACTATAGTTTCTTTATTTACTTGATAATAATAACCTTTATCTTTAAAATAATCATGATGACAATTATTATTGTTATTATTTATTTTTGTGATACCAACATCGAAACAAAGTTCCAGTGTCACCACAGCCATTCGAAACAATCTAATTTCAGCCCACTGCCGCAAATAAATGTAAACGAACACGTAAATTGAGAATGATTGCTTTATAAAAATAAGTGTGAATAATAAATATCATTTTTAGTTTCTGCTTAATTATAAATTGCGAATCCCAATTTACGTTTACTCTAACAGTTGATCACACCATTAGTCTGAAATTAATTTGTTTCTGACTCTGAAACTTCAAGTTCCAATGCAGGTAATCATGAAAAATATAGTATGCAAGTCAGGATGAAACGCTATTTCAAACTACGGGTGATTCCAGCCCTCGCCTACGGCTCGGGCAGCCAACCTGATTAAAAGATATTATAAATTTTCAATCGTTATGAATCGTTTTTAATCGTAAAATAATGAATAATCTTTTGATGATTAGAAATGTTGAAATGTAAAAAACCATGATGATTATGAGTATTAAAGATGATTAAATTTTCAATCATCACAAATCGTATTTCTAATATGGGAAATAATTATTTGTAAATCTAAATGTATGAGAATATAACTATCAAAGTATTTCGAAATTTATTATAAATTTAAATTAAGCAACTACTTTTGAAATCGCGGTTGCCTGCCATTTATACTTTAACGTTCGATCGTCAAATTTAATTTAGGTCAAATTGTATGTTATTAAATATATTATTTAAATAAGTGAAAATTGATATTATAAAAGGGTATAGTAAAAGACTTTATAAATTATTCTCCAGTTCGATAAACATATCTTAGTTCAATTGAAATTATGTTTGAGCGAGTAGAGGGCCAGGTGTTGATCGACTTATGGTACATCACAACTTTTAGTGAGTGACTATAGAAACTATTAAAGAACTTATTTAAAAATTTAATGATAATCACTTGTCAACATTATTCTTTAAATTAAAATTTTATTCTAGTATTCAATAACTACGAAAAATAGCTAGAAAAAAAAATCATTTTTCATTTCATTTGCTAATTTATAATGAGTCTTAACCAATCTCACTCCAATGAGAAGTAAGCAGGCAATGGGTCTTTTACCTAACGTAAATATTTAAATTTGATTTTATAATTTGTTGATTCATTTTTTTAAATGTAAACGTTGTAATCTTGGATTATAATACTCAAGTATACGGATAAATTTCTGGTCAATTTTTGTTCGTCACCTATAGTTATTCTTCACTTGGACGTGGTTTATCATTATTTTCAGATGAAGTGTAAGAAAATTATGGAGTACAGCTCTTTCGTTCATCGCTTGACTGAAAACTATTTGGAATTCGATACCCAATCGATTGGAGATGCAATCGAAATACATCTAGTAACAAGCTGTCACGCTTGTGTAAACGCTAAGTGTTTGTCTTATTCTGTGTAAACTGTCAAGTTTTATGACTAATTTTGGATAATTATGTTTGGTATAATTTTAGGTAGATTATTCTAAAATCTAGCTATTGTATTTGTCTTCATGATCGATTTTTAAAGAAATTTTACCATAACCTATCATAATAAGTTAAGTAGGTACAAAAAAATCACTCGTGAAAAAATTTATGCATGTATATATCGACAATGCTGTCCAAGAAATGGCTGTATGGGGACGATCTGAAGGCCAAGGTCAAAGAGATGAAAGAGATAAAGGGCTGTGCAGACATAATGCAGAACCTCTGACAAAAGTGCCAACTGAATTCCGGGACCTGGGAAACGAGAAATACCGAAATGTGAGCAATCATCAGGTGGATTTTCAGCAAAGACGAAGACAGATGATGTTCAAACTGAGACAGTGTGGCTTGGAGCAGTGTTCATCGATGCCAGCCTTTCGAAAGACGAGCTGGTCATCCTTAAGGAAGTAAAGAAATAAAATTGCAGGACATTTGTACCATTTCTTAGACAGATCTATTTTTGACTTCTTGAATTAATATAAAATTCGATTTACAGCAATACCTTGCGATGAGACCTATGAATAGTGTGGAAAAAAAACGAAACAATTAATTGAAAAAATTGAACTATTAATTTTTTATTTCGGTCGAAGTAGTTGCTCAAAAAATTTGAAACTCAGTAGACTATATCCTCATATTAGCAGCTACTCCTAAGAATTTTTACAGATTTTTTGCTACTATAATTTTTGAGGTATAGCAAGATAAAAAAAAAAATTTTTTTTTTTATTTTTATCTAAAATTTTTTCAAATAACATATCAAATCACTCTGCATCCGTATCAGAAGTTCTTACTTTTTTTCATTCTTGTACCTATGTGGGTAAACGGTATATCTTTGTTGCACTAATACAGTAATCAGGAACTTTGCATTAGTGTGCAGTTAAGCGTTCCTTAAAAGGATTTTTTGAATTTATTACGATCATCTCACAAACGGCTTCAATTACGACAGGAAAAATTTCCTTAAAGTTTGAAGTCTTAATTCCAACGGTACCGCGTGCCGCAAATTTTGTTTTTGTGATTTTTTAAGTTTATTATATTTATTTATAAAAGAGATCTATATTATTAATAATTTATTATAGCCAGAAAATTGTCAATAAATAACTATTTTGATATTATAATACACAAAACTATGAACTTTTTGTTTATTATTTATTGCTAAAAACAAATAATGAACTTTAAGGTGACCAATTTATTTAAGCAAATATTGAAAGAAATTGACTTTATTTATAATATTTTTTAAATGTTAAACTAAGGCATAATATGATTAGTCGCATAGATATACCAATCTCAAATATCGATTGAATGCATTAAATATTTTTGAAAAAGACACAAAGTCAAATAATATAAAAAATAAATATTTCTTGGAAAAATCACAAAAAAAATTTTGCGGCAACTCTTCCCATTGGAATTAAGAGCTTAAACTTTAAGGCAATTTTTTCTGCTGTAGTTGAAACCGTTTTGAGAGGTGATCGTGATAAATTCGAAAAATCCTTTTAAGGAACACTCTACTGCACATTAACGCACTATTGTCTCATTTAGCGAAGTGCGCTTTAATTTTTTGAAAATATTCGTTTGTTCATGCAAAAAATTCGTCCGAAGTTTCTGATTACCGTATCACTGCAACAAAGATATGCCGTTCCCCCACTTGGGTGCGAGAATGAAAAAAAGTAAGAACTCTTGATAAGGATGCAGAGTGCTTTGATATGTTATTTAAGAAAAATTTTAGATAGAAATAAAATTTTTTTTTTTCATTATCCTGTACCTCCAAAATTATAGTAGCTAAAAATCTGTAAAAATTCTGAGGACTAGCTGCTAATATAAGAATGAAGTCTACAGAGTTTCAAATTTTTCGAACCATTACTTTCACCGGAATAAAAAACTAATCGTTCAATGCCAAAAACCCCATGTTATTCAAATGGGAAACTTACATCGCTGTGCGGCACGAGTTAAAATTGAGATAGAGACCTGAAACTTAGAGGATATTTTTTTTATCTATTTCGAACCACATAAGCCTCTGGGAGCATAAAAATTCAAAAATATCCAAAGTAAGGACCACCCTAATATATATATTAATATAATATATATATATTTAAAAAAATTAAAAAAAAATGCGTTCGGACTGTGATAAATGTTTTCACTCAAAACGAATAAGTGTAAATTACTGTTTCGCAGTGAATAGTCACTCATTGCAAAGTAAAAGTATTCCGCTACTTGAATTAGTGACATATTTTCTAATTGTAAACAGTGAAGAGTAAGGATAATTGTTTATGCTGACCAACAAAACAATGGAACATATTAAATTTTGGTAAAAAAAAATGATTTCAGTACTTTTTCAAGAATGCGAATGATTCTTGCTAGTTCAACTGTGAAGATGATGGTCTCTGGTCCCCACGGTGTTATTTGCAGCCAAATGTAAACCATGTAAGATTCCCATATACGGGGGAATATTACGGTCATTAATCAATGACAGGTCTCAGGTGAGGTGACGAGGCTGACATCTACAGAGCACACGATTTTATAGCTGGCCGGTTTGCAGAAAATGCAATAGAGGGCGCGTGAAAATAAGAGTAAAAAGAATACCAACATCAGTAGACGAGAAGTTTGAGAAAAAGGTGATAACCTAAGGCTAAGTCCAAGAGCAAGGCGATGAAGAAGAAGACGAAAAATATGAGAGAAAGGGAAAGAATATAAAGCATCGTTGTCTTGTAGCATCGAAAGTGCCTCGACACCGGCATTATTACAAACAACATCAAGTTTATAAATGCCATGCACGAACGTGACACGTCTGTTACAAATGCAGACGGGTTGCACATTCAAGCGTGGGGTGTAATCGATTTGACGGTAGAAAAATTCCAAAAAATTCACAACACATAGGAATTTTACAGTATAACGAAAAACACTAGTTCTCTTACATTAGATCATTTAAAAGCTACCAAGTGATCGAAAAAATAGAAAAAGAAATTCACCTGCTTCTTACACAGAAAAAAAGGTTGACTTGGCCCAAGATAATTTTTGCCTTCATTTTTTTATTCTTGGGCTGAGTAATTGGGTTTATTTAATCCGAGAACATTTTCTTTGACTAATATTATAAAAATATTGTGTCAAGAATAATTAAATTTTAATTTAAGTTAAATAATCTTGATTCAAGAATATTTATTTTAAATCAAATTTATTTTGTTTCTAACCAAGTAAAAAAAACTATCGAAACAAGATACTTTTCTGTCTTGGTTGGTGAGTATAGTAAATTGTCACAATATATATCAACATCTCAAACTAAGAACTTTTTTTGCGTGGCAGAAGAACATTTACTCTCAGTTTGAGAAAACTACATTATCGACTCAAGACTACGGTCTATTGGAATGAGAAAATTTCAATTTTGATTCAAATAAATTATATTCTTAATTTAATAAAATAACTTTTCTTGAATCATGCAAATATTTTCTTAACCGAAGACATAAAATTTCCTCCATTTAATACAAATATCTTCTTACAAGAATATAATTACTTTCTTTATTGAAGAAATAATATTTTGAATTGATGATTTTTTTTTTTTGACTTGAAAAAAACGTGGTCTCGATTCAAGAAAATAAATGACTCCACTTAAAAATATATAATGTTCTACATTTTTGAGTGAATTTAACCTAGTATAAATATTAAATGTTGTGAAGCAGGAAATTATATGTGTATATTCAGAATATCAAAATGCGGAAGTAGAGGGGATAAGAAATAAACGTCCTCGATTAATGGTTTATGAACAACTTGAGAAAAAATAAATGGTTTGCTCATGGTAGGAATCGAACCCAGACCGATTTGGCACCACGCGAGAGCTTTACCAGTTATGCTATCCGATCATTCCCTCAACTTTGTTTATTTTACCCATATCGAGTAAGCGTACTGCACAATGTAGAGTCTACACTACCGCCACCTTGGTATAGTACAGCCGCAACACAACAAAATACTTAAACCAAGATGTTTTTACCATTGAGTTGAGTACTGTTAATTCTTGACTCGAATCACAGATCATCTCGATTCAAAATGAATTATTCTTAAAGAAAGAATATTTTACTCTTCGGACAATTGATTATATATCGGGGTAAAATATTTATTTTTCTCACTTTAAGAAAATATTTCTTACTTCAAGAAACATATATTACATCGGCTGAATAAAAAAAAATCTTATGTCAAGATGACTAAATTTAAGAAAATTTTGTTCTTGAACCAAGAAAATTTTGGTTTTCATTCAAAATTGCAAAAAATATTCTTGCGGCAAAAAAAAATTTCTTGCGCCAAGATATCCTTTTTTTCTGTGTACGATGATGAATAGAATAGAAGAAAAATAATAATATAAAATGATTATCTAGAGAAATTTTATCGTGAAACGTTCTAAAACGGTCTTTATCTTGGACCGCAAGTAAAGTATTGGCTGCTCAGCCATTCGGGAGAACACAGATTAAAAAAAAAAAAAATATAAGACTAAGAAGATAAAGAGGGTAAGAACAAAAATCGACCAGTGGTTAGTAAAAGTCAGATTCAATGCCATAATATTAGTCGTCAGATAGGTATTTTTTAACTTCCCGCTAAGAAAATTGCAAATTTTCAAAAAAGGGAAGTTATTGGTTTCGGTCCGATTTTCGAAAATCGAGTTTTCATCAAATGTCGACGTTTTGAGGTCCTAGGAAACTATTCTGACTATTCCCGGGTGGACGTCCGTGTGTGTGTGTGTGTGTGTGTGTGTGTGTGAACTTTTTTTTGTCCGACGATATCTTTGGAACGGATGAACCGATTTGAACGTACTTGGTGGCGATCGAAAGAGCTCACCAAAACTTAGCCTTGATTAGATTTTGGGGTAAATCGGTCATGTAGTTTACAAGTTATACAAAGAATAAGAATTAAAAAATTTTTTTTTTTTTGGTTTTTTATTGATTTCTCAGAAACGACTTATACGATCAACTTCAAAATCTAATCAGCTCTAGAACTTGATAAAACGCGTCGATTGCCGCCTTAGCCATCTCAATCGGATAATTCGTTCGAGAGTTATCGCGGGCAAAAGCAATGGTAAAAAACGGTTTTTTGCGAATATCTTCGAAACAACTGAACCGAACAATTTTAAAATTTTCTCAGCTCTAGAACTCAATAAAATACGCCGATTGCCACCTCAACCATCAAAATCGGTCAATTCGTTCGTGAGATATCGTGGGAGAAAGAAATGCTAACATCGGTTTTTTTCAAAAACAATGGCACACAAAAGTATTTTCGAGCTCGAAGAGCTCGAAAATGCATCCACAACAATGTTTTCGAGCTCAAGGAGCTCGAAAACAGCGGGAAGTTTTGGGGCTGGCCCGCAGGGTCAACCGATAGACAGATTTTTTTCTTTTGTATAGCTCCGTATAACATTCACATATGGTCAGGTGATTTCCTTGGGCAAAAATATTATTAGTCAGAGGTATTAATTAGAGAAAGACAAATGGGAGGGTGTTGAACTTGCAAAAGTTATCTAGAAAATATAGTAAGATAATAAACTTTATTTTTCATTCCTATTTTTAATATTTTCAGTTTCTTACGTTAATTTATTATGATGGATATTAGGTTTTCATGTCAAGCAACTATAAATATACACTCCTTACAAAAATTAAGGGAGCAAAAAAAAAATCCAAATTTTTTGGGGATTTTCAACAGGCTGTAACTTGTAGAAAAAATGGTCATACAGCAAATAAAAAAAGCAAATTGTAGCTCTAAATGTCTAGTTTTTGGATCTGAGTTTGGAAAATTTTTTTTAAAAATTTTTTTCGAGTAATCTTAAGAAAATTATCTCATGTACGTATCCCCCATAAACGGCTTTGATAAAATCGCCTTCTGAGGGGGTTGCGAGGCCGTCGAATGATAATAGGCGTCTTGTAGAAATATACTAAAAGGGGTTTAAACCGTACGTTACTAATTTTTAATAAAATATTTGAACTGCACTGAAATAAAAACTTTTTTTAGTCATAACAAAAGTCAGGATTACGGAGTGATTTATTATGATAACAAAATGATATTGGTTAACGCGACAAAATGACGTTTGTTATGGTAAATAATGCGAATTCGCTATGGTAACAAGTAAAACGAGTTGCGTGGAAATTTTTTTTAAATATGCATAGAATGTTAGGATTTAATTAATAGAACAATATCGTCATTTAGTAATCATTGAATAGTTACTTTTACATGGAAATACGGAGAGTTATAGTTTGGAAATTTAGTTAACCGTTACAAAGGAAAAACTACACTGTAAAAAATCACCGGGGTAAGTCCAACCGGTGTTAAAATAACGCCGCCACCGCTGTAAATATTCTAGACCGGTGTTAAAATAACGCCGGCGCCGGTGTAGATATTCTTTACCGGTGTTGAAATATTTTGCTTTGTGAATATTTTTTTACTTACTCGATCACTATACTTGTTAATAAATGATATTTTTTATTAATTTTCATAAGGAACTGACATTTTTTGTGTTTTATAATCTTTAAAGTTAATACTCCAAGCGGACGCAATTTACCCCGCTTTTACATCGGTATTACTCCGCTTTTACACCGGTTACCCCGCTTTTACACCGATATGACTCCGTTTTTACACCAGTTACCCCGCTTTTACACCGATTTTACTCCGCTTTTACACCAGTTACCCTGATTTAACACCGGTATTTTTAACACCGGTGAATTACTCCTCCTACACCGGTGTAATTTTATTTTAACACTGGACGGAGTTAAAATGAGTCCATTTTTAACACCGCTCTTTTTACAGTGTGTGATAACAACTTACACTGTATGTAAATATAAAGAAGCAAGCTCAGAATTCTCTACAATTCAAACATACTATTGAAGATCACTGCTTTTATACACTCATGCCATAAATTAAAGGAACAAAAAAATTTTAGAAATTTTTTAGTGATTTTTGCAAGGCTGTAACTTCGTGAAAAATAATCGTATCGAAAAAGAAAAAAAGGCATTCTATAGTTTGAAATCTCAAGTTTCGACGCATTTTCATTAAATTTTTTTCAGACCTTCAGCCATTGCGCAAACATGAGAAATACCGCGAAACAAAAATTTTCTAAATTTTTTCTTTTCTTTGAGAGAGTCCATGGGCTGCAAAAAAATTTCAGCTAAACCAATGCTAACGTCGATTAGCACATTTAATCAGCTTTAATTTGCATTTTTTTTAGATTCATACGATAACTTGTCGCTGAGATATCAGCCATCAAACGAAAAATGATCATTTTGGGTTTGATCATCGATATTTCAGGTACTAATGATCGCACAATAAATTGAAGGGTGGCGTTGAAAACTTGAATAAATTCCCCACAAGACCCTTTCATCATTTTAAAAAAAAAAATTTTTTTTATTTTTAACATCCATTAAAAGTAAGTAGAAAAAAATGACTTTTTTTGGTTTTTTAGTAAATCAACCGCTACTCTGCAAATATCGATAAAAAAAATAATGTTGCCAGGGACTTTTTTAGCTTAATGTACCCCCAATAACCCTACGAATTTTTAAATTGATCCATCGAGCCATTTTTTGCGGTAGATTGATCAAAGTTTTGCAAAACAATTAAAGGAACAAGTTTTGTTCCTTTAATTGTGTAATCATTCTCAAAATGAAAAAATGATTTTTTTTTTCGACTTTTCTTGAATTTTTGCAGTTGTTAATCAGAAAATGCAAGAAAAAGTCGAAAAAAATTAAAAAGGCCATTCGGCAGCCGAAATGAAAGTAGATTTCATATTTTTTGATTTTTTTCCCCTTTCGAATAAAAGTTAACAAAGAAATACAATTTTTTTTGACATTTTCTTAAAAATTCTCAAGATGATACCACAAAAAAAATCAAAAAATTTAAAGTTTAATGCCAAAAATTGAAGCTAACTAAATAAGCTTAAGAAGAATTTTTGATGATGATGCACTATATGTTTTGATTTGACGTTATTTAAAAATACCTATGCATGTATTAAAACTATCGGACCAATGGTATTTCGGATCTTATTCGAAGAAATATGATAGATTATGGTTTAATTCCTCGAAAATTCTACCATAAGGACAAAAGCAATAATTTGCTTTCGATAAAATCCACTAATAAAATAATCTAAGATTAAAATTTGATTGTGATATATCAAAGTGTCATACTTGAAATTAGTACTAATGTTTAAAATAAAAAGCCTATTAGAATATCAAACGACGAGTAGATACAGAGAATATTATCATCATAACTAATGTTAATCTTGTTATTGATTTATCATATCCTTTATACACTGTCGATAAAACAAAATTGTATATACCCGGGAAAAAAAGTTCTTATATGATCATATATAAATCATATAAAAGTGACTCATATAAAATCATATAAAGTTCTATAATGAAATTGGTCCTATAAAAACTTATATGACTTTATAAAATCTTATATAATCATATAAAGTTATAGGGGAAGGGGGGGGCAAAAGGGGGTAGGGTAGGCAAAACGGGGTACCCCCAAAATTTTATGAAATAAAAAATTTATTTTTTTTCGTCTAATTAGTATAAATCCGATATATTTGCGCACTTTTAGCCCTACGCATGACACCTGGGGCAAAATGGACCAGCCGAAAATCCTGAAAAAATGATTCTTTCAAATTTTTTCGTTAAATTAAAAGAAATTTGATATATTTCCGCATTTTTAGCCCTACCCATAACACCCAGGGCAAAATGGACCAGTCGAAAATTTAAAAAAAACGATTCTTTCATATTTTTATCGTCAAATTGAAAAAAATATAATACACTAATCCATTTTTCGGCTGATTTGTTACAGCTGGGGCAAATTTGGCCACTAAAAATATTCGAAAATAATATTTTATTTTTTTATTGATAAAATATTTTAAATAATGCAAAATAATCTGCAATCTAAAAAATCAAAAAACACACTTTTTGGGTTCAAAATGATGACAAATAAGAAATACAGAATTGTTATTTTTTATTAAATAGCAATTAGTAATTAAGCTAATCGACGGGAAACGATTTATTACGCTTAAAAAAAATTTTCTTGAGTATTATAAAACTGAGTATTATGAAAATAGTTGTCAAGAGAAAGAAATACATTTTTAGTAATGAAAACAATTAAAAAAAAAAAAAAATCATTTTTTGAAAAGAGGCCTCTCTGCCCCACAAAAACTTTTTTTTTTGCCTTCGTGTCAACCAATGACGTGAAATGTAATTTTTCATTATGTATATTACATATAAAAGATTCAAGTAATAAAATTTGATCAATTTTCAGAAATTTTTCTTTCTCAACTTTTCTTAAGGGTACCCCGTTTTGCCCGCCAAAAATAAAAATTTTATTTTTTAACGGCAGCTAAAAATTTTGTCTATTTACCTCGAATATCACTAAAAACAAAAAGATTTAGCGTATTTTAGTCCTCGAAACCTTAGTATTTCCTTATGTACCCCCCCCCCCCCCCCCCCCCCCCCGCCCCTATATACCCGGTAAAAAATGATTTTACCTAGTCATATATACAATAACTTATATATGATTAGATCTCAAAATTGGCAGGATCTGATGATATATAATTATATATAATCATGCATGAACAAAAAAAACATCTATTGGTTAACTGCTATTCTGCCAAGGGGTCATCCATCCAACTAATGTTCTGCCTCAATGCTGCTCAACTTCGATGATCGCTTGATAGCCGTCTGGTTCTCTAGTCTGCTTTACCTTTATAAGTATTTAACAATCTATCTCATTACTTTAATCAAATGATCAAATTAATACATCCTACATCAATAATGCACCAAATATAATCAAATTTTATCACATTAGTGTTTTATATGAAATTATAAGTTTCTTTAAGATAACCTACTTATAAGACCACGGAAATTTATATATATAAGAATCATAAAACTATATCAACTTTTATACAATCATATATGATTTTATATAACCGTATTAAACTCTTTTGTAATCATAAAAAATTTATTTATAACTTCATATAAAATCACATAAATTTTTATTAATTGTCTGAATTCTTAGAAGAATTTTATAAGGTCGTATAAGATTTCATATGATCATATATGATCATACATGTTTATGTATAATCATATAAAACGAGCTCTTGTAATTTCACGAGGTTATATATAACTTTATATGAAGTTACATCGAATTTTATAAAAATTTTATGATTATACGAATTATTGTAAGAATTTTATAAGATCATATGAATTTTTATACAATCATATATGACTGCATATAATTTATAACATTTTATCTGGTAATGTTATAAACTCATATATAACTTTGTAAAAAATCATATCAACTATTACAAAATCCTTATAAAATTATATAAATTCTTATGAGAATCTTATAAGATCGTATGAGCTTTTATATGATCATATATTATTATGTCAATTAACCATAACTTCCAAACTTATTGGCCGAATTCGCTCATCTTCGAACTCATCCAAGGTAATCGTCCATAGAATAAGTATACAAAGTTTCATTTAGATCGGTGTAGAAATGCGGACGCTATCGTTGGAGAACAGCGCGTTCTATTGTATAGATATATATATTTATATATGTTTTTGTTCGTGTGTGTCAAATTAGGGTGTGTCAAAATAAAATGATATTTTTTTTTTAAGGTCTCATGGTCTCAAAAGTTTCTTTGGGACAAAAAAAAAATTCTCCTAAAAAATCAGCTCGATATCTCGAAAATTGAGCTGGCGGTTTACAAGTTCATTTTCCCATTTAAAATACATGTAAAAAATTTTTTTTTTAGTTTTTCGAGGAAAAATCTAAGAAAAAAATTTTTATTCCAATTTTGAATTTCACACTCTTATAGGAAATTAAATTCCCTACAAAAATGAATTGAATTGTCATGCTCGTAACTACAATATCAAAAAAGTTACAAGCTCCCAAAGTTAAAAAAAAAGTTTTTTTTTTTAGGTATAATTATTGTTTTTACTTTTTTGTTATTGATTGGTGGTATTTTTTTCTTCTAATTTTAATTTCCAATCTTCTATATATAGCTATTTTTATGCAAGAAATATTTAAAAAATAATTTAAAACTGTGACGATTAACTTTTTTTTGTGTATTGGTGTCAATCACTCGATAAAATAGATTTTTTTATTATAATAATGTTCTGTAGCGGTTAAGTGAGTTACTAAAACGTTTTAAATTTGAAAATTTTATTGAAGATGTTATATAGAAGATTGAAAATTAAAATTAGAAGAAAAAAATATCACCAATTAATAACAAGAAAGTAAAAATAACAATTATACATAAAAGAAAAATTATTTTTTTTGTTAACTTTGGGGGCTTGTAACTTTTTTTATATTGTAGTTACGAATATGACTATTCAAGACGTTTTTGTAAGGAATTCAATTTCCTATAAAGGTGAGAAATTCAAAATTAGAAAAAAAATTTTTTTCTTTGATTTTTCCTCGAAAAACTAAAAAAAAAAATTTATACGTGTATTTTAAATGGGAATATGAACTTGTAAACCGCCAGCCCAATTTTCGAGATATAGAGCTGATTTTTTTAGGAGAATTTTTTTTAGGTCCCAAAGAAGCTTTTGAGACTATGAGACCTTAAAAAAAAAAAAATCATTTTTTTTTGACACACCCTAATATATATATATACATATATAAACTTTTGAACCAAATGTATTTTCTGACTCAGCTCGTTGAGCTGAGTTTAGAGGTAGCAAAATTTTTTTAAAAATTCCATCATGAGGACAAATACTATAGTTAGATTTTTATGAAATCTACTAAAAATTTCCAAAAAATGTCAAAAAAAATCGGTCTATCGGTTGACCCTGCGGACCAGCCCCAAAAGTTCCCGCTGTTTTTGAGCTCAAGGAGCTCAAAAACATTATTGTGAATTAATTTTCGAGCTCTTCGAGCTTGAAAATACTTTTGTATGCCATTGTTTTAAAAAAAAAATTTTTTAGCATTTCTTTCTCCCACGATATCTCGCGAACGAATTAACCGATTTTAATGGTTGAGGCGGCAATCGAAGCGTTTTATTAAGTTCTAGAGCTGATCAGATTTTGAAATCAAATGATTCAATTTTTTTTGTAGATATCCGAAAAAAAAATGTTTTTAATCTAATCTAAAAACAAAAGCTTTTTCTCTAATTTCGTTTTTCTTATTCTGCTTATTCGTTAGTTAAATGCAAAATAATTTTTTTTGGAGATCCAATTCACTCTACTGAACTCGTTTTGCCTTCTCTCCCTTCTCTTATATACAGCGAAAAAATCAAATGTATTCGCCTTCAAAAGAAAAGACGATGGGTTTAAGCTTGTCAAAAGGCTGATACGATACTAGTTGTTCAGGGCAAGCCTGAAGTCGATGCCGGTCTAAAGTTTGTCTAAGTTCGACTGTCAGTATTTTGCCACGACCAATAATCAATACTGGATGAAAATTTTTGAACTCCTTTCCAAAGTTCATGACAAAAATTTTTTTAATTTTAAGAAACAACACTATATAATTTAAAACTTACGTCCATTTCACTTGAAGAACTATTTTCATAATTTCTTAGTTGAAAGGTGTCAAAGCAATGGACGAAATAATTTGTCTATAATTACTTAACTGTCTTTGTACGAACATAAGTAGTAACTATGGATTCAGTGTTGGATGAATATTATATCGCTCAGTCTTGTTAAATTAAATCGAACCTGATAACCACTCATCACCTGCTAATAGAGTTTTATTTTACCAGCCTTGGCCCAAAACTCACTGAACGTCTGCTGATTAAGTGTTAGTTTGCTAGTCTTAGCACAAGACCTAACCAATCCCTAATGACTAAGTTTGGATTTCCTTGATTTAGCCAAAAATTTGACTAATAAAGCCTAAGTTTGCCGGATATTATCTAAGTCCCAACCAACATTATTTTTATCGATCGAATCGATGCCATAGCAACCGTTGTCATAGAAACCTTTGCTATAGCAACTGATTTTATGACTATTTAGATTAAAGTGGGTAAACAAGCAATACTCTCATAGGAGCTTATGGGAATGTTTAAAGAAACAAAATTATATGTTTTTCTATTGAAATTAATACAGACTTGCTGTATAGTAATTAATACTAATTAACTATAACGTTAGAAAATCAATATAAAAAAGTTTTATTTTTGTATCAAACCAGTAGCGGGCTTATGGGGGATTTCAAGAACCTATTCTCAACTTCCTAATTTTTATATTTTAAATTGTTATATTTAATTATAACTAAGACTTTAAATTCAATCCCATATATCAGGCTGGATCAGGCATGGACAAGTATGATCAGGGCTGAGCGTATTTAACGCTTCAGACATGAACAGATATGAACAGACATGAACAGGCATGGACAGGTATGATCAAACCTGAGAGTACTTAACGCTTCAGATATGAACATACATGGGCAGGTATGATCAGGCCTGATCATATCTAATTTCAGGCCTGAAGATACATGAACAGGCATGATCAGGTCTAATTTCAAGCCTGATCATACATGAATAGGCATGGTCAGGTCTGATCATTTTTTCCCGGGTTATCCGGAAAAAATAACATAAAATGTTATTTTTTTAACATTTTGACGCCGAGTTCTTTGAACTAATCAAACGATTTCACCAATAATGTTGCAATCGACGCGTTTTGTTAAATTCTAGAGCTGATTGAAATTTGAAATCGATTGGTTTAGTCGTTTCAAAGTTATTTAGAAAAAACTGTTTTTCAGCATTTTTTTCTCTCAGTATATTTCTTTGACAAATGATGTGATTTTTATGTTTGAAGTGGCAATCAACCCGTTTTGATAAAGTCTGAAACTGATTAGATTTTGAAATCATTTGGTTCAGTTATTTCAAAGATATTTGCAAAAAACTGTTTTTTACCATTTCGTTTTTCCACGATACTTTTTAGACAAAATTATCTACAAAAGTTTTAAAACACTGTTTTTGATATTTTTCGTAGATATTTTATATATTATTGCTCTGCTCTGAGTCAAAACTCATTTAAATCTTTATTTTTATTACTGACATTGATTTCTACCTATATTTATTTATTTTATTGAACATAATCAGGACTAAAAATTTAAAAACCGCATGTTTATTAATGATTTTCGATTCTTAAATTTTCAAACTTTAACATAAAACGTAACTTTTTAGAGCTTAAAAGGCTCATAAAAAAATAATTGCATGTAGAAGCATTTTCGAGCTCGAAAATGTATTCACACTAATGTATTCAAGCTTTTTGAGCTCGAAAACAGCAGAAAATTTTGGGGCTGGCCCACAGGGACAACCGACACTCAGATTTTTTTTCTAGAAAAAGCCTCCATACTTGAATAGAAGATCAAAATTTACTACAATACAAAACAAAACTCAATGAATAAATAATTTTTTTTGTATAAAACTTATTCTTTTGGCGGTTTCTGCAAATTACGAGATATCTAATTTATGGGTCTTTTCAACCTCAATTGAACATGTAGTTTCCTTCATGACACAGACGTCCAATAAGAACGAATTTTGTGAACTTATTTTCAAAATGGATTTCTTACCGAATTACCGAAATTCCTTTTCGACTAGTCCATAATAATGGTTGCTATGGCAACCGTTCGTTATCAGTACTATTCCGGCTGTTATAGAGTTTCGTAGGGGGGCGGGGAATAGGAAATGGAAATTTCCTCATTTTTAAATCAAAGGACCTAAAAAATCGAAATTTTGATAATATTAATTACGATACAAATAAGTCGACAGCGTAAATGATTATTTAGAAAATGGAGTCCTATGGAGGTTTGCGCGGGCGAAAAAAAAGAAAATTATTGCGTTTCTCAGCCGAAGACCTACTAACTTGAAATTTTGAACGAACAGTACCTGTTAAGTAAACATGATGAAATCTAAAAAAAGAAAAATCTATGATGCACGTGGTCCATTAGTTTGGGTTTATTTGGGGAAACAAAATAAAATTTTTGAATGTAGCGACCGTGTCACAGCAATCGTTGCCGTTTCAAACGTTACCATAGCAACTATTATTATAACAACCGATTTTAAGACAATTTAATCTAAAGTGGGTAAACAAGCAATACTCTTATGGGAGTTTATGGTGAAGTTGAAAGGAAAAAAATTTTTCTTTTCCTATAAAAATTCATAGAGATTTGCAATATATCGTCAAAATTAACTGGAATACAACAAAATTAATGTACAAAAAGTTTTATTTTCTTAAGAAACCAATATTTATGTGGGCTCATGGGGGGTTTTAGAACAAAAATTAATTTTTTTGTTTTACAAAAAGCCAATACTTGGCATATATTATTAAAATTCATTACAATATGGAAAAATGTCATCTGGCGGCCAGAATGGAGGGTATATTTTTCGAAAATTTTCAGCACTGCCCAGATGTTTCGCTAGCTCGCTCTTTGTTTAAAACGAAGGCGACCCTTGTTCATTTTACTAGAGTTGAACAAATTTCCGAAGATCTGTTTTTTATTACGAGATTCTAAATTAGTGATTTGAATAATGATAGTGAACTTATATATATTGTAATGGGTTTTCCACCACCGGTGATCTACCGGAGTGAAGTCCGAATACACTTACGATTTTTGGCTACCTTGTTCAAAATTTATAGTTGGGCGCCAGGTGATTTTATTATCACCAAACAAACAATTATCAGAAATGTTGGCTCAGGGTGGCGGATCGGGGAAAGGTCAGACACTTAAGATTACGATTAAATAATTATCAGAATTAACACAAAACAATTAGTCGTATATTAAACACAAAAATATTGATCGGTGTCACAAAAATAATCGGTTACCAATAAAATAACAAATTGCCGTTGTCGGCCTGACTCGATATAAACAAAACAAAATTGCTCGTAGTTGATTGGAAACAAAATCAGTTCATCGCTCAAAGAAAACACAGTCGGTTGACGAAATTAAAATAAAATACGTTTGTTGTCCGGAGACACACATACAGCGTTCGTATTAACGAAATACTTGACGAGTGACGTCAGAGTATTCTTACAAGGCGAGGCGACAAGACTGCTGTTGCGAATGAGACACAGATAATCCGTGATTCTCAGAATTTCTCGATTGAAATAAAATGAAATATAAAATAATATTTTATTTCGGTAACGCATTTAATTGCACTTTTTTAATACTAAATTCACTAGTACACTTTGTTCACAAAAGGCGGTTTATTAATCACTCGGAATTTATTCACTATCGATTAATTTAACGGATCGTGGATCAAAACTCAGATTGGTCGTTTTAGTCGTAAATCGCGTTGTTCAATAGTCGGGATCAAAATTGGTCGTTGGTCGGAGTCGAATAGTTCAAATTACAAAAAACGTGGCCGTTCCGTTCAGCATCTATCCCGGATCTCTCGTTTCAATCAATGCCTCGCGTCGATTGCTCGGTCAAAGTTGGAATGGTGATCATAGATGTCATCAAAAGTTGCTCACCGGGTAATTATTTATTATATTTAAATAATTTAAACCACGGGTCGATGTCGAATTTTCATCTTGTTACAAAACCTCCCCCCAGACATTGACACGGGGTTTCGAGGTGGTTGGTCGGTTCGATCGAGTCGATTGGCGCTTGTTCCTCGTTCGTTGTTCAGTTTGGTCGTCAGGTTGAACCTCGTAACCTGATTCACTTGTTCTGTTGGTCGTTGATCGGTTCGATTTGTTGTTTGGCGGTAATCAATTGCTCGGCGATCGTTGCATGGTCCATTATTTGGCGATAGTCGGTTGGTCGGCGTTCGTTGTTCAGCCTGGTCATTTCTTAACCTCGACCAGTATCGGTTACAAGTCCTGCAAGTCGGGTTTGGGCCGTTCCCGGCACCACAGGACCAACAATATCCAGGTCGGCGTGGTTTTGGGCAGTCATGGTGGCCATGACCTGCTTGTTGACAGTTGAAGCACTTGCCACGCAGCTTCAATTCAATCGTCGGCCTCAAATCGGTTCGTCGGCTTCTCGGAGCGGGTTTCGGCGATATAGACGGTGTCGATTTCGGCGGTATAGTCGATTTCGGTGTCGGTTTCGGTGGTATAATTGATATCGGTGTCAGTGTCGTTTTCGGTGACATTTTCGATGTCGGTGTCATTCTTGGTGATGTTGTCGGTTTCGGCGATGTCATCAGTGTCGGTTCTGGCGGGTTTATCACTGTCAGTGTCGGCGATGTTGTCGGTTTCGGTTCTGGCGATGTTATCAGTGTCGTTCTCGGCGATGTTATCGGTACTGGTTTCGGCAATATACTCGACGTCGGTGTCGTTGATCGTTCTGAATCACTCGATGAGTAACCACTGCTCGAGTCAGTGTCTTTTCTTATCGATTTGTTCGGTAAACGTTGTTCATAATTGTTCATGGTCGTAATCACTGCTGTTTGGTCGTTGTTCTTTATAAATTGGTCAGTTAGCGGTCGTTGTTTGTCATTGATCGATGAATCGGCGGTTGCTCCTTGATCTTAGTTGCTCCAGAATGTGTCGGGGTGTTGCTTTCTTCGTAGCGCACGATATAGCCGGTCACGGCGTAATTCTTCAGTTCCTGAGATACTGGCATTTAGTGTAAGCAGGAATTCGCGTATCTGCGGCGATGTCAAGTTGTTGATCCATTCGTAACCGGATTCAGAGGGTTTCGATTTGTCGGGCGCTCTCTCGTATTTTGGCTTCTAGAAGTTTTCGCTCAGCGGAAAGGCTAGCATGTGCTTTCATAGCCTCAACGCAAGAACTGGTCGGTCTTTGCCGATTAGACGGTGTTGGTGAAGCAAATGGCGTCGTTCCGGTTTGGAAAATCAGCGATGGTGTGATCGATATTGGTCGTTCTTCTGTTGTTCGATTGTTCTGATCAGTCGGTATCGGTAGTAGTCCCATGAAACGATTGTTCTGCAATGTCGTGTTCAGACTGGTCTCGAAAGTCGCCGGCGGTAATAGAAACATCATGACAAAGTTGATCAATTTAATTAGTCGAGTAGTAAACGGTTTGTTCGAAAATTTCGATCGTAATCTCGTGTAGATCCGTGCCTTCTGACCTTTTGTGCCCCACGTTGAGCGCCAAAATATGTAACGGATTTTCCACCACCGGTGATCTACCGGAGTGAAGTCCGAATACACTTACGATTTTTGGCTACCTTGTTCAAAATTTATAGTAGGGCGCCAGGTGATTTTATAATCACCAAATAAATAATTATCATTAATGTCGGCTCAGGGTGGCGGATCGGGGAAAGGTCAGACACTTAAGATCACGATTAAATAATTATCAGAATTAACACAAAACAATTAGTCGTATATTAAACACAAAAATATTGATCGGTGTCACAAAAATAATCGGCTACAAACAAAATAACAAATTGCTGTTGTTGGCTTGACTCGATATAAACAAAATTATCAAACAAGTCGTTGTAAAATGAGAGAATGCTCCGTGGGATTCTGGTGTAGGTGTGGTTAATTCAATAACTAACAATTAACACAAAAATTACAGATGATAAAACAGATCTTTATTCAACAATATGTACACTAAATAACTGTGAGAAAAATACTTAATAGTGAATGTAACTAAAAGATACGCGATAGCGAATGCGACTGTAAAAGAGTGCGCGTATAAATTCGACACGTGGTCGTTAGCGGTTAATGACGCGATAATTAATTTATAATTAATAACACGCGAGTAACAATTCAATATATACTCAATAATCAGTAGCCTTGATATACTAGCTAATTATTGAGAATATTTAAGCGGAGATTTAGCGGAGCGGATCAGACTTATATCACACTAGAGATAAATTATTTTGAGCGAAGCGGTTGGATGGATAGCTGTCTTTGTACTGATCGAACTACGAAGTCGATCCTGGCTTGAGCGAAGTTGAGCCGGCGTTTTCACTAGGTGCTGACGTGGCAGCATTGCTGCATAAGATGAATTTTCCTATTGGCTTAAAAGCGCGCTAACCAGAAGTAGTTAACAACCAATTTCCTTATTGGCTGCCGAGCACGCTGATATAAGACTAATTATTCGATTGGCCGGTTAGTAGCGGGTTCTCATGCCATTTTGACACGGTCATGAGCAAGACATTGCAGGTGTCGGGCCCAGATAGCGAGTGACCCGGCACTATTCTGACATTCAAGCCAGTAGCGAGTTCGGCTGCTCCCGTACGTAGCGAAAGTACACGAAGCTTTTCAAAATGATTAAGCTCGTGACTGAACAGTCGTAGTTGATCGAAAAACACAATTAGTTCATTGCTCGGAGAAAACACAGTCAGTTGTCAAAATAAAATAAACTTATTTTATTTTTCACGCACACATCCAACGTGCGTTTTAACGGAATACTTGACGAGTGACGTCAGAGTATCGTAAACGTAAGACTCGACTGCGGTACGAATGAGACACGGATAATCCGTAATTCTCAGAATTGCTCGATGAAATAAAATAAAATATAAAATAATATTTTATTTCGGTAACGCGCTGAATTTCACTATCATATAATTATTACGCGTAATTAATTATTTAATTAATAATTATTACGCGAACGCGTTTCACTTGTTCAATTATTGCACTCGTACACTTTGTTCAGATTCGTGCCGATGCTTCGGCTTGTTCACTTGTTCACGTAATCGGTTATTGTCGGTCGAAATTATTGATCACGATTAATTGTCCGTTGATCAAACTCGGATTGATCTTAAATCTCGTAAATCGAATTGTTCAGTCGTCGGAATCGAAAATTGTTCGTTTGGTCGGGTCGAATTGTTCAAATACCAAAAACGTGGCCGTTCAGTTCGGCGTCTATCTCGGATCTCTCGTTTCAATCCATGCGTTGGATCGATTGCTCGATCAAAGTCGGAATTTTTCGTCATAGATGTCACCCGAATCAGCTCACTGGATAACGATTTATTATCTTCAAATAATTTTATACCACGGGTCAATATCGAATTTTTCATCATGTTACAATATTTATATATATAAATGTACGAACAGTGTTTTTATCTATAGACCGAGGTTCTTAATATAACATTTGAAGTCTGCTTGATGTTTGTATATACTCATACACGAAGAATCGAGAATACACGTATGTGATAAGATGTATAACAAAAAGAGTTATAATCATAGGAGGTACAGGTACATTTGAAATATCATAAATAATAAAAGAAATACTTTTAAAATACAAAATAGCTGTGAAATTTACAGGTTCTTTTGTTCATAATAAAAGACAGCTGCCAAAATTGGATTATCATGGGAAATGCAAAAGTTATTTGGAATGAAAACCATATTTTCAAAATTTTTCGATTCCATTAAACTTTCAAGCCTAACAAATTAATGAAAAAACATGGTCAAAACATAAAGTTTAAGGTCATAAACTAAAGCGAAATAGACAAGCTTTCAGATTCTTTTTACGGAAATTGTCTATAAGTATTAGTTTTAAAATTATATGAACTTGAAAATGGATAAAAACTGATTTTTACGAAAAATCATAGAAATTTCAAACAGCTATAACTTTTAAACTAATCAATCGATTCAGCCCATCTTCGAACTTGATCAAGATAATCACCTATCAAATAAATGTAGAAAATTTCATTAAGATCCAACAAGTATTATCGACGCTATCGAGATGATAAGACGGGTTATAATTATAAGGCGTGCAGGTACTTTTGAAACATCAGAAGTTATAAACGGCATACTTTAAAAATAGAAAATAGTTGTAAAATTTACAATGATTTCATTCAAAACAAAATTTAACTGACAAAATTACATCATAATGGGGAATACATAAGTTATCTGGAATGAAAACCATTATTTCTAAATTTTTTAATTCCTTCCAAACTTTCAAGACCATCAAATTATTAAAAGAAGTGTTCAAAACATAAAGTTTAAAGTCATAAATAAAAATTGATTAGACACGCTTTAAAATATTTTTTATAAAAATTATCTATAAGTTTTAGTTTCAAAGTTATATGAACTTTAACAATTCGACGACATTGCGACGGTGACCCTTTTCGATTTTTTTGATTTTTCAATATGCTTTCATGCATGTAGAAAGAAGTCTTGAGCTTAATTTTTAGCTCTATATCTCCACTTCTTCCGGAGTTATAATTTTTGCTTAAAAAAGATATAACTTTGACTATAGTTATGATAATCTCACGTCATGGGGGGTCATTTTGTTGAATTTTCAACGCTCTTTCCGAAAAAAAATTAAAAATTAGAAACAAAAAATTTTGAAATGCTTTTTCAGCCATTTTTAGTCAAAAAAATAGTTTTTTGTTCAAAAAGACACTTTTAATTTTTTTCAAAAAAATTCCCAAAATTCTATGTTAAAAAACAAAATTTTTGAGCCATAACCGAAGATGGGCATCGAATAACTTCTAGTGAAACAAATTTTTAAAAATTTGTTTTTATGTTATTTTAATTTATGTTTCTTCTAAGAAGACACAATATTTTCAGACAGTCTCACAATGCATAACAATACTTTTTTTTGAGTACTCTCAGTGGGAAATATAATATTTTACACGAAAATGTATGAATAAAGTACCTTTTTTGCAATTTATTGTATCTTTTTAAATTAAAATTTAAATATATCAACTGTACATAGAATTATTCAGATTTATTACTCTAAAATCTACTTCGATATTATCAGTAGTACTTATCTGATATTACTTTGAGATAATATTTTGAGACTATTTAGAGAAATTACGTGATTTTAAAACGAAAATAAATTAAAATCACAGAATAAAAATTGGTTTTTAATTCTTTTTACTAGAAGTTATTCGATGCCCATCTTCGGTTATGGCTCAAAAATTTTGTTTTTCAACATAGAATTTTGGGAATTTTTTCGAATAAAATTAAAAGTGTTCCATTGAACGAAAAACTATTTGTTTGACTAAAATTGGCTGAAAAAGCATTACAAAATTTTTTGTTTCTGATTTTGAATTTTTTTTCAGAAAGAGTGTTAAAAATCTATAAAAATGACCCTCCATGACGTGAGATTATCATAACTATAGTCAAAGTTATATCCTTTTTAAGCAATAATTATAACTCTGGAAGGGGTGGAGATAAAGAGCTAAAAATTCAGCTCAAGACTTCTCTCCACCTGTATGAAAACATATTAAAAAATCAAAAAAATCGAAAAGGGTCACCGTCGCAATGTCATCGAATTGAGATGGAATGACCCATATAGAACATAAAGTGTATAATTCAATCTAAGATTAACTAACTAATTTATTGCACAAATTTCCATCACGATCTACATTAAATCTATGTATTCATTGAAACAGTAGAAAGTATAACAGAAAAAGGAATAAGTGACAAATAAGAAACTAGAAATTCAAAAAAAAAAAAAGGGCAAATACACTGGTCACAGAAATTAAGGGATAGAAAAAAAATCCGAAATTTTTAGGTGATTTTCAACATGCTGTAACTCGGTGAAAGATGGTCGAATAAAAAAAATAAAAGGGAAAATTGTAGCCTCGAGTTTCTAGTTTTCAGATCTGGACCTCAAAATTTTTTCTCATGTACGGTTCCGGAGTAATCATGAGAAAACCAACGAAAAAAAAATTTTCAAAATTTTTGCTGGTCTTTCAATACCTCTATGGGCGACAATAAATTTCTTTGGATAATCCGACTGTCTGACTTTTCTCGGAAATTTTATGCCCTTTAATTTGGTGGCCTTAAAAAGTCTCTACGATGATTTGGCGCCGAGTTATCATTGATCAAAGCAAAAAAAGTCCATTTTGGCTTTGATAATCAATAACTCCGGATGTATTGGTCGTACAGAGAATGGAAGCAGGGTTTTGAAAACTGGAAAACATTCTCTATAAGGCAAAATTAGTGGCATTTGATAGAAAAATTCTTTTTAAAGCGATATTGTTTGGTAAAAAACAGGTCAAAATTCACAAATTTAAGGATGTTTGGAAATCTTGCTATAACTTTGGATATAACGGATGAACAAAGGATATCTTCGACTTTTTTTCAACCTCAAAGTGTCCTGAAAAAACCCTGAAAATTTCAAATCGCTGCGATTTTTCTTTCTTAGTGCCCCGAAGCTTTAATTTATCGATTTTGTCAAAAATCACCATAATTGGTAGTTTCTCGGTTTTTGTTCATTTTTTCGATTAAAAAATTTTTTTTTTACTGATCATCTTCATTTCTTTGATCAAAAAGATCGATTATCGAAAAAAATTGAAAAAAAAATTTTGAAAAATTTTGAAAAATCACCTAAAAATTTCGGATTTTTTTTCTATCCCTTAATTTCTGTGACCAGTGTATCAGAAACTATAAATTGACACAAAGTTCACTACCACTACCATTACACTGTGCACAACAGTTCAGGTTACTTCAGGATTACGCTTTTTGCACACTTTTTAATGTACTTTGTCGATACATCAAACATATCAATTTGTGAAGCAAACTCATTCACTGTTTTCGGAAAACGATAAATGGGAGCTCATTTGAGAGCCCATTTTTTAGGAGGATTTTTAACTTCCCGCTAAGAAAATTGCAAATTTTCAAAAAAGGGAAGTTATTGGTTTCGGTCCGATTTTCAAAAATCGAGTTGTCATCAGATGTCGACGTTTTGAGGTCCTAGGAAACTATTCTGACTATTCCCGGGTGGACGTCCGTGTGTGTGTGTGTGTGTGTGTGTGTGTGTGTGTGTGTGTGTGTGTGTGTGTGTGTGTGTGTGTGTGTGTGTGTGTGTGTGTGTGAACTTTTTTTTGTCCGACGATATCTTTGGAACGGATGAACCGATTTGAACGTACTTGGTGGCGATCGAAAGAGCTCACCAAAACTTAGTCTTGATTAGATTTTGGGGTAAATCGATCATGTAGTTTACAAGTTATACAAAGAATAAGAATTAAAAATTGTTTTTTATTTTAGTTTTTTATTGATTTCTCAGAAACGACTTATACGATCAACTTCAAAATCTAATCAGCTCTAGAACTCAATAAAACACGTCGATTGCCGCCTTAATCATCAAAATCAGATAATTCGTTCGAGAGTTATCGCGGGAGAAAGAAATGGTAAAAAACAGTTTTTTGCGAATATCTTCGAAACAACTGAACCAAACAATATCAAAATTTTATCAGCTCTAGAACTCAATAAAATACGCCAATTGCCGCCACAACCATCAAAATCGGTCAATTCATTCCTGAGATATCGTTGGAGAAAGAAATGCTAAAATCGTTTTTTTTTTTTAAACAATGGCACACTAAAGTATTTTCGAGCTCGAAGAGCTCGAAAATGTATCCACAACAATGTTTTCGAGCTCGAGGAGCTCGAAAACAGCAGGAAGTTTTGGGGCTGGCCCGCAGGGTCAACCGATAGACAGATTTTTTTCTCGGCAACCACTAACGTTTCAGGGGGTAAGAGCGAAAAAAAAATTGAATTTTTTCTTTTAATCACCCTAATAAATATGTAAGTTTAAGTTTGCATTCCAGTTGCTACGCAGGGATTTCACCATTACGCCGGTACAGAGACAGCTGTCTGTTCGCACTGGCGCATGCACGCAGCGCTTGAATGTGTGAGCACATGAATGATTTAATTTCAATTTACAATTAAAAAATATAAACGAGCAATATTTATTAGTTTTAAGTATACATTTATGATTTTAAGGTATTTGGGTGGCATCATTTGTTATTACATTATGCCCCAATAATTATTTGTATTTTATTTTGTTTAAAATTTACTGTCCGGTATTGAGGTACTAGAAAATATTGACCGCCAGATATGGGAAAAATCGATATTTTTCTCCTCTAATGATGCTGAATTAGTGGACTGAAATAATTATTATCTAATTAAGCATATGGTTTAAAAATAAAAATTTTGCATAAATAAATATTAGATATTGAAATAATTATATATGTATCATTCAGGCTGAAAGAGAGCATTGTTATAATTTATTTATTTAATTTAGTCAGGCCCAGGGCTAAATAATAATCATTTAAGGGCGATCGTCGCGCTTCGTGGGTGGCCAACAGGTGGTTGTGCCAAAAACTAATTAGATTGATACGGAGACTTGTTGCGAGTAGACGTTGTCGTGATCAGAACATTGTTTATTGCGTTTTCCTTTTATATATCATTATGTTTTTGTGGTATTTAAAGTTAATTCAATTGTTTAAATTTACCGGGTGATTTGTTTGTTATTTTCTGTATTTGGTTTGAGGACATTACTGGAATCACCAAAGAGTAAGTACCTTGCAATTTTTTCGGAGCATTTTCACTTGATGAACCCTCGATCGTTGTTGGTCGCCGTGGTAGGAAAATTAACGTGCTCGGATTACACCCTGGCGTGGATAATTAACTAACTTCTTACTCTCTTGAATGATACATAATAATAATCGCATTAATAATTGAAAATTATTGCTAGTATTCTTTCGTTTAATTATTAATAATTGCTGGGAATCGCGTATTTAGATATATATATATATATATATATATATATATATATATATATATATATATATTGTAACATGATAAAAAATTCGACATCGACTCGTGGTTTAAAATTATTTAAATATAATAAATAGTTACCCGATGAGCAAATTCGAGTGACATCTAGAATTGAAAATTTCGACTTCTACCGAGCCCTCGACATGATATTTCGAGAGGAAATGAGCCGCCAACGTTTGATGAGATGTGCTCGCCACCGATTTACTGACAAATGCTGGAGTACCAGCCGATTGAAACTCCGACACACCAAACCGAACCAACAAGACCAATACTGACCGATCGAACAATCGAACAACTGCAGGTAGCAGCGATTCCGACCGTGAACAGTGATGAACAACGTTTACCGAACAAACCGAAGAACAAATCGAGAAGAGAACACACCAAATCGAGCAGTGTTTGCTCATCGGGTGGTTAAACTCGATCAACGACACCGACATCGATAAAACCACCGAAACCAACATCAATTATACCGCCGAAAACGACCTCGAAAATATTGCTGAAACCGACACCGACAACATTACCGACACCGAAATCGATTATATCGCCGAAATTGGCCCCGAGAAGCCGACGAACCGATACTGGTCAAGGCTGAGAAATGACCAGGCCAAGCCACGACCACCGATCAATCGACTTCCACCGAGCAACGACAATCAAAGAACAACCGCCGATTCACTGATTAGTGACGTACAACGACCGCCAACTGACTAATTTATGAAGAACAACGAACCGAACCGATCAAACGACCGACCGAACAAATGAATTAGGTTACGAGGTTCAACCTGACGATTATACGGATCAACGACAACGAGGAACAACCGCCAATCGACTCGATCAAACCGATCAACCACCTTAAAACCTCGTGTTGATGTCTGGGGGAAGGTATTGTAATATGATGACAATTCGTCATCAACCCGTGAGTCAATATTATTTAAAAAATATTCGAATATAATGAATCATTATTCAGTGAGCCAATTCTGGTACACCTATGAGTAGAAATTTCGACTTCGACCGAGTATCGATCCAACGCTTAGATTGAAACGTAAGATCCGGGATAGACTCCGTACTGAACAGCCGCGTTTTTATATTTGAACAATTGGACTCCGACTAAACGACCAGTTTCGATTCCGACAATTTAAAAATTCGTGTTACACCGTTAAAAACAATCCAAGTAAACAACGAACAATTAATCGACATAGGAACAATTTCGACCGACAGTATCCCCCTTTTTGTGAACAAGTACACAAGCCGAAGCCTCAGCGCGAAAACTGAACAAAAGTGTACGACTGATTTTTTTGTTAGGCGCCAGGTGATTTTCTAATCACCAAAAAAACAATTATCAAAATCGGCTCAGGGTGGCGGACCGGCGAAAGGTCAGGCACTTAAGATTACGATAAATGATTAATCAGAATTAAACAAAAAATTAGTCGTATATTATACAAAACAATAAATTGATCGGTATCACAATTAATAATTATCGGTTATACAAACCAAAATATAATATGCCGGTTTCTGCTTGACTCAATATAAACTCAATTATAAAAAAAATAATCGTACTTGCTCGAAAGACTTAGTTCGTTTTCACTTAGAATAAAAAAACTCATTTTGGAATTAACATGTCGAGTAGAGAAATACATATTTTTGAAGGAAATTGAACGCTCTAAATAAATTGTCTTGTATGTTTTTTCTCTGAGTCTACTCCTTTAAAAGTTATTCGAGTTTGAAGTTCAACATGTAATTAATTTAACTTTTTTTTCTTAATTGTTCTTAAATATTTCATGATTATTATTGAAAAAAAAAATTTGTCTTGAAATATCAAATTATCAAGTTTAACGTCGTTGACAAATTAGATCTTTATTGTTCTACTATGAGGAATAAATGACTTTTAAATTTAAAAAATCTGAAATTAATTCTCTCTTTGAAGTTTAAAAGAAATTTGAATTGTATGGACATAATTTTTTAGAATATATACTTAATAAGTATACATTTTTTTCTATTATTGATAATAAAATAATACAATTTATAAAAAGTGAAATATCTCTAAATAATTATACATCAAAATCGTAAATATAACAAACAGCTACGATCCAGAACAATAATCAAGCAACAGTACCAAAACAGTAAGTTGATAATGCAGAACATCTCTATTTCACCGGTAAAAAAGTGCACTACATTTCCTACAAACGACAGTTGGTCGTTTTTCCGAAAAATTATGTACGTACAGTTCAAATTGTTTTTAAACTTCAAAGAGAGAATTAATTTCTGATTTTTTAAATTAAAAAGTCATTTATTCCTCATAGTAGAACAATAAAGATCTACTTTGTCAACGACGTTAAACTTGATAATTTAATATTTTAAGACAAATTTTTTTTTTCAATAATAATTATGAAATATTTAAGAACAATAAAGAAAAAAAGGTTAAATTAATTACATGTTGAACTTCAAACTCGAATAACTTTTAAAGGAGTAAACTCAGAGAAAAAACATACAAGACAATTTATTTAGAGCGTTCAATTTCCTTCAAAAATTTGTATCTCTCACCCCGACATGTTAATTCCAAAATGAGTTGTGCAATTCCAAAGTTAAAAAATTTGTTTTCCCACGTTATTTAAACGTAAAATAGAAATTTACGATGAGCGACCTTTCAAAATTGATATTAAGAGCTCCTGTTTTCAAAGGCTTCTTTTTCCATGACTAGGAAGATATTTCACTGCGGGTTTTGAAAAAAAAAAATAGTCGATTTTTTTGAACCGGACTAATATATATATTAGGGTGTCCGTTATTTCCCAAATCTATTTTTATTTACCAATCGCCCCCTGAATCTTTAGTTTATGATCTAAAAAAAATATCCAACACAAACAGGCTCTTAATTTTCACATTAAACCGTGCCGAAATCATTTTATATTTTCCATTTAAATAACATGGGACTTTTAGACTTTTGACTCTTAATTATTTTCCTCAGAAACAAATGAGAGTAAAAACTTTATCGAAACATAATCTGATAGGAAATTGAACGCTCTACAAAAAAGTTATCCTATGGATTTTCGATAAAACAACTCGTTCAAAAGTTATTTAACGTTAAACTTGTGTTTGTTATCAATCCTATAATATTTTTAATTCTATTTTCATTTTTATCGTTTTTGGCTATAAAATCGTTGAAATAAAAGATAATTATTATTATCACTTGAGTACCGATGATCATTTATGTAGATTTCATGGCCTAAACAGAAAATCAAGCACTGAAAAAAATAATCGCTAGCTGCTAGCGATTTTTTTCTTTAGCAGCTAGCGATTTTTAATCGTTCGCTGCAAACGATTATTTCGCTAGCGGCTAGCGACTTTTTCTTTAGCAGCTAGCGATTTTTAATCGTAAGCTGCAAGCGATTATTTTGCTAGCTGCTAGTGATTTTTTCTTTAGCAGCTAGCTATTAAAAATCGCTTGCTGGAAGCGATTATTTCGCTAGCTGGAAGCGATTTTTTCTTTAGCAGCTAGCGATTAAAAATCGCTTGCTGCAAGCGATTATTTCGCTAGCTGCTAGCGATTTATTCGCTAGCAGGCAGCGATTAAAAATCGCGTGCTGGAAGCGATTTTTTCGCTAGCTAGAAGCGATTTTTTCTTTGGCAGGGAGTGATTAAAAATACTTTATTTGTCATTGAAATAAATTTATAAATATACATATTCATATATATATATATACATATATATACATATATATATATATATATATATATATATATATATATATATATATATATATATGTGTGTATATATATATATATATGTCAAATTACCAGTTGAGGTATTAATGAGACTCGGGTTTACGTCGTTATCTTTGCCACTCATCTAATTTATTAAACAATTTAACGAACACACACAGGTAATTACTACTCACAAATATAGTATACACTAAACAATAAGATTACAAGCAATAATATCAGTATCGGACAACTACACAATATTAAAGTATCCGAGAAAATATCAAAGATTACAAAATATCAAATATTACACAATATTAAATACACAAATTATTACAAGCGATTAGTTTACTAGAGAATAACAACTATTGAAAATATTCTAGTTACTGTTGTAAAATGTATACGGTGGTAAAATTAAAATCGAAACGAATACACGATCGGTTGGATAGCAATGTCGTCCGTTCCTTTGCTCAATTAGAACTAACTCTCTGTACCCAATATTCTTGAGTCCCCGACTCGACCAAAACTATATCTCAGGTAATTTTTACAAACTCGTACAATTACTTTCATATGTTTAAAAACTCATTATACCGAAAATATTGCTATCTCTCGATCGTGTCTACGTTGGATGCCCAGACGGGCTCCTTCGACTTAAGTCTACCGTCATAAACGTAAATATGAAAACTAACAAAATCTTAAGCGGATTAAATTGTAAAACATTTTTACTAAGTTTTTATTATCTAAAAACAAACTCAATTACCTAAACTCATTTACCTGAAATGTCAATATGAACTGTGTGCCATGGTATACTGGTTTTAGGGATAGGATGGAGCTTGGCTTGAACCTTACCTGAACTAGACTTAGAGAGTCTACAGGTCATGCAATTCTCCACAAATTTACGGACATACTTAGACATACCTTCGAACCAGTAATGATCGTAAATTTTGTCAAGTGTCTTGTCCCATCCTAGATGCATTATAGAACTATGAACATTGTTAATAACTGCCCATCTAAATGCCCTGGGGACGATTGGCAAACAGTATGATGAACCGCGACGTTGTATTTTTCGGTAAAGTGTACCCGATCGCAATTCGTATGTATTGGCAAGATCGTCCGATAACTCTTCGTTTTCTAGTTTCGTAACGATTTCAGAAATTTCCGGATCCCGTCGTTGCTCAGCTAGTAGCCAGTCGTCCGATATTTCCACAAGATCAATACGTTTTTGTTCAATTTTATCCGTCGGTTTACGCTCATCAAGGCATATCGGGTTTCGCGAGAAAAAGTCTACGTGCTCCATGCGCTTGCCTTCTCTATAGACTATATCAAAATCAAATGCCTGTAAAAATGCCCACCATCGATGGACTCGATCGTTCAGATCTGTTTTATTGCGCGATGCTTTTAAGGAATTACAGTCTGAAAATACTGTGAACTCGCGACCGTGTAAATAATGGCGGAAATGTTTAATAGAGTTGACAACGGCTAGGGTCTCCAACTCATATGAATGGTATCTGGATTCTGCCGTGCTTGTTCTTTTACTAAAATATTCAACTACCCGGTTTTTATTATTTACTTTTTGCATTAATATAGCCCCATAGCCTTCAGCACTAGCATCAGTATGTAATTCAATAGGATAAGTAGGGTCAAAGATCAGTAGTACGGGTTCGGCGGTCAACACAGAAATTACATTTTGACGAATTCTCTCATGACTTTCTTTCCACTCAATATTTTTCTTACCTGCAGTTAACGCATACAATGGTTTCATTATATGAGAAAACCTCGGTACGAACTGACGGAAGTATGATGCTAGGCCAATAAATTGTCGAAGCTGGGTAACAGTTTGTGGAGCAGGTAAAATTGTTAAAGCTTTTATTTTTCGCGGATTAGGACGCACCTCGCCGTCCTTTATCTCGTATCCCAGGTATGAAACAGCGGTTTTTAAGAAAGAACATTTCGAAAAATTAAACGAGAAACCGGCTTTGATAAGAATGTCAAGCACTATTTGAAGCCTTTCCAAACTTTGCTCTATTGTCTCCCCAATAACTAAAATGTCGTCCATATAGACAACAACGTACGTATACGCGAGGTCACCAAGAGCTTTCAGAACCGCGCGTTGAAATACCGAAGGGGCAATTTTTAATCCGAATGGCATAGTTAAATATTCGTACTGCCCATCGGGTGTGACGAAAGCAGTAAGTTCAATTAAATCAGGGTGAATGGGTATTTGATGAAACCCGCTAGCCATATCAAGACAAATAAAAAATTTCGCACCTCTAAGTCTCGCTATTTGATCCGATATAAGTGGTAACGGATGCTTATCCGCTACCATATTTTTATTTAACTCGCGATAGTCTACACATAAGCGATCTGACCCATCTTTCTTTTTAACAAGTATTATCGGGCTGGCAAAAGGTGAATTACTAGGACGAATCACGCTGGCTTTAATGAGCTCCCCTAGCAGACCTGAGTTACCGTAAATTCACGGTATTTTTACCGTAAATCTACCGTAGAATACCGTAAAATTTGAGTAGAGTTACCGTAAATTACGGTAAATCCACCGTAAATTGCGGTAAATTCACCGTAAATAACAGCAAACCCACCGTAAATTGCGGTAAATCCACCGTAATTTACGGTAAATCGGTACTTTACGGTAGATTACCGTAAATTACGGCGGGTATACCGTAAATTTACCGTCGAATACGACAAATCTACCGTAAAAAAATTCGGGTAGATTACCAAATTACCGTAATTTACGGTGGATTACCGTATTTCCGTATTTTACGGTAAATCCACCGTAAATTACGGAAAATCTACCGTAAATTACGGTAAAACCACCGTAAATTGCGGTAAAACCACCGTAAATTACGGTAAATCGGTATTTTACGGTGGATTACCGTAATTTACGGTGGGTTTACCGTAATTTACCGTAATTTGGGTCCGTTAGGGTCGTCTATTCTTTCTCTTACAATCTGTCTTTCTTCAACGCTAAGTCGATAAGGGCGTCGCTGTACGGTGACGTTAGGATCTATCAACCGTATTTTGAGCTCACCGGTGTTAACCCGAGTACGCGGAAATCCCGTAATGAATGAATCTCGGAATTTAGCAAGTATTTCGATCAAACGAGTTTTATCTGTACCAATCACATCTGTGTCAACCAGATTAAAATCAATTATATTATTTCCTAATGACTTTTCGCATACATTAATGATTTTACTTTTAAAAATATTAAATTTATCTTTTGTAATATGGATGTCAAATCCTTGGCTAAGAATATCACGACCAATCAAAATATCATGTTTTAAATAATCGTCATTATTGACGTGGAAAAGAATCTCTAGCGTATGATCATTGATTACAATCGTTGACAATATTTGTATAGCACAATCAACACTAATATTGCCTATACCTCTTAACATTACAAGCTGATTAAATCTGCTTCCCGAAAATTTATTTGATACCGACTCCTTGATCAACGAGCATTCAGCTCCGGAGTCAAAACAGAATGAAAACGACTCACCGTGATGTAACAGGGAACCTGACGGCACCGCGATACTGCACATATCCACCCGTCGTTCAATGGCGACACCCTCCTTGTTGGCTGCTCCCTCGCCGTTTCTAATCCTCTTCAATTGCGGTCAGTGTGACGAAATATGTCCGGCTTCCCGACAGTTGTAGCAAGTAACTGTCTTGCCCGGCATGGTTGATTTTCTTCTCTCATGCACTACTCCAGTATCCGGCCTCCTTGTTGTTTTCGTACTCGAACGACACTCACTAGCTTTATGGCCCATCTTACCACATCCATGACAACGAATCACTATTGATGGCTTGAAACGTTTTGGATCCGGTGTCGTAGCGTTTTCCATCGACGATGCTGGCCTCTTCTGCATATATGAGAAAGCTCGCATTTCATTTAAAAATGCAGCTTCTGTTTTAATATCAGATGTATACGCCAGTCGCTCTATTTGGCTGTTATATGGGGCTAACTGAGCCATGACGACAGCGTTTATGATCTCGTCAACAGTTAGAGATCCCCAACGTGCTTTGAGTGATGATCGTAGTCGAACACCAAAAGCACCAATGCTCTCATCTTTCAGCCTATTCTCATTTTTAATTTTCATGAGAGCTGAAGCTGCTGTTTCTGAGCCACTAAATCGAGCGATAAAGAGATCTTTAACTTGCGGCCACGTTATTCCGGTGATAGCCACCTGAGATAGCCACTGCGCAGCTGACCCTTCCAATGCCTTGTTGAGCGCGGAAATTAATGCAGAACCGATAAGTGGCTTTTCTGTTAGACACATATCTGCTGCTGTGCACCACGCTATAGGATCGGAACCCGCTTTTTCCGGGTTGAACCGTGGTAGCGAAAAATTTCGGCTGTCTGTACTCGGTTACCGCACAGAATTTTGCATAAACTGCAATAAAATGTTCCATTGATCTGGTGTTGGAGCGGATCCCACTTCTGATGTCGAATTACCAGTTGAGGTATTAATGAGATTCGGGTTTACGTCGTTATCTTTGCCACTCATCTTATTTATTAAACAATTTAACGAACACACACAGGTAATTATTACTCACAAATATAGTATACACTAAACAATAAGATTACAAGCAATAATATCAGTATCGGACAACTACACAATATTAAAGTATCCGAGAAAATATCAAAGATTACAAAATATCAAATATTACACAATATTAAATACACAAATTATTACAAGCGATTAGTTTACTAGAGAATAACAACTATTGAAAATATTCTAGTTACTGTTGTAAAATGTATACGGCGGTAAAATTAAAATCGAAACGAATACACGATCGGTTGGATAGCAATGTCGTCCGTTCCTTTGCTCAATTAGAACTAACTCTCTGTACCCAATATTCTTGAGTCCCCGACTCGACCAAAACTATATCTCAGGTAATTTTTACAAACTCGTACAATTACTTTCATATGTTTAAAAACTCATTATACCGAAAATATTGCTATCTCTCGATCGTGTCTACGTTGGATGCCCAGACGGGCTCCTTCGACTTAAGTCTACCGTCATAAACGTAAATATGAAAACTAACTAAATCTTAAGCGGATTAAATTGTAAAATATTTTTACTAAGTTTTTATTGTCTAAAAACAAACTCAATATATTTTTTAATATCTTCAATGGCATACCAATCCTAATTATTGTAATATTTGGCTAGCCTCCCTGTGCTAGCACGACAATTACTTTTTATTTCAAAAACGGTTTCGCCCCGAATATACTTGCTGGGCTCATCAGTAAAGTTGATGCAAGTATATTCTACTTTAGACCGTTTAATTGATGTTAAATTTTATACCCAATTCCATTTTTTTCCAAATTTGGAAAAAAATGGAATTTTTTCTCCATTCCATGTTTAATGCCTCTTATATTTATTTGCTGTTAGTTATTTAATATATATGAATGCTAATGCATTCATATATTCTTTGATTGGTGTTTTAATATTTTTTTTAATATCTTCAATGGCATACCAATCCTAATTATTGTAATATTTGGCTAGCCTCCCTGTGCTAGCACGACAATTACTTTTTATTTCAAAAACGGTTTCGCCCCGAATATACTTGCTGGGCTCATCAGTAAAGTTGATGCAAGTATATTCTACTTTAGACCGTTTAATTGATGTTAAATTTTATACCCAATTCCATTTTTTTCCAAATTTGGAAAAAAATGGAATTTTTTCTCCATTCCATGTTTAATGCCTCTTATATTTATTTGCTGTTAGTTATTTAATATATATGAATGCTAATGCATTCATATATTCTTTGATTGGTGTTTTAATATTTTTTTTAATATCTTCAATGGCATACCAATCCTAATTATTGTAATATTTGGCTAGCCTCCCTGTGCTAGCACGACAATTACTTTTTATTTCAAAAACGGTTTCGCCCCGAATATACTTGCTGGGCTCATCAGTAAAGTTGATGCAAGTATATTCGGGGCGAAACCGTTTTTGAAATAAAAAGTAATTGTCGTGCTAGCACAGGGAGGCTAGCCAAATATTACAATAATTAGGATTGGTATGCCATTGAGGATATTAAAAAAAATATTAAAACACCAATCAAAGAATATATGAATGCATTAGCATTCATATATATTAAATAACTAACAGCAAATAAATATAAGAGGCATTAAACATGGAATGGAGAAAAAATTCCATTTTTTTCCAAATTTGGAAAAAAATGGAATTGGGTATAAAATTTAACATCAATTAAACGGTCTAAAGTAGAATATACTTGCATCAACTTTACTGATGAGCCCAGCAAGTATATTCGGGGCGAAACCGTTTTTGAAATAAAAAGTAATTGTCGTGCTAGCACAGGGAGGCTAGCCAAATATTACAATAATTAGGATTGGTATGCCATTGAAGATATTAAAAAAAATATTAAAACACCAATCAAAGAATATATGAATGCATTAGCATTCATATATATTAAATAACTAACAGCAAATAAATATAAGAGGCATTAAACATGGAATGGAGAAAAAATTCCATTTTTTTCCAAATTTGGAAAAAAATGGAATTGGGTATAAAATTTAACATCAATTAAACGGTCTAAAGTAGAATATACTTGCATCAACTTTACTGATGAGCCCAGCAAGTATATTCGGGGCGAAACCGTTTTTGAAATAAAAAGTAATTGTCGTGCTAGCACAGGGAGGCTAGCCAAATATTACAATAATTAGGATTGGTATGCCATTGAAGATATTAAAAAAAATATTAAAACACCAATCAAAGAATATATGAATGCATTAGCATTCATATATATTAAATAACTAACAGCAAATAAATATAAGAGGCATTAAACATGGAATGGAGAAAAAATTCCATTTTTTTCCAAATTTGGAAAAAAATGGAATTGGGTATAAAATTTAACATCAATTAAACGGTCTAAAGTAGAATATACTTGCATCAACTTTACTGATGAGCCCAGCAAGTATATTCGGGGCGAAACCGTTTTTGAAATAAAAAGTAATTGTCGTGCTAGCACAGGGAGGCTAGCCAAATATTACAATAATTAGGATTGGTATGCCATTGAAGATATTAAAAAAAATATTAAAACACCAATCAAAGAATATATGAATGCATTAGCATTCATATATATTAAATAACTAACAGCAAATAAATATAAGAGGCATTAAACATGGAATGGAGAAAAAATTCCATTTTTTTCCAAATTTGGAAAAAAAAGGAATTGGGTATAAAATTTAACATCAATTAAACGGTCTAAAGTAGAATATACTTGCATCAACTTTACTGATGAGCCCAGCAAGTATATTCGGGGCGAAACCGTTTTTGAAATAAAAAGTAATTGTCGTGCTAGCACAGGGAGGCTAGCCAAATATTACAATAATTAGGATTGGTATGCCATTGAAGATATTAAAAAAAATATTAAAACACCAATCAAAGAATATATGAATGCATTAGCATTCATATATATTAAATAACTAACAGCAAATAAACTCAATATAGTTGGGACTTTCCCAAGTCTCAGGAAAAACCCAAGTATTATTTTATCTCCGACATATATATATATATATATATATATATTTATATATATGTATAAATATATATGAATATGTATATTTATAAATTTATTTCAATGATAAAAAAAGTATTTTTTAATCGCTCCCTGCCAAAGAAAAAATCGCTTCAGCAAGCGATTTTTAATCGATCCCTGCTAAAGAAAAAATCACTAGCCGCTAGCGAAATAATCGCTTGCAGCTAACGATTAAAAATCGCTAGCTGCTAAAGAAAAAAATCGCTGGCAGCTAGTGATTATTTTTTTCAGTGAGGGAAAAAAAATTGTTTTATGAGAAGTAATAGAAATAACATACCTTTCCTCATACAGACGAACTTTAAAATGAATTAATGGAAAGTGGTGAAATAAAAATGTAAAAACTCCTTTGTCTATAATGTTATAAGCAGATTTATTATCATTTTTGCTTTCTTTATAATTTTTTGTTAAAAAAGCTATGGTCGCATTAGGATATTTTGTTTTGTACTCATTTACAACTTGAATCAAATATTGTTTTTGGTCTTCGCGTGTTGTTAAAATGTTGATATACTCTTAAGTTAATTTAATTGCTCTTCCAGTGACATCATTAACTATTTTTAAATTGTTAATAATTCGTAAGTAAATTCGGATTCCTTACAATTTTTTGAAAGATTTAACATTGATAGAAATTTTTTGAAATTAGATGTGAAACGTGGGCGGGCAATAACGAATATTCAGAAGGCTTTCGAAAGAAAGCAAAAATGATAATAAATCTGCTTAAAATATTATAGACAAAGAAGTTATTACATTTTTATTTCATCACTTTCCATTAATTCATTTTTAAGTTCGTCTGTATGAGGAAAGGTATGTTATTTCTATTATTTCTCATAAAACAATGTTTTTTTTTTCCATGATTTTCTATTTAGCCCATGAAATCTACATAAATGATCATCGGTACTCTAGTGAAAATAACAACTATCTTTTATTTCAACGATTTTACAGCCAAGAACGGTAAAAATGAAAATAGAATAAAAATAAAATAGGATTGATAATAAACACAAATTTAACGTTAAATAACTCTTGAACGAGTTGTTTTATCGAAAATCCATAAGAGAACTTTTTTGTAGAGCGTTCAATATCCTATCAGAATATGTTTCGATAAAGTTTTTACTCTCATTTGTTTCTGAGGAAAAAAATTAAGAGTCAAAAGTCTAAAAGTCCCATGTTATTTAAATGGAAAATATAAAATGATTTCGGCACGGTTTAATGTGAAAATTAAGAGCCTGTTTGTGTTGGATATTTTTTTTTAGGTCATAAACTAAAGATTTAGGGGGCGATCGGTAAATCAAAATCGATTTAGGAAATAACGGACACTCTAATATATATATATATATATATATATATATATATATATATATATATATGTACTAAACCTATTCACATAATTAAAATTTATAGATTTCATATCATTGAAGTCTGATCAGATCTAATCTTACATAGACTTATATATGATCAGGCTTATATAGATTATACCTAGCCTTCATCAGTTAGTTCTAACCAGATCTAATTATATATAGACTTATAGGAACTGCCCTATACACGAACTATTAAAAATAGCGTTTGACGCTTGTTAGCCTCGCAGTATATGTAGATATTAGTACAGTATTTTTATGCGACTTATTTAACAGAATAATGATACATTACAAACAACCTAGACTCACAGAGTTATATAAACTTAGATCTGATCATATATAAGCCTACATATGATTATACCTAGCCTTCATCAATTAGATCTAATTATATGTAGACTTATATATATTTAGATCTGATCATATATAGGCTTATATATGATTATACCTAGCGATTATCAGCCAGGTCTGATCAGATCTAATTATATATAGACATATATAATTAGGCCTGATCGTATATAGGCTTACATATGACTATACCTAGCCTTCATCAGCCAGGTCTGATCAGATCTAATTATATATAGGTTCATATATAATTATATATAATTCCATGTATACCCATGAATACTCATATATAATTTCATATATGATTATATATAATTATTTATAATCTCATATACAGGGTGTCCCAAAAGTCTCGTCCGAGACTTAAAATCTAGATAGAGGACAAAATTCTGGGACAAAAAGTCCTCTACGATTTTTTTAACCTGACGAACAGGCAAGTTGTTATTAATTAAACAAGATAGCCAATCAGAATGAAGCATTAGCACGAACGATTAGAGTGGGATGAACAGTCGGAGGAAAGCATCAACAGCGTGAGCGCTTGGCTGACGTTCAGCAGCTCTCACAACGCGTGATGCACATGAATGACACATACATTTATTTATGTTTTTTATTCTTCATAAAAATACGGTCGCACAGAAAAAATTTTTCTTTTCTTATCAGCTGCCTGACAGATAGTCGACTGTCAAAAGGGAGGTCAGCAGAAGATTTTTATTTAAAAATCAAGTCCGGAAAAATAGAATTAAACGTCTTATTTTTCTTATCAACTGGCTGACAGTCAGTCGAATGCCAGCAGTAGAGAGGACGACTGAGGACTTTTTATTAGTCCAGTCCCACAAAAACAAAAATAAACTTTTTATTTTTCTTATCAACGGACTGACAGTTAGTCGAATGCCAGCAGTTGGGACACAGCGGATGATTTTTCTCTTAAAAATATAGTCCTGCAAAAATAAAAACTTTAATTTTTTTTACGTTAGAAAAATTTGGTGGCCCTGAGAAGGGCCGTTTTTTTATGTTGAACGTTGCTATCACTTGAGCAGCTGCTCGAACGTTCTGTTCCCAACTTGTATACACAAACGACAGCGTTTCATCAAGTCTGCCCTGACTTTCTCCATCATGTCAGAAGTAATGTTCAGGTATGCCACCTGAATTCTCGCCATCGTATCGAACTGAACCTCTGGTTCTGTCTCTTATACGACTTCTTTCATGTAACCCCACAAGAAAAAATCCAGAGGTGGTAAGTCTGATGATCTTGGAGGCCACGGAAAGGGACCCTTTCTCCCGATCCAAGAATCGGGATACGTTGCATTCAGGTGATCTGTTACCTGTGCTGCTGCATGCGTCGATGCACCATCATGCTGGAACCATCGAGGACGTTTATCCGGTGGTAGCCGTTCCGGAGCTTCCGGCAGTACTTCTCGCAGAAACGTCAAATAATTGTCACCCTAATTAATATGTTCCTCAATGAATGATCTATCACTAAAATTATTATTTTTATAAATTACCCTACTTACGCTCAAAGCGTCCGGTAAAGGATGGAGAATCACGACATTCCCAACAATGCCACCTCACATATTAATTTTCCACTTATTTTGGGAATCGTGGTCTCGAGTGAAATGAGGATTTTCCAAAGCGTATTAGTGCTTACTGTGTTGATTAAAACACCCTTCACGAGTGAAGAGTGATTCGTTGGTCCACAACACGCGCTTTATAAGATCAGGATCATTGGCATTCATCTCCAAAATTCGGTTGCAAAACGCAATCCGCTGCTCGAAATCACCAGGTCCCAATTTTTGAACTTGAGTTGCGTGGAATTGATGCAATTCTCTTGCTCGAGTTATACGATTAATTGACGTACAAGAAATCTGCATCTGATGCTCAAGTTCACAGACACTAGTATTAGGATCATCTAGCGTTGCCTTAACTACACGATCTTCGTAACGAGCCGTACGTACATCGCGAGGACGACCTACATGCTCAACGTGGGCTGGTAAAATATTCCCGGTTTCCCGAAGACGATAAACAGTACGAAGAATTACGTGATGATCTGGATGATGAGCACGATTCGCGTAACGCTCAGCATACATACGACTAGCATCATTAGCGTTATGGCCATACTCGCCGTAGACGATAATCATGTTCGCATAATCCGAAGCAGAATAATGATTTTCACGAGGCATAGCGGAACGTATTGTGTTGTTACGGAAGATTCAATAAAGACTTACGTTCGCTAATAGTTCGCTCCAATAAATTTTAAAAACAATTAAAAACTATGACAAGAGACAAACAATGTTTAGTGGCACAAGAAAAAGACAGCGAGTGCCTTGGACACAGCATCGAATTTCCACGAAAAAAAATTAAATAATTGTATATCGGAAAATGCATGAAACTATGAGTAGTAAGAGAGATAAACGTAAATATTCGATATTACTTAAAAAAATACACGCTAAATTTATATTTACTGAGAAAATTGGTGATCGTCCTCTGAAGAAATAGCTGTCAGCATAATGATCTTAGGAGTTGATTATAGAGTGAATGGAAAAACAATCTGTCGACGAATTTGTTCGAGATAAAAAGAAATACAGATTTTGAATGTCACATTAGTTTTTGATGATTTATGTGAGAATAGATTTTTTAGAAAAAAAAAATCCTCAGTTGTCCTCTCTACTGCTGGAATTCGACTGACTGTCAGCCAGTTGATAAGAAAAATAAAACGTTTAATTCCATTTTTCCGAACTTGATTTTTAAATAAAAATCTTCTGCTGACCTCCCATTTGACAGTCGACTATCTGTCAGGCAGCTGATAAGAAAAGAAAAATTTTTTCTGTGCGACCGTATTTTTATGAAGAATAAAAAACATAAATAAATGTATGTGTCATTCATGTGCATCACGCGTTGTGAGAGCTGCTGAATGTCAGCCAAGCGCTCACGCTGTTGATGCTTTCCTTCCACTGTTCATCGCACTCTACTCGTTCGTGCTAATGCTTCATTCTGATTGGCTATCTTGTTTAATTAATAACAACTTACCTGTTCGTCAGGTGAAAAAATCGTAGAGGACTTTTCATCTTAGAATTTCGTCCTCTATCTAGATTTCAAGTCTCGGGCGAGACTTTTGGGGCACCCTGTATAATCATATATACTCATATATACTCATATATAATCAGATAAAATCATTTTTTATCGGGGACGTATACATGGCGTAAATGTGATGTCTGTGTGACATTCTATGACGTCAAAATGACATATGGGTGATGTCAAAATTATCAATCCGAAAAAATATTAAAAAAAAAAAAAAATGAATTACCGAATTATTTATTGGATTCTTACCGCGGGAACGCATTGCGAATTCAGAAATAAGATTTAATAACATTAAATGATGGAAAAAACCTTGGCGTCTGCTGGGTTTGAACACGGCTCCACTTGGCTGGTAGCCCTGAACGCTGCTCACTGGTCCACATCATGAGAGTTCAAGTCTTGTGCTTAATTGATGTATTTAGAGTAAAATGCCGGAAAAGACAAAATTCATAAATTTTCGTGATAGATTTTTACAAAATGTAAAAAAACTCCATGAACTTATATGAAATTTTGTAAAAACGATATTTGCCGGCCTCGATGACAATTATATAAAACTTTGTTAAGTTTCTTTAAATTTTTTAATTTTGTGTGTAAACTCTTTGTAACTTTTTAACTAATGAATCGATTTGGATGGTTGAGGTGGCAATCGAAAGAGCTTGTTGGCCCGCAACTTTCCTGAAAATTTCAGATCATTTGATTAAGTAGACTCGAAGAAATTGGCGAATTAATGAAAAAAAAAAATTTTTTTTTTAGTTTTTTAGTGATTTCTAAGAAACGACTTAAACGATTGATTTCAAAATCTAATCAGCTCTAGAACTTTATAAGCCGCGTCGAATGTTACCTTAACCATCTCAATCGGTTAATTTGTTCGAGATATCGATGGCGAAAGAAAATGTAAAAACCGTTTTTTTTCGATTATCTTTGAAGTGACGTATCCGATCAATTTCAAAATTTAATCAGCTGTAGAGTTCAAGAAAACGCGCCGATTGCCACCTCAAACGTCAAAATCGGTTGATTAGTTCAAAAGATATCGGCGCTGAAAAGTTAAAAAAATGACATAAAATGTTATTTTTTCCGGATAAATCAAAATATAATGTGCTAAAATGTGTGAAATCATACCAACTCTTTCTCTTTATAGTCTCTTTCGATTATCAGATAATGTCATAAAACTTGTTCCTTAGTTTTAAAGATATCGTCAGCAAAAAATTTAAAAAACCCAATCGTTAATGTTTTTCTCGGATATTCTATCTATTATTGCTCTGACCCAAGTCAAAACTTATTCAAATCACGATTTTGATCACTGACATTGATTTCTGCCTCAATACATTTATTTCAGAGAACATAATCGATGATAAAAATTTAAAAGCCGCTTCTTCATTAATGATTTTCGATTCTTAACATTTCAAACTCTAGCATAAAACGTAACTTGTTAGAGCTTAAAAGGCTCATAATAAAACGATTGCATGTAACAGCATTTTCGAGCTCGAAGAGCTCGAAAATATATTCACAGTGATGATTTCAAGCTCCTTGAGCTTGAGAACAGCGGGAAGTTTTGGGGCTGGCCCGCAGGGCCAACCGACGCCCAGATTTTTTTTTATAACAGTTACTATACTTTAAAATATGTATCTCGATTAAACTCCATTATATTGGAATTTATATCCGGCAAATTATATTTTGACAATATGCAGTATGCTCTATAATAAAATGTATACTTTCTTTTACAGTTTATGTTATAAGAAAAAGTATACTTTCAAGTTATATGAACATTATATTCAAACATTCATGAATTTTTGCCGTTTTGTATAATTATATATTTTCGTATATAAAATAAAAATATACATTTTTTTCATGTCGATGACTATATCTGATTTTATAATAGTTTAACAACGTGTAAAAAATTTTATCTTATATGATCATATATTATTTTATAAGTACTGAACATCGAGTGAGAATACTTTGTGTTGTTACATGTATGAGCATACGTGATCATATACGATCTCATATGATTTGTGTATAATTCAGAAGAAATTTCTATTTTTATATTGTGTAGAACCTGTAAATAGTGTGTGGAAAAAAACTAAATGAATAAATAAATAAATAATTTAAAAACAAAAAAATATATCAAATACAATTTTGTTAAGTTCTAAGAGAAATCTTTCTACATTTTTTTTTCTCGTTGACAAATAATTATTGTATTGTTTTATTATTTATTTATTTATTTATTTGTATACAAGCTTCTTGAAAGGAAGGTTTTTACAGCTCGTTTAGAGAGAGAGAGAGAGAGAGAAAGAGAGGATAAGTACATAATTAAATCTTATAATAAAATGGAGTACTGAACATAGTTTATCAACAGTCGGGCTGACAGCACTGGACTAAACTGAGTTCAAAAGATAAACAATTAGAGAGGAAAATCACAATCAGATGAAATCTTCTGTACGTTTTAGGCTATGGATGGTATATATTGCAATTAATTTTAGATGTCCGAAGTTCCCAGAAGCAAGTACATTGAATTCGGCTTGACCAAATGGAGTCAACTGACTTAATATCTCCTTTAAGTAGCGGTTTCTGATATCGTCGTATGCTGGGCACTTGAGTAGGAAGTGATATATATCCTCATGGACAGCGAGATTACAGGATTTACAGTAGTTTTTAGGCAGAATTTTAGAGGAAGAACTATTATTGATTGACAGGATACACTAGTAATGGTTGGCGAGTCTTAGTTGAGCTATTATTCTTTTGTAGAGCATACAAAGATTGCTTGCCAAATAAGTTGAGGGGCCATCTGCGATCGATCTTTTAAAGTTGAATTGCAAAGCACTTGAGTTGTGACACTTAGTAAGATCTAAGTAGGATATTTCTATTCATAATCAAATCAAAATCTAGAGTCATCTAAGATTACAGAATGCGGATATATACACCAATAGAAAAAATTAAAAGATCAAAAAAAAAATTCCAAATTTTTGGGAGATTTTCAACAGGCCCTAACTTTGAGAGAAATGTTCGAACAAGAAATAAAAAAAAAAGGAAATTGTAGCTTTAAGTGTCTACTTTTTGGATTAGAACTTCAAAATTTTTTGCGTCAGTGGTTTTAGAGTAATCTCAGAAAAACCAGCGACAAAAAAATTTTTTTTGGAATAACTTTAGGAAATTTACGAAACCAACACCCAATTATTTTTAAAACGTTTCCGTCGCTGCATTCCATGATTTTACTGATCTCTTGGTCATTAAATTGAAAAAAAATTTTTTTTTGGAAAATTTTGTTTTGAAAAAAAACTTTTTTCTTTGTTGCAAATATAAGCACTGTCTGCAATAAAATTGTGGACAAAGCTCCGCAAAATTTTTTTTTTCATCTTGTTAAAGATTATGAGCTTTTCAGAGCAAAAAACGTTATCCTTTAATTCTTTCAACACTTTGATCGAGTGAAACAAATAAACGGCTGGTTGGATTGATCTGGCTCTATGTAGGGTTTTTGTGAACATATTGAACTGTAAAATTCACAGTTAACATTATCGATTTCCACAATATTTTCGTTTCAGCGCTTGATTTACCAAAAAACCACAAAAATCCCTTTTTTGTTGCATTTTTAAATTCATTTGACGATAGCAAAAAAATTTTTTTTCGAAAAAACAATGGCTAATCGTTGAAGGGAATTTATTCAAGTTTTTAAAACCCACCATTCACTTTCTGTGCGATCATTGATTTCTGAGATATCGATAATCAAAGACAAAAGGATCCTTTTCCATTTGAAGACCGATATCTCGGCGAGAAGTGGACGTATCAAGGTCCAGAAAAAAAGAAATTAAAGCTGAATAATGAAGGTATCCGATCCTGATAGTGGTTAAGCAAAAAAAAATTTTTCCACGCCCGAAGACCAAAAAAAAAAATTTTTTCAATTTGAAAATTTTTTTGTCGCTGGTTTTTCTAAGATTACTCTAAAACCGCTGACGCAAAAAAATTTTGAAGTTCTAATCCAAAAAGTAGACACTTGAAGCTACAATTTCCTTTTTTTTTTTTTTTGTTCGAACATTTCTCTCAAAGTTAGGGCCTGTTGAAAATCGCCCAAAAATTTGGAATTTTTTTTATCCTTTAATTTTTTCCATTAGTGTATATTTAAGCGAAAAACCACTCACTCACTCACTCATTCATCACGAGATCTCTGAAACTATAGGTCCTATTGATTTGAAATTTAGCATACATATTCTTTTATCATCGTAGAGGCTCACGAAGAACGAATTTTATGAATTTTGTATTCGAAATGGACTTTCGAGCAGTTTACCGAATCCTCTCTTCACATTGGCTAACTACCAGGTGCAACTCATATTGTCATCATGATCGCGCCTACATTTCTTATCAGATGCTCATAAAACTTTTCCTACGAGTTCGGTGAGTATTATCTTAATCAAATTCGAAGATGGGCAAATTGGTAGATTAGTTCAGAAATCATGGTTCTTTAAATTTTTTCGATTAAAAAAAAAGGCGTTCTTTCACTATTAAAGTTCATTCAACTTTAAAACCTAAACTTACAGAAGATTTATGTCAAAACTTTTTAAAGTTTGTTTAAGAAGCTTTGATTTTTGTCCTTAAACAAAACGTTTTGACTATATCTTCTAATTATTTCGATAGCCTTGAAAACTTGAACAAATTCAAAAAAATGGCTAAACATGATCTTAATGACTGATAATTTTACTGTTGACATTCGAATTCCAAATATTTATACTCTTCTTAGAGAAATCTACTTCCCATTTCGGCTGCCAGATGGCATTTATTTATCATTAGCGTGTGCACGATTACTGAGGTAGGATTTCGCGTTCAAATTTACATATTTGCATGGCAACAGAGATAACATAGTTGCTTATTTGAAAAAAAAAAAAACAAAAAACAAAAAAAAAATCAAGTAATGCCCGAGAATGAAAAATACATTATTTTAAATATTTTATATTGAGTGATATTAAATATTTTATCTCTTCACCTTCATTAATTCCATGATAATTAATGCCACGTAGGCAGATATTTTTCCTATTCAATCGTCGCCTTGGTTGACTAAGAATGATGATAAGAGAGTGATAAAGAAAGACGCAACCCCTGGAAAAGTTAATGAAACGGAAGAAATAACGGCAATCAGCAAAATATAAATGAGGAATAGGGAACTAAATCCCGTTTGCACGTCACGCGCACACCAGTTCATCTATATATATTTTTCTCATTCTTTTTCTATCTTTCTTACTCAGTCGTATATGCTTTAATTTTTAATTTTTTTCACCCTCTTTTCTTCACCATACGCCGGTTTGATTGGTATACTGTGAGCCGATACGATTACCTGGTTACTTACTCCCACCAATAAAATAGTTATTTTCGATACGTATGTGGAACGGTAGGGATTCTGACAGCTTGAAGTGACGTCACGAATTTGAGGCTATGGGCGCTTTCTTATCAAGACCGAGTTAGTTATCCGGTCAAGCGAAGCGAGTATATAATAAAATTTTTATTAATTACTAACGAGACGCATTATTAATGTTCTTTAGAGTTATTAATTAATCGATTTTATATTGAGTAGACTTTATGACTAGATTCCATAATTTCCGGTGCATGGGTTACACGATTCACCTGGAATTTTCTAGAATATTTCCGGCAACCTGCCTGGAAACATTTTTTACGCAATAGCTCTGGCAACTTGCCTGGAGTTAATTAATTAAATATTTTTATATAATTTAATTCCAGTTAATTTATTAATTTTTAATTTACGAACTAATTTAATTAATTACGGACAATTAATTTAGCCGCGACGATACTTGACGAACGACTAAGTACTTAATAAATTTTTCTGGCTTCCTGCCTGGAATAAAATTTAAATAAATACCTTTTCAACAATTAATTTCAGCCAATCTGTCCTTGCCGTGATGCTCGTCTAGTATTTTCCTCGTCTCGTCCTGGTCTTGGTTTAGTCTCGTTCTAGGTTGTTCTGTCTCGTTCTCCTCTCCTTTATCTCTAGCTCGCTCTCCTCTTTCTCACTCGTTTTAACCCTCGTTCCCTTTTTCACCTGATATTCAGACGCAATAAGTAACATTTTCAAAAGTACCGGTTACCTGCCTGGTATCTTATAACAATTTGAGAAATTTATCGCTTGGATCCACAAAAATTGAACCAAGTCACAATTAAATAATTTTACCTGTTATTAATTAACGGCGTCTGATAATGGCGTCTATTCAGATGTTGAACTTTACTCTCTGGCCTAGACAATGTCTGCCCGGTCCGGTCGGTCCGGTGATAAGTGTCCGTTTCTGTTCCGTCTTCCGTTTATAATTACTTACTCCCTGCATGACTTCGGGCGACTTCGGACGTCAGTCACTCCTACTTCTAATTGGGGACTGACGGACGAGCCCCTTCAATCTTCACTCCTCGGTCGACTAGTCGCATCCTACCCGAGATAACTCTGGGTGGTATTGCAACATTATCGACAGTATACATAATATATTTTAATTTAATTCAGATTGGACAAGGTAAATCAAATTTACTCCCTAACAATATATTCTTCCAAAAGACACCAAGTAAAATAATATAATGTTACATTCTGGTTTATCTATTAGTCAGACAGAATATTTTTAATTTGACCAGGTTGACGTCGTTAGAGTGTCAATAGACCCCAGGTGCGTCAGCTATTGACCTTCTTTTATTTCAGGCAAAAAGTTTTATAGATTTCTTAGCTCTACTAGATCTTGTGATCGACTCACTTGATTCTGTCGCTCCTTGGTATAATACATTATCAAAAATGTTAACGTTGCATCTCAGGTTTCCTATGAGAGAATCGTCGTGGCCCGGGTTTCATGCATCGTCATCTGTTTAGACTATCCGCAAGCCACGGCGACTCTCTTATCGCAAGAGATTTCCGTTACATTGTTGGCGGTGAATAAAAATATCGCCAAAAAAGTAACGATTTATTAATTTATTATTTAATTATGATTCTAAGAAGTGTCGAACCGTTTATTCGCCCACTGCGGCGAGTAAATAATTCGAGACTTCAAAAAAAAATTTCTAAAAATTTTTATTTAAATTTAATTAAAGCTAGAACGTAACAATAGAAAAAAAAAATTTCCCGGAAAAATCTGAAAAAAAAATTTTTGGCACGTCTTCCCGTTGAAATTAAAAGCTCAAAGTTTAAGGGAAGTCTTCTGCGTAATTGGAACTGTTTGAGAGGTGATTGTAATAAATTCAAAAAATCCTTTTAAGGAACACTCTGCTGCAATTTATGCACTATTGTCTCATTTAGCAAAGTGTGCTTTAATTTTTTTAATATGTTCGTTTGTTCATAAGAAGAACTCTGCCAAAGTTCCTAATCACTGAATCAGGGCAAAAATATATGCCTTTAACCCACTTGGGTGCGAGAACGAAAAAAAGTGAGACCTCCTGAAAAGGATGCAGAGTGATCTGTTGTTATTTAAGGGGGGTGGGGGGTCAGGCTAAATCGTGAAAAAAACGCTTTTTTTATGAATTTTTTTTAGGCGTATAGATTGAGCTAATTTATTAAAATCTTTCGAACATTATTAAGTATATATTCAACAACATTAGGTAATTTTATTATGTGAAAGTATCCGCAAACAAGCCGGTGACGGAGCTTTTCCCAGAACGTCTTTCAAAAAAGATGATTTGGGGTGAGGAATGTATCTCGAAGCACGTCCGCTGTCCACTAGGCTGACCTGTCTCGATTAGTTTACGACGATTCTTAACATCTTCCAAAAACTCCGGTTGTAAAAAATAAAATATAATTCGAAATCAATCTTGATTTAGTTATTAAATATTTTTTTAATAATGAATGAAAATAATTCTAGTTGTAAATTACAAGCAAATTTAACAATTAAATTGAATTTAATTATTCATTGAAAAAAAAAAAATATACAATTATATTAACTATTATTATCAATTTCGAAATAAGTTATTAATTCAATTCTTCAATTGATGAAAAAAAAATCGGTCTGTCAGTTTACCCTGCGGGCCAGCCCCAAAACTTCCCGCTGTTTTCGAGCTGAAGAACCTCGAAAACATTATTGTGAATACATTTTCGAGCTCGAAAATACGTTTGTATGCTGTTGTATTCGAAAAAAAAACGTTTTTCACCATTTTTTCTCCAACGATATCTCTCAAACGAATAAACCGATTGAGACGGTTGAGGTGGCAATCGACGCGTTTTATCAAGTTCTAAAGCTGATCGAATGTTGAATTCGATTTATCGAAACGTTGTTGAGATATTTCAGAAAAAATATAAAAAATTTTTTTTTTATTTTTCGACAACGGTTTCTCTTCAACGAATGAACCGATTTTGATGGTTGAGGTGGCATTCGACGCGGCTTATAACGTTCTAGAGCCCAGTCCATTTTGGAATCAATTTATTGAGCACATTAAAAGTTATCCAAAAAAAACTTTTTTGAAAAAATTTTATTTTTGGAATATCTCTAAACAAGCCCTACCGATCAAGCTCAATTTTCTTACAGCTTCAAAATTGACAAACCGCGTCAAATGACACCTTAAAGTTCAAAATCGGTTCATCCGTTCAAAAGATACAGGTATTTACATACGTACGTACGTACATACATACATACATACACTCGGACATCATCGTGAAATTAGTCAGAATAGCTTCCTAGGACCTCAAAACGTCGACATCTGATGAAAATTCGATTTTCGTAAATCGGACCGAAACCAATAACTTCTCGAATTTTTGAAAATTGACAATTTCCTTAGCGGGAAGTTAAGAATTTGTAATTAAATCATTTTGCAATTAACTCACTTCAAAATAAAAATAAATGTTCAATTATTTAAATTTTTTCATCACAAATATTTGATTATTCTTGATTAAAAACTTCAATTAAATCTGATTCAAACTCGAATGGATTTCGATTGTATTTTTTTGCATGATCAGACATGACTTTGCATGAATCATGCTTAATCGTGCATGATTCATACATGACCATGCTTAGTATTGTCTAAGCCTTAAGGCTTATAAAACAATAAAAACTAACAGTTTCACAGTACAGATAACTTTGGCTGATAATGATTTAATTATTTATGGATCAATGCAATTTTTTGTAGAGTTAGAATAAATAATATGTTTTGTTTTAGAAGAATTTGTTATTGAACATACAAAATTTTTCTGTAATGTTGAACATCAGGTGAATATATCTTATATTATGCCTATCCGTGAAAATGGAAAACTATTATTTCTAACAATGAGTCAAATTAAAATAATGCACCATGTATTGCGTGTAGGAAATTATATATGTGATAGTTTTCAACTATTAAAAAATAAATTTTAAGCAACAAAATTTTTTAATTATAATTATTATTATACATTCCGAGTTATACATTCTCATCCATGATCATACATGATTGAATATCACTTTGTATGAATCAGGCATAGTCATGTATGCTCATGCAAAGTCATACTCAGTCATGCAATCTCATGCATAATGATTAATTTCCCGTTATATATCGTAATGCATGATTGGGCATGATTTTACATGGTCATGCTTGACGTTGCATAATTCGTGCAGTGCCATGAATGATTATTCATGACTCAGCTTGGTCATGCATGACGTTGCATGAATCATGTGTGACTATTCTTTCCTCGTTATGTATGACCATGCGCAATTGAACATGGATTTGCATGATCGTGCAAAGTCATGCCTGGATCATGCACGATCATACCTGAATCATGATCAAGCACGATCAGGCCTGATGATTTTTTCCCGGGTGGAATGAAAAATAATCGTTCTATGCCATAAATCCGATGTGATTCAAATGGAAAACTTTCATCGCTGTGCAGCACGGTTGAAAATTGAGATTGAGATGTAAAACTTGAAGGATATTTCTGCCCGCTAAGAAAATAGACGATTTTAGAAAAATTCGGGAAGTTATTGTTTTCAACCCGATTATCGAAAATCCAGTTTTCATCAGATGTAATTAACTGATTTAAATCGTTTTTGCAGCAGTCGAAAGAGTTTATTGACGTCAACTTTCCTGGATATTTCAGATCATTTGATTAAGTAAACCCAAAGATATTTGAGAATTACGGAAAAAAACAAATTTTTATTTTAAGTTTTTTCGTGATTTCTCAAAAACGACTCGAATGATCGACTTCAAAATCTACTCAGCTCTAGAATTCAACATAACGCGTCGATTGCCACCTTAGTTATCGCAATCGATTAATTTGTTCGAGAGATATCGCGGGAGAAAGAAACAATGAAAAAAAGTTTTTTGCGACTATCTTTGAAACAACTGAACTGAAGAATTCCAAAATTTGATTAGCTTTATAATTTATTAAAACGCGTCAATTGCCACCTTAAACATCGAAACCAGTTAATTCGTTTACGATATATCTTGGGAGAAAGAAATGCTGAAAAACGGTTATTTGCGAATATCTTTGAAACGACTCAACCAAACAATTCCAAAATCTCATCCACTCTAGAACTCAATAAATTGCGACGATGGCCGCCTCAACCATAAAAATCGGTTAATTTGTTCGCGGAATATCGTAGGAGAAATAAATGCTAGAAAACGGGTTTTCTAGAAAACAATGGCATACAAAAGTATTTTTGAGCTCGAAGAGCTCGGAAATGTGTTTACAATAATGTTTTCAAGCTCAAGGAGCTCGAAAACAGCGGAAAGTTTTGAGGCCGGCCCGCAGGGTCAACCGACAGACCGATTTTTTTTCATTCATTCCGAACTACATTAGCCTCTGAGAGTAAGAAAATGCCATCTGGCCGCCAGAATGGAAGGTAGATTTTTCGAAAATTTTCAGCACTGTCCTGATTTTTCACTAGCTCGTTCTTAGTTTAAAACGAAGGCGAACTTTGTTCATTTTTACTAGGGTTGAACCAATTTTAGAAGGTTTGTTTTTCAATCCAAGGAAATTTCCAACAGCTATAACTTCTAAATTAATTGACCGATTGAGCCCATCTTCAAACTTTACCTTGAAAATTACCTATTATATAAGCGTGAAAAATTTAATTAGGATCCGATAAGAATTGTAGATGCAATCGTGTACTCAAAACTGCGTTATATATATATATATATATATATATATATATATATATATATATATATATATATATATATATATATATATATATATATATATATTAAGGTGCTTTTTTTTGCGACTACTTTTTTTTTTTGCTCCCATCCCGAAATTTTGTTGGAAATACCGCTATGAGCGTGGCGTCGCCTTTTTTAAATTTTTTTCCTCGTAACTACTTAAATTCGTAGTTTTCAAAAAAAATTAATTCTTTCTTTGATCTATTAAAAAAATTTTAATGCTATTTACATGCATAAAAACCCTTGGAAAAAATTTTTACATTCTAAAATTCGAGTCCGAGTTTGAGAAAACGGCGTTCTGCCGCCCATCGTGGGTAAGTCTCCCGATCTTTTTCAAACTGCGCTGTTGCCAACTTTCTTTGCCGCCAGTATTTTAGCCTGTTTTACCACACGTTCAACACAACTGGTAAAGAGAAGTGATTTTTTAGGTTAGTTTTTATTTTAATTATATTATTTACAAATTAATTGTTATTAAACAATAATTAATACTACCCTCGCGGACTCGGGATTACTCCGAAATCATGGTGAAATTTCGGTGAAATCATAGTGAAATGACAGTGAAATCACTGTAACTTTGTGCCATTTGCTTACTGTGTGATAATTATCATCCGATGGTAATTTTATGATGATTTCACCATCGATTCATAGTAGAATCACAATAGCATAACAGTCAATTTACAGTAGTATAGCTGTAAGTTGACAGTAGTATTACTGTGTATTTACAGTGATTTCACTATCAGTTTATGCTGGATCTGCAGTGCTTCAGTCATGCTTTCTCAGTAATAATACCGTGATCATACAGTGATTTCACAGCAGTCTTACTATAGATTCTTCGTGAAATCACAATAATATCGCTGTGAATTGACAGTAATATTACTGTGATTTCTTAATCATTTAATCCTGGATCTGCTTAGTTTTCATCGAGATTTAGGGGCAATATTGAGATCCTATATTTATTGATTCAAAGATAATAATAATAAAATTAATAATAATATTATAATAGCAACAATAATCCTAATCTTGGTTTTTCAATAAATAATTTTTCTTGTTTAAAAAAATTGTTTAGTATCCATCCCTTTGTACGACTTCATGTAATTCCTCTGGAGGATTAAATGCTATTTTTTTACCCTCGGTAAAGAAGGAATTTTATTTTTTTTTAACGCATGATGGGACTCGAACTGCCGACCCTTCGATTGAGAGTAGCTTAAGTCATGTACTTTAGCCCGCTCGGCCACCACACGCATTCGGAACTACATATTTAATCTGTTACTTCATGCTATTCAATACTATATATACTCAAGACTAAGCTATAAGAAAAATTATTTTATTAAATACTATAAAATTAAAAGAATTCGATATTTATCAAAAAAAAATTTTTGCCTTCATTTGTAAATCATCAAGTTTTCTTAATTTAAGAATATTTTATTTTAAATTATGATAAATAATAAATATTTACTATTGAAATATTAATCTAAATGATATTCTCTTTATTTTTTGCAGTAGTTTAAATTCAATTTATACAGTTTAAAAAAAAAAGTTATTCAATTTTTTTATTTATTTATTTTTTTTCATAATTCTGAAGAATTTTACCGTCTTAAGCTTTTATAAAATTAACTAAATTAGATAATTACAGATAAAATTTCGCTCAGGAATTCCTAAAATAGCTAAATTTATAATAAATAAAATACATTTGTGCCCAAATATTTGCTAAACTTACAAATAATTATAGGAGCATTTATGAAATAATTGATATTATTTTTTTTTTAATTCCATTTCTATCGATTAATGACATTAAAAATTCAAATTTTGATTTTGAAATTGGATTAATGATAGATATACCGTATCAGATCACTATCAAAGTAGAGTGAAATCATGGAGAAAACACTAATAATTTGCTGTGAAAGTATCATAGAGTCACAGTGCTAATACTACTAGGTTGTCATGGGATCATGGTAAATTCATGGTTAAACCACTATGAACTGACTGTGAAACTATTGTAAAGTCACAGAGTTAACACTATCAAATTACTATGGAATCACAGTGAATTCGTAGTGAAATCACGATAAACTGACTGTGAACCCATGATAAAGTCTCAGTGTTACCATTGTTGGGTTACCATATATCGATAGCTGATCGACAGTAAAATTATCATGAAAGTATGGTAATTTAATTCTAAACCTACAAAAGAATCACAAGTGAAATCACTATGGAACTACCATAAAATTACTGTAAAATTACTATATAACCAGAGTGACGAAATGGCACAAAACGACTGTGAATTCACTATGAAATTACCATCAATACACAGTAAACTTACGGTAAAATTGATTTCACTGTGATTTCACTGTGATTTCACAGTAACCCCGAATCCGCGAGGGTATTTATATAAAATAATTTTGTTTTATAACTTTGTGAGTATTAGAATTTTCATTATTTAAATTCATAATACCTATGTAGTATGTAAGTTGAAAGTGACATCATGAACCATAATAATAAATATTATTGTTAAAATTTTTTTTAATGCAAATGCAAAAAAATTTGCAATAATTCAATCGAAAATTTAATTTAATTAATAATTTTATATTTGTGATTGACACTAGTTTCTTATGTTCAAAACGTATTTCACGTGTGATAATAATAATAAGAAAATATTATTATATAAAATAGAAACATAATGATATAAACTTTAGTACAAATAAGTTCTGAAAAAATTATTATTCATAGAATAATACAATATATATATATATATATATATATATATGTATCTAAATATAAATAATAAATATAATGGAAAATGTTAATTTTTCGATTTTTGATAATAAATAATCTGGTTCCATGAAAGAACTGCGAATTTATATTACAATTTTTCTTTGATAATTATGAAATACCGTATAATAGTCGTGGTTGAACGTTTAGCAACAGCGCGTTCAATTTAACACGTCGGCGCGACGCTAACCACGTGGGTAAATTCGGCTGGCAAAAGAACGGGGGTAACGAAGGGTTAATATAAATATTGAGTACTCGAACACAGCGTGTGAAGATTTCCCATTTAAAATACACATAAACTTCGGCTTTTATTTTTTAAACTTCTATAACTCCACGGCATTTTATGATATCATCTCGCCCAAAGCCGGGATTTTCTGAAAATTAAATGCTCTACAAAAGTGCCTTTTGTCGCGAAGTCGTATCTCATACGGGTGGGGTAGTATGGACCGCTAAACTGAATTTTTTCATAGAATTCTTGTTTTTTTTCTCATTATCTCATAAACAACAAGACCTACAGAAAAAATGCAAATTACAACTTCATAGGAAATTTAATGTCCTACAAAAAAAGTTTCTAGCACCGAATCACTCAGATTAATATTTTTTGAGATATTAATTATTGAAGTTTACGTAGCATTGAATTCCCATAAAATGTCGAATCAAATCTTAGAAAATATCGATTTTTTATTTGACTAATATCTCAAAAAATATCAATCTGAGTGATTCGGTGCCGAAGACCTTTTTTGTAGAGAATTGAATTTCCTATAAAATTATAATTCACATTTTTCTTGCAGGTTGTTACGTTCCCGTAATATTTTATTGATTAAATAAAATTAATTATTTTTCATAAATTAATTTAATTCGATGTAACGGAAATCAGTTACGATAAGAGAATCGTCGTGGCTCGCGGGCAGTCAACACAGATGACGATGCATGAGACTCGGGCCACGACGATTCTCTCATAGGAAACCTGAGATGCAGCGTCAACGTTTTGTCAACTCTGTTGACTTTATTATATTTTTTATAATGACAAAATAGTCAGTCTTACGAGCGAGCGCTTGGAGCTCGAACCTCTGTTCTCCATGTAATTAATAAATTACAAAATATTGTAAATTAATTCAACCTTATCTTGGGGTGTCAATTGGCACCCCAATATTTTCACCTACACTATGACCTATCCATTCACCTGCTGCTATAATAAATAAAATGGAGACCGGGTCGGAAAATACATTTTAAATCACGAGAATTAAATAAATAAATAATTACAATAAAATAATCGACGGCCAGGGCCCACCGGGGGTCTATCGATACTCCAATGAGTCCAAACCTGAAAAAAATTTAATAATTAAAAATTTTTTTTATTTTTAATTAGTTTGGGGTAATTCTCAAAATGCAACAATGGTGCTGTGACCAGGATTAGTGAGCACTGTTTATAGACAATACAAATAATTAATAAATAATTAAAAATTAATATTGGGAATTATTCAAAACGTAACAAGGTCTTGTTGTTGAGAGAAAAAACAAGAATCCTATGAAAAAATTCAGTTTAGCGATCCGTACCACCTCACCTGTATGAGTTACGACTTCGCGACAATGGGCACTTTTGTAGAGCATTTAATTTTTAGAAAATCCCGGCTTTGGGCGAAATGATATCATAAAATGCCGTGGAGTTATAGAAGTTTAAAAAATAAAAGCCGAAGTTTATGTGTATTTTAAATGGGAAATCTTCACACGCTGTGTTCGAGTACTCAATATTAATATTAAGGGCTAAAACACTCAGGGAATTTTTTTGGCGGGATTTCCAACAAAATTTCGGGATGGGAGTGAAAAAGAAAATAGTCGCAAAAAAAAAGCACCCTAATATATATATATATATATACATATATATATATATATATATACTAGGGTGTGCCGAAAGAAATTGGAATTTTTTTTACTCTCACCCCAAAATATCATTGGATATATGCAAATAAAAATTCTGTCCACAGGACAGCTCTTAATTTAAATTTTAAGAGGTCCTCCATGGAACTCTAAGATTTCCCATTTAAATAACATAGGAAAAGAGTTTTTTAACAGTATTTTCTCCTGCAAGCTGGAAAGAAATTTTTTTTTGATAAAATGAATGCATAAATCTTTTTTAGCATTAAGTTTTTGACAAAAATTTTCGTTGAGTTAAATGTCAATTGTCGATATTTGAGTTTCTACGGATCTTTAAAATTTTAATTTTTTAAAATCTAGCATTTTCTTCATTTTGCAGCTAAGCTATTGGAGATAGAACAAAAAGTTGAATGGCGATTTTGTAGTTCGTTTGATGCCCTATTAAAAAGTCCTTATGGAATTTTTTAAATTATTAACAACAACAAAGTTACAGTCTCACAAAATTACCTTTCTCTAATTTTTCGCTTTTATCAATTGAACTATTGATAATAGAACAAAAAATTTCGTACAAATTGTTTAGTGTATCAAATTTGCAACAACGTCGTATAGAGAAAGTTACAGAACCCGCTAATTCTTATTTTTACGATTTTTCAACTATGTTATTTAATACATATTAATGATAGATATAAAATTCGAATAACAAATATAAAGTACCCAGGAGAAAATATTTAGCCGAAAAAAGGCCGAAATAGCTTAATTTGTCTGAAATCACCCCGAAATTCTAAAATTTTATTGAAAGAGGCCGAAAGTTGACCGAAAACACGCCGAAATTTTTTTAGTGTTATTAAATGGGCTGACAATCAGTCGTAAACAGCCCGAAAAATTTTCGTTCTTCTGAAAGAGACCGAAAATTGGTCGATATTTAGCTGACAATTAAATCGACCTTTTTTTGGCCTATTTTTGGCCAGAATATATTTATTTTCAAGAAAATTATCAAGCCGATTCAACTGTCGGCTAAATTTAGGATTGTTTTCGGCCAAAGATTTTTACTCGCCATAATTTTATTGAAAAAAAAAAATATATATATTCTGGCCGAAAAATGGCTGACAACAGGTCAATTCAACTGTCGGCCAAATATCAGCCGAATTCCGGCCTGTTTTCGACAAAAGATTCTTACTTGCGATAATTTTATTGAAAAAAAAATATATTCTGGCCGAAAATAGTCCAGAAAAGGCCGATTCAGTTGTCGGCTAAATATCGGCCAGTTTTCGGCCTCTCTAAAAAGAATAAAAATTTTTCGGCTCGTATACGAACGATTGTCGACCTATTTAATAACATTAAAAAATTTCATTGTGTTTTCAGTCAACTTTCAGCCTCTTTCAATGAAATTTTAGAATTGCGGCCAAATTAAGCTGTTTCGGCCTTTTTTCGGCCAAATATTTTCACCTGAGTACTTTATAATTGTTATTCAAATTTCATATCTATCACTAATATATTACATAAAATATTTGAAAAATCATTAAAATAAGAACTAGCGGGTTCTGTAACTTTCACCTATACAACGTTGTTGCAAATTTGATACACTAAAAAATTTGTACGAAATTTTTTGTTCTATCATCAATAGTTCAATTGATAAAAGCGAAAAATTAGAGAAAGGTCATTTTGTGAGACTGTAACTTTGTTGTTGTTAATAATTTAAAAAATTTCATGAGACATTTTGATAGGGCATCAAACGAAGTACAAAATCGCCATTCAACTTTTTGTTCTATCTCTAATAGCTTAGCTGCAAAATGAAAAAAATGCTAAGTTTTAGAAAATTAAAATTTTAAAGATCCGTAGAAACTCAAATATCGACAATTGACATTTAACTCAACGAAATTTTTTTTCAAAAACTTAATGCTAGAAAAGATCTATGCATTCATTTTATCAAAAAAAAAAAATTTCTTTCCAGCTTGCAGGAGAAAATACTGTTAAAAAACTCTTTTCCTATGTTATTTAAATGGGAATCCTTTGTTACGTAATCACAACTACATTCAAATTTGAATGTAGTTGAACTTCCGGCAAATAGAGGCAGCACCTACTGGGGCCTAGTGTCCATCTATGAGAACTTGACTTGCACTGTGCGACGCATGCGCATGAATTTATCCTGCCTCGTGGCAAGAAGACCGACGCCATTACCTATTCGTTTATACAATTTCAAGTGTCACCACGTGTTTTGTATAATCTTTCAAAATTGCGCTCATCTCGAGTATCTAATTAAAAGTAATCAATTAACTGCATTCAGAGTTCATTACTCTATATAAAAATATAATTATTTTTATAATCGCGAGCTACAGAGCTCATAAAATAATTAATAAATAACATCAAGAAATCCAGAGCTCTACAACCTGTTCCTGACGAGGTTATATCATCGAGAAAGCAACAGGTGCATTATTTATTAAACATTTACTTGTTATCAGTGCTCAATTAATTTAAAAGACTCAGTTTTATTATTTATTTAATTATCATTATGCTCAATTTCTTAATTAATTTAAAGGTCATATTTCGCTCAGTAGCCTCTGCTATCATGCTACCACGTGTTCAACAGATAAATTAAAATCAGTGTAATTTATCATGAGCTCATTAAAATCAATTCAATTAAGTGATCATTACTATTAAAACTCAATAACAAAATTATTTATGTATTCAGTGCTATTAAAAATAGTAATTAATGTGTTCAACAATTCACTTCGCTCAGTAACCTCTGACATCATGTTACTTATTATCATGACATTTTTGCATTCAACTCAGTGTTCAATTAAACTCAACTTGATTATTTTTAATTCATTATTTACTCGAGCTCAACTCAATAATTTGTATTCAATTATTCACGTATTCATGAGCTCAGACAATTAACAGTATTTATAAATTAAATAAACTATTTAATTTGCAACCCAGTGATATTTTGTGCTGTGACAAATAAAAATATTGTTATATTTTTAAATATGCGTATTTTTCAAACATCCCAACCACCAACCAGTCCTGGCATGTCTTTATTTAATTATTATTACAACATTTTATGGTCCTTCGAGCCGGATGGTTGGTTGGTTGTGTCGGTAGTACATCATTGGGCAGCTGTACTCATATAACCCCATTCACAGGTCAAGGAGCTCACTATGGGGGATGAAGAGAAGAAGAAGGGTCTTCCAAAGGACCAGGAGCACTCAGAGGTCCCTGAAGGTACCCCCACGGACCCACACCTCTTTCCAGTGATCAAAATCGTCGACACTCAAGTCCTCAGCGACTCAAGCGCTACCGAGACTGTGAACCCCGGCGAGGGAGATCAGTCTAGGCAGAAACTCAAACGCACTCCCAGGAAATCGACGATTTCCCCAGGACTCGAGCTGAAAGTTATCAGCCAGCACTCACGGCTTAGAGTCTTCTCAGACTGGGAAACTCTGGCTGCTATGCTCACCGTTGCCGACGGACTAGCTCAACTCAAGTCTCGACTTGAATTACTCGAGGGTGAATGGCACCAATTCAACCTCACTCACGACTCACTAGCACTCACCTGCACCAAGGAGTTCTTGGAGAGCTCATATGTCAAGGACGGAGTATACGATTTGGTGTATCGGTCGTATATCAACGCCAAGGGCAAACTCATCGCACTCATCAACTCAATACCAGTTCCAGCTGTTGCTCCAACTGTAATACACTCAACCCGGGCTCCAACTCATTTGCCAGCACTCGCAATTCCCAAGTTCGATGGGCGTTACGAGAACTGGCCGGAATTCAGGGACTCATTCACCTCAATGGTGATAAATGCTCAAGAACTTGCTCCAGTTCAACGTCTTCAGTACCTGAAAAGCTGTCTGCAAGGACAAGCCGCACTCAGCCTCGCCAGTGTACAAATGTGCGATGACCAATTTGTACCTGCGTGGAATCAGCTAAAGGAGAGGTACAACAACCCTCGCCTACTCATCGGTGCTCAACTGGACAAGCTCCTGAATATGCATGTGCTCACATCACGCTCATCTGAGCAGCTCAATTACCTTCTGAATACCGTATCAGAGGTAATCAATGTACTCAACGCACTCGGGGTACAATTGAACTCAGATATGAATCCGCTGCTTACGCAGTTGATCATATCTAAACTGGACTCACATAATCGGGAGCTCTGGGAGAACAAAATGGGTGCTTCCACTGAATACCCATCACTCAAAGATCTCAATGACTTTTTAGTCAGTCGTGCTCGTGCTCAAGAACGGGTGGAACAGGCATCAAAACCACCACGTTCATCTGGCAAACCAGCGTCATACTCTGCTGCTGCTGTTTCCAAGTCGCACTCATCGGAAACTAAATCTCCAGCCACGCACTCATCTACTGCACTTGTCTGTAAACACGTCCGGCATTCATCATACTAGTACTCATCGCTCAGCAATTTCACTCGCAACTTGCCTACTTGCGCTTATCATCAGTTAAGTACTCATCCAGTATGTATATTGCTGGATCCAGGTTCTGAATCATCTTTTGTTTCAGATTCCTTGGTGCACTCACTTAATCTCTAACGCACACAGTCATCTATTCAGATCATTGGTATCGGTGTATCCAATGCTGGTAAAGCTAAATGTCAATTCGCAATCAAACTCTCATCTGAGCATTCAAACGACTCATTCATCATCGCACACGTGTTAGATGAACTCATTACAACAAGTTTCTGACAAATTGAAGCACTCTGCAAGGCGGGCGGATTCCTTCTTGCTAAATGGGCAAGCAATCATCCCAAGATTACAACAAATCAATCATTTGGAAGCGATCAAAAATCATAAATTCGAGGATCCAGACTCCAGCACCAAGATTCTGGGCATGTATTGGTCCTCACACTCAGATCAGTTCTATTTTACGTACTCACCACCATGCTCAACTCCAAAATTTACAAAAAGGATCATTTTATCAGAGATTGCTCAAATCTTTGATCCTCTTGGATTTCTCGCACCACTCATCATTCGAGCCAAGGTATTCATGCAGGAGCTTTGGCTCGAAAAGCTCAGCTGGGACACTCCATTGGCAGCCAATCAACGGCATAAATGGAGAAACTTCAAAAATGAACTCAAATTTATCTCTGAAATCAAAATTCCAAGATGGATCCACTCATCCACGTGCTCAACCACCGAAATCCATGGATTCTCGGACGCCTCTCAATTGGCAATGGCAGCTGCCGTGTTCATCAAAGTCCACACACCTGCTCATGGAGTCAGAGTTACGCTGCTTTGCTCCAAAACCAAGGTAGCTCCGTTAAAACGACTAACGATACCAAGGTTAGAACTCACCGCAGCTCACATGTTGGCAAAACTCACAAAACACTGCCAGAGCACTCTAAATCTCACTCAATCGCCAATATACTTGTGGACGGACTCAACAATTACACTCACGTGGATTAAATCTCATCCGTCTCGCTGGAAGGAGTTTGTTCGGAATAGGGTGTCACATATTCAAGATCTACTTCCAGATGGCCACTGGAATTTCATTCCGGGCACACAAAATCCAGCAGACTGCGCAACACGAGGGTTGACACCTACTCAACTCCGTGATCATCAACTATGGTGGACTGGCCCACCATGGTTGCTCAAGAGTTCATCGTCCTGGCCTAAATGTCCATCAATCGATGATACAGGAGCTCAAGCAGAAGAACGGCCTGGACTGGCTCTGTTCTCATCGAATTCATCGCTGAAATCAAATTGGCCTATCATGGAACGGCCAATACCACTCCTACGCATGTTACGAGCTACTGCAATCTGCTTTAGACTTCGTGACATGATCAAGAAATCACCAAACTCATCACTTAAGACTCCAATTACTTCTGACGAAGTAATTTCTGCACTCAACTTCTGTATCAAAGAAACTCAACGCATTCATTTTTCAAACGAGATCAACATGCACTCCAAACACGCACCATGGCCTAATGGTCATCCATTTGCTCGATTGGTTGCATTCATTGACACCGACGGCATCATTCGAGTAGGTGGACGGTTGGAAAATTCTCCAAATCAAGACCAAAGCAAGCATCCTGCTATTCTACCACGGAATGCGGCACTCACAAAACTCATCATCTCTGATGCTCATCAGCGTACCATGCATGGTGGTACTCAACTTACTCTGGCATTCATACGACAAAAGTACTGGATCATTGGCGGTAGACAACCAGTACGCTCAATTATACTCAAATGTATAAAATGCGCACGACATCGTGCTGATAGAGCTCAACAACTCATGGGTCAGCTACCAGTATCACGAGTTACTCCATCATCTGCATTCACTCACACTGGAGTTGACTATGCTGGCCCAATAACACTCAAAAATTGGAGACGCAGAGGAGCAAAAACATACAAAGGCTGGATTTGTGTTTTTGTCTGCCTTTCTACGTCCGCAGTACATCTAGAGGTAGTCAGCGACTACAGCTCTAGTGGGTTCATCGCAGCACTCCGCAGATTTATCAGCCGACGAGGAATCTGCACAGCACTCTACAGCGATTGTGGCACGACGTTCAAAGGCGCTGAAACTGATCTCAACCGTCTGTTCACTCAAGGAACTCAAGAGTCAAGAGAAATACTGGATCACATCACTGTGAACAGTATTGCCTGGCATTTCAATCCACCAGCAGCTCCACACATGGGTGGAAAGTGGGAAGCTGCTGTCAAATCACTCAAACATCACCTTACTCGATCAGTGGGAGAGTCTTCATTTACGTTTGAAGAATTTACGACTCTTCTTACGCAAATTGAAGCTATATTGAATTCAAGACCATTGGAGCCACTCACGGAAGATCCAGAAGACATGGATGCACTCACTCCTGGTCACTTCTTAATTGGACGAGCACTCAACATGATTCCTGAACCAGCACTCATCGATACAAATAGTTCTCGATTGTCTAGATGGCAATTTCTACAACAACGTGTTCAACAGTTCTGGAATCATTGGTCTACAAGTTATCTTCAAAGACAACTGGCAATCACCAAGTGGCAACGTCCAACTCATCAAATTCAAGTTGGGTCACTTGTATTACTCACCGACGAAAGGTTTCCACCAACCAGGTGGCCTCTCGCTCGTATTATCGCACTCCACCCTGGCAAAGATGGATTGACCAGGGTTGCTACGCTCAAAACAGTGAACTCAACACTCACTCGTCCAATCACGAAGCTTGCACTCCTACCAATTGAACCAGAACCACAAGAAGATGACGAAGAATAACTTCACTGGTTCAATGACATGCTCATCAAAAGATCAAGTACTCAAGAACTCATCAATCATCAACTCTGTTGCTGATGGCGGGCGGAATGTTGCGTAATCACAACTACATTCAAATTTGAATGTAGTTGAACTTCCGGCAAATAGAGGCAGCACCTACTGGGGCCTAGTGTCCATCTATGAGAACTTGACTTGCACTGTGCGACGCATGCGCATGAATTTATCCTGCCTCGTGGCAAGAAGACCGACGCCATTACCTATTCGTTTATACAATTTCAAGTGTCACCACGTGTTTTGTATAATCTTTCAAAATTGCGCTCATCTCGAGTATCTAATTAAAAGTAATCAATTAACTGCATTCAGAGTTCATTACTCTATATAAAAATATAATTATTTTTATAATCGCGAGCTACAGAGCTCATAAAATAATTAATAAATAACATCAAGAAATCCAGAGCTCTACAACCTGTTCCTGACGAGGTTATATCATCGAGAAAGCAACAGGTGCATTATTTATTAAACATTTACTTGTTATCAGTGCTCAATTAATTTAAAAGACTCAGTTTTATTATTTATTTAATTATCATTATGCTCAATTTCTTAATTAATTTAAAGGTCATATTTCGCTCAGTAGCCTCTGCTATCATGCTACCACGTGTTCAACAGATAAATTAAAATCAGTGTAATTTATCATGAGCTCATTAAAATCAATTCAATTAAGTGATCATTACTATTAAAACTCAATAACAAAATTATTTATGTATTCAGTGCTATTAAAAATAGTAATTAATGTGTTCAACAATTCACTTCGCTCAGTAACCTCTGACATCATGTTACTTATTATCATGACATTTTTGCATTCAACTCAGTGTTCAATTAAACTCAACTTGATTATTTTTAATTCATTATTTACTCGAGCTCAACTCAATAATTTGTATTCAATTATTCACGTATTCATGAGCTCAGACAATTAACAGTATTTATAAATTAAATAAACTATTTAATTTGCAACCCAGTGATATTTTGTGCTGTGACAAATAAAAATATTGTTATATTTTTAAATATGCGTATTTTTCAAACATCCCAACCACCAACCAGTCCTGGCATGTCTTTATTTAATTATTATTACAACAACCTTAAAGTTCCATGGAGGACCTTTTAAAATTAAAATTAAGAGCTGTCCTTTGGACAGAATTTTTTATTTGCATATATCCAATGATATTTTGTGGTGAGAGTAAAAAAAAAATATCGTTTTTTTTGGCACACCCTAATATATACATTGTAGCAACTCATTAATTCTTAAACAAAAGAAATTTATTGGATCAATTACCTGGTATTTAAGGATTACAATAACTACACATTTTTGTATTAAAATATAAGTGAATTTATTAATCTTGTTCAGTGAAGAGTAGGTGCAGTGACTCGACTTTCATCGGAGTCCTTCGGGCAGCTTCGGCTGCTTCGAATGCGCGCCTTACTGGGTCTTCTCCTTCTCAGACCACGTGCTCTCCCAGCATCGTTTGTAACGAATCCTCTAATTGGCTGCAGAGCACGCTGGTATAAGACAAATTTTGCTATTGGCCGTTGATCACGGGATCACTGTCTAAATTCTCTAATTGGTCAACTCGCTTTTCCGGAGCATGCGCAGCTTCTCTCTGATGTCACGGAGAAGAAGCCTGAATGCTAGCTTTCTCTCTTACTCGCCATCAGTTCTCAATCATCCTTTTAGTTGTTCGCCACGTGTTTACTTTAAAATTATTTGATTCGCCTTTTTTTGTGATTTGGTTTAAGTGTACCAGTTTTAGTCAGCCTTAAAATCACCGCAGTAGTCTTGGCTATTATTTGAATAATTTATTTAGACCCGAATTCTTATAATTGATCAGTATTAATTTTTTAGTAGTTAGAAGTGCATTCGCGACCACGAAGTACCTGTAGTCTCGTGCTTTCAGATAGATTAAATTCGCGCATTAATTATTGGATTCATTCGCAGCTCTGTGTCAATAGTGTAAATAAAGTGTTTCATTATTATTACCGATAATTTGCTGTTTATAATAGTATATTACACTACAAGGGAAGAAAGTTGAAATTCCTGCCCTGTGTGATAAGACGCATCATGACACACAGGGCAGGGCTTTCAACTATCTTCCCGTGTGTTGTATACGATTTTTCTTTATACCTGGTCAAAAGTACCTTTATTAATTACATTTTTGAATACTATAAACAATACAACCACCTTTTGCCTTCAGCTGACAGGTCGGCCATGTTTTTTTTATTTGCTCCCTATTGACGCGCCTCTTTCGGACATACATAAGACTTTAATTTTTTTCTGTCTCTCTTTTTTTTTTTGTTGCGTTTTTGATGCCTGCCCCACGACATTTGAAAGCACGAGCGAAGCGAGTGCGTCTGGTCGGCGGGGGCAGGCATAAAAAACAAAACAAAAAAAAGACATAATTATACTTATAAAAAATAAAAAATAATTATTTTTCTTCGAAAGAAATAAATTTATGCCTATGAACAAGTTTTTTTTTCTTGCCAATAAAAAATATATAAATAAGTACATAGACTTTCAATAATTAACTTCGCCTCTGCATCAAAATCTTTGATCACCTCATCCTCGTCCATAGATTCATCCGATGAAACTTTTTCATTCATCTTATTATTGTAATTACACTGTTTAATTGAAATATTACATACAACGTGACACAAAAATACTGACGTATATATAAAGCAACGATCTACGACGTTATCGTGAAAAATTTTATTTATAAAGTGGTAGACGATCACTAGATGGCAGCAACCGGCTGTTTCTGTAGGCACAAAAAAATTTTTTGCTCCCGGCGATATAAGTGAGGCGCGTGTAACTCCACCAGGAGAGGGAAATAAGACTTTAGGCCTTAAAATTGGGGAGGGAAGTGCGTACTTTCGACTAAGGTATACAGAAAAATCAATTTATTGCAACCCGACCAACCTAACCAGATCCAGTCATTCCTCAAATTGTCTTATTGAGAGGTTTGCATGTTTAGATTTCCACTATATTTAAATGGTGTATTACCGTATGAAGGACGGTGTGGCTCAATAAATTATAGAACAAATTGAACGGAATATAGTATAGTTCCGGATAGCTCAACTGGTAGAGCACTCGGCGCGATACCGAATTGGTCTGAGTTCGATTCCCAGTTCGGGCTATCTATATTTTTCTCAATTTATCTATAAATTGTCTTATTGAGAAGTTTGCATGTTTAGGTTCCCACTATATTTAAATGGAAACCTTCTTATATTTAAATGGAAAGATTCTCACCACTGAACAAATAAAAATATTATCTTTACAAAAAATGTAAGTTTTATTTTTCCTTTTTGACTTCCCGCTAAGAAAATCGACGATTTTCGAAAAATTCGGGAAGTTATTATTTTCACCCCGATTTGCGAAAATCGACATTACATCAGATGTCGACGTTTTGAGGTCGTAGGAAGCTATTCTGACTATTTTCAGAATGATATCTGAGTGTCTGTATGTGTGTGTGTGTGTGTGTGTGTGTGTGTGTGTGTGTGTGTGTGTGTGTGTGTGTGTGTGTGTGTGTGCGTGTGTGTGCGTTTGTGTGTGTGTGTATGTATGTGTGTGACAGGTCTATAACTTTTTAACTAATGAACTGATTTGGATGGTTAAGGCGGCAATCGAAAGAGCTCGTTGGCCATCAACTTTTCTGAAAATTTCAGATCATTTGATCAAGTAGACTCGAAAATATTGGCGAATTACGGAAAAAAATTTTTTTTTTTTAGTTTTTTATTGATTTCTCAGAAACGACTCGATCGATTGACTTCAAAATCTAATCAGCTCTAGAACTTAATAAAACGCGTCGATTGCCGCCCTATCTATCTCAATCGGATAATTCGTTCGAGAGTTATCGTGGGAGAAAGAAATGATAAAAAATGGTTTTTTGCGAATATCTTTGAAACGACTGAACCGAACAATTTCAAAATTCGATCAGCTCTAGAACTCAATAAAACACGTCGACTGCCGCCTCAACCATCAAAATCGGTTCATTCGTTCGTGAGATATCGCGAAAGAAAGAAATGCTAAAAAACGGTTTTTTTTCGAAAACAATGGGATACAAAAGTATTTTCGAGCTCGAAGAGCTTGGGAAGTTTTGGGGCTGGCCCGCGAGGTCAACCGATAGAAAGATTTTTTTTTATATTATCATCTTATTTATTATTTATTGATATTTGAATTATCAACATATGTTATCAGCGGCTTGTAGTAGCTGAAATATTGTTACGTCCTGGTTGGTGTTTTGGCGCTGGCGTAGTTGAGCGGTCGATTTAAATTGGACGTGATGGAAACTTACATATAATTATAAATAATAATTAAGTATGGGTTGAACAGCCACCATTTGGTGGTTGAAATAAACTGGTTATATTTATATGTTATTAAATATATTATCTGGATCTGATTTATTCAATGAATAAAGTGATAGTTGGAGAATTTGTGAAACGTACAATTCTGGTGTTATAATATTGTTAAGTTATTCTTAACAATAGCTTCGAGAATGTGAGAACGAAGTTGAGTTTTTAATATTGAGCCTGACTGCTCTCTATGATTCTATATCTCAGACTGACTTCTCTTGATCGAGAAAAACTAGAGTAACTCTTATCAATACGTTTGGGCATCAGACCCGCGCATCGAGTCATATGGAGGGGTCATTCGAGATAACGCATGTTCTCGAATGATCCATTCTAATATTTATTGAAAATACTTAGTTCTCACGATCTCTCCACTTTTGTTACTAACAAATGAGTCACTTATCTATTAACAAAAGCTATCTTAAACAAAATAGATATTTGTGCAGCTGCACGTCTCGAGGATTAACTCGAGGCGTCAGCGCTTATTTATATTTGATAAAATATAGAAAAATAAGTTTATCAACTATTACTCATATCCTTAACGTTCAAATGTCTTAAGTAATATTATTCTATTATTATATTATATTATTTTATATGATTAATTAAATATAATTGGAATTACTAGATTATCGATATTCGATATAATTAGTTAGGTTTCAGGTCGGTAATTAAGGAAGTAAAAGCCTACGTCATCTGCCATACAGGCTGGGACGTAACATAGGATATAAATATTTTTGTCTCTATTGTATTTAAGTATCTTGAAAAAACCGCGTGTATCGTTGTTCCATGTCATGTCTTTGGTTCATTCGGATTATACTCCACGTCTCGTTCTCGATGATAAATTGTAGTAATGCTTGTCATTGCTAAAATTTCACACTTTGTAGAGTTAAGTTTTAAATTTGGCGCCACTATTGGCCTGTCCGCTGGTGTCGCTGCCTATAGTCATATTGTTTTGTTGTGTATAACTTTTCACAAATGCCAAATACAAGTAGGTGGGGAACCAAAACAGGAAGACAATAAAATTCAAACCCAGGGCACAAAAATCCAACTACAATCCAGCGAAGTCCTCAAGCAAATCGTCGAGTCGTTACCCCCCAAGGAAATGAATGAGGTAAGCTTCCCGGCTGGTAGACTAAAATTATTTGTTAGGGAATGGGAACAAATAACTAGTGATAAATTTGTACTCCAATGCCTGAAGGGTTATAAAATACCCTTTAGGGAGACTCCTACACAAACTATACCTCCAGCAGATCAGCAATAGTCCGAAAAGGAACTCATTCAAATAAAAACAGAAGTTAATAAACTCTTATCCAAAAAGGTAGTAGAGCAATGTTAGGAGGAGGAGAGTCAATTTGTGTCTCCCTTCTTTTTAGTTGATAAACCGGACGGTTCTAGCAGATTCATTATTAACTTAAAGGGATTAAATGAATTTATAGATACTGAACATTTCAAAATGGAGGATATTAAATCTGCTAAACATTTAGTTTCTGTTGCTTGCTATATGTGCACCATAGACTTAAAGGATGCCTACTATTTGGTTCCTATTCACAAGTCATTCCGAAAATTTTTACGATTTAAATTCCTTGGTAGAATATTCGAATTTACGTGCTTACCCTTTGGGCTATGCACGAGCCCTTTCGTGTATACTAAAATTATGAAACCAGTATTAAATAAAATTAGGGAAAGGGGGATTCTATCATGTATTTATATTGATGACTTGTTACTGATCGCAAAATCGCATAAATCTTGCAGAACTAATCTAAATTACGTAAGGAATCTGTTAGAACGTCTAGGGTTTATTATCAACATTGAAAAAAGCTCACAAGAACCCAGCCAAAGATGCAAATATCTCGGTTTTGTAATTAACTCGAAAGACTTCACGCTAGAGCTAACAGACAATAAAAAAGAACATATAATTTCCTTAACGAAAAAATTTGAAATGGGTAAATATTACAAAATTGGAGACTTTGCTAAGCTGCTGGGAGTTCTAACCGCGGTTTGCCCAGCCATCGCCTACGGTTCAGTCTACTGTAAGAGATTAGAAAGGCAAAAGTACCTTGCTCTAATCCTATGCGATGGCAGTTATGAAGGAAAAATTCACATAAATAAGTCAATAACAGATGAACTGCGCTGGTGGGCAAGTATCACACCAACCGCAGCAAGCCCGATAAGAACTCAAAAGTTTGAACTAGAAATATCCTCAGATGCCTCTCTGACCGGATGGGGAGTGCACTGCAAGGGAAAAAATGCCCAAGGTTTCTGGACAAAAGAAGAAAGAAAATATAGTATTAACTACTTAGAACTCCTAGCAGCTTACTTTGGCCTAAAATGTTTCGCAGATAAGCTGAGAGAATGTGAAATATTACTATGAATAGACAACACATCTGCTATATCATATATTAATCGAACAGGTGGTATTCAATATCCTCACCTGAACGAATTGACGAGAAATATCTGGCAATGGTCGTAAGAAGGAAAATCTGGATTTACGCGTCCTATATTCCATCAGCACAAAACATAGAAGCTGATAAAGCATCAAGGATAACTAACATAGACACTGAGTGGGAACTGTGCACCAGAGCATTTAAAGAAATACACCAAAAGCTTGGACTTTTTACAATCGACTTATTTGCGTCAAGACTAAACAAAAAATGCCAAAGATTTTGTGCACGCTTCCCAGACCCAGAAGCTATGACAGTTGATGCTTTTACCATATCATGGACAGATGAAAGAATATACGCCTTTCCTCCTTTCGCACTTGCTCTTAGAACTTTAAGGAAAATAATTCTTGATAAAGCAGAGGGTACGGTCATTTTACCGCTATAGCCAACACATGGTACCCTCTCTTTACATCACTGCTCACATCACCACCTATTATTTTTAAACCAAATAAAAACTTACTAATATCTCATTTCAGAGAAGAGACGCACCCGCTAGCATCGAAACTTTCACTAGTGGCAGGGACTTTATCAGGGAAGCTTTTCTAAGCAAGGGAATTGATGATAAATCCGCAGACGTCATGGTGAATTCTATAGCCGCTGCAACACTGAAACAGTACCAGGGCCCACTAAAACAATGGTGGGAGTTCTGTTTGAAAAATAAAATATCCAAATTTAATGCTAACACCACAGACATCATACGTTTCTTAACCACGAAGTCCGAGCAAAGTGCAAGCTATGGAACGTCAAACGCCATTAGATCAGCTATCTCTCTCATTTCCTCACGAGACATATCTAACGATAAACTACTCTCAAGATTTTTCAAAGGGATACATAGACAAAAACCACCGAGACCCAAATACTCAACTACCTGGGACACAGCACCAGTTCTCGATTATATTGAAAACCTACCCCCTCTTGAGACATTAAAACTGAAAGAAGCAGCTGAAAAAGTAGCTACGTTACTAATTTTAACAACGGCACATCGACTTCAAACAATCTCGTTAATTAACATAAAAAATATAGTTATTAAAGAATCAGGAATCTCAATAAAAATTCCTGATCTAATAAAGACATCCAAACCTGGAAAAAATCAACCCGAACTCTTCTTGCCACTTTTCCAAGTAAAGCCAAAAATTTGCGTAGCTTCTGCCGTAAAAGATTACTTAAAATTAACAGAAAAATTCAGAAATAATGAAAACGACCGGTTATTCATATCATCTCACAAACCATACAAAAACGTATCGGCACAAACAGTTAGCCACTGGATTAAATCTCTCCTTACGAAAGCAGGAATTGACACAGACCAATTTACCGCATACTCCACAAAACATGCAGCAGTATCCGCTGCCTTTCGCAAGGGAGTTGACGTTGATACTATCAGACGCACCGCCGGCTGGTCCAAAAACTCGAAAACCTTCGCCACATTCTACAATCGACCAATCCAGGACAATGGAAAGTTCGTTAATTCAGTTATGACTATTTAATTAATTATATAAACAGATACTCAAATTGTATCTCAATAAAATAATTTTATTATTCGATACTTATGAGTTTTCAGTTTACTCTAAAGATCTTCAATTTATTATCGAGAACGAGACGTGGAGTATAATTACAGGATCAAACGAGCCCGCCGAAGGCGGGCGAAGTTCGATCGTAATTATACGAAATTTCTCGTTCGAAGATGATCTATCTCCCACCCAACATCTCGTGAATCCGAACAAATGACCCAAGATCATCCTGAAAACTCAAATTCAATCTCTAAAAATATGACTATAGGCAGCGCCACCAGCGGACGGGCCAATAGTGGCGCCAAATTTAAAACTTAACTCTAAAAAGTGTGAAATTTTAGCAATGACAAGCATTACTACAATTTATCATCTTCGAACGAGACGTTTCGTATAATTACGATCGAACTTCGCCCGCCTTCGGCGGGCTCGTTTGATCCTGTAATTATTATTCATCGATAAATAAAATTTGGTCTTTAAAAAATCAACCAAAAGGGCCGATGACTCCGATGAAAAATTTACGTTAAAATCTCCACTCAGGATTATAATTTTTCTTTCTAGATCTTGATCAAGCTCTTCCGCAACAGCAGCCGAAAATGGTAGTAGTGCACAATGAATAAATTTTATTATGTCTGTGATATGCTTATTCGGTGATGTATAAATTGATACTAGTAAAATTGACTGGCCATATCCCGCTGCACATTCAGTGGTGCAGATTTTTCCTACGGTACTGAGTTGTACTCCAATTGTCTGTATATGATGTTGTGAAATGTCCATTGATGGTGTTACAATGTGTGATGTATCGTTATTATTTTGATAAATAGCTACACCTTCAGATCTTCTATTAGCGTGTTTATGTTTAACTACACAATTGAAAATAGGGATGGAAATGTCTTCATCATTATGAGTCCACGTTTCAGACAAAAGTAGAATATTTGAATTTGCAGCTACTTTGTCGATAATGTCATTGTTATGATCTCGTAAACTTTGAATATTAAAACTATAAATTGACAAACCTGGCTTTTTCAATTCAAGTAATTGTGACTCTAATGTCACTAATGGGTTTAATGACAGTCTTTAGAGCTGAAGTTTTAAGGAACAAAGTGCAGCTGGCTCTTGTCACCCGTGATAAAAAGTAGCTGTATTGTTTTTCATTACGATATATAAGTTTTTAATCGTAGTGATTCTCGATAAAGCATCGTACAATAATTGTTGTGGATGACTTTTGTCATGCTCATAAACTACTTCTTCGAAAGTACCTTCTTGCGATTTATCGATGGTCATAGCACTGTCTGATATGAGAGGAAAGTGGTTGCGTTTTGCATTCATTGTTTTATTATTATTTAGCTGTATGGTTGATGAGCGTCAATTTATTTGTATTGCGTTCGCTGAAATGCAGTGTTCTTGCATATATCCGGCAGCTTTTATTCTTAATTTGAGACCAGATTTATTGTTTGGAAAAGTTAAGCAAACCCGAGTTACTTCATCATTTTCATTTAATTCTAAATACACTGATGTACCCACTGCACCATTTGCTAGTCCATCAGACACATCAGTATTGGTAGTTAAAATATAATATTTACTGACAACAAATATTATTTAATATGGTAGTCCACCGGTATCTAAAGTACTTGTCTTATGGAGTATTTGTCGAAGTGAGGCTAATTGTTCGACACTATGGTAACCAGTAAAAACATCATTTGCAATTCAAACAACTTTGTTTTCTGCTTCAGTCAATATTTTATTATTATAAGTATTAACTGATTGGTTAGAATAAAACAAACGAACAACATTAGGACACAGTTCTTGTACTTCTTCAACAGTAAATAAGCGTGATTCAATCAGAAACAATTCGGCATTATTTAGGATCTCACCATTGCCAATTTTAGTTAAAATATTGGAAAACTAAATATTGGGTTGTCTCATGACTTGATCAAGTTCGTCGAGTTTTAAATTCTGTTATAAAATAGGGGACCACACATTCTTTGTTCCGGGTGCTTATATATTGGTGTTGCTCTAACTAGAGGCAGTTGACGCAAATCACCAATTCAAATTATGTCATATCCCCCGAAGTAGTTATTAAAATTACTACTGATTTGTTTAAGCCGTTGATCAATTTGAGACAATAATTCTGCCCCTATCATACTGAGTTCATCAATGATTATTATTCGAATATATCTAAATAATGTGCGATATTGTATATTAATTTCTGTTGATAATGAAAGTCATTTGGACAAGGTTATTTTTAGTGCAGTGTGTACTGTAGTTCCGTCTATGGCTATTGCGGCTTTTCCAATTGGAGCGCAAGTGATGTAAGCATTACAATGTCCATCTGTGTCAGTAAATCAATTATATATCTCCATCAGTAACTTAATTACAAAAGTTTTGCCACACCCAGCAGGACCGGTAGAGAATATCTGGAGTGGTGAAGAACCAGGACTGATGAGATGCGATATGGTATGTAGCAGTAGAATTCTCTGCTTATCATTTGTACTTCTCATTAAATCCAAAAATTATAAATTATCCATTAAAGGGTATAGCCGGATTAATATGGGAATTCTGCCCCCATGGCTTTTTTGACTCAAACTTAGGGGGTCGATTTGGTGTCGAATGAAAATAATTCACCTCAATTTTTAGCTCTTTAACTCAAACGGTATTCGAGAATTTGAAAAAAACCTGTTTTTTCGAAATTATTTTTATTTTTATAGTAAAATTCGGAATTAATCAATGATGATTTTTTTCCTAATTCTTACGAGTCCAAAACATGAAAAAATCATATGATCGTGATTCTCAAACGGGAAGCCGATTTTTAACGGAGAAAAGAAAATTATAATCTTTTTTTTTTAGCCTTTTTGAAATATGTCACTCACCAAAATTCGTCAGAAAAAGTCTTTCATACTCCTCTATACTCAGGAATTTTTTTGAATTTTTTGAATTGGTGGAACAATTCAAAAAAAGTTAAAAACTCATTTTTTTCTTAAAATCTTGCGTTTTAACAAACTTATGGTTTTTTTTAGTACAAATAAATACGTAGAAAATTTTTTTTTACCAAAAATATATCTTTGCAAAAGATAAACATAAAAAATCAGTAGCCTACAGTCATTATAAGGGTTATTAATGATTCAAAAGACACTTAAAGGTAATACTTATTAGGGTCTCCCAAAAAAAAACAAATATATTTTTTTCCAACGTCTTATGAGCTCAAAAGTTACTTTATATTATAAAAAAAATCCTCACCGAATTTCAGCCAGATATCTTTACAATTGAGCTATCAAAAAGGGGGGTCCCTCTTCCCAATTAAAATATAAGCGAAAATTTTTCATTTTAGTTTTTTGTTATTAAGACTATGAAAAAAAAAAATTTTTTCCAATTCCACCTAGTATAATTTTACAAGGAATTAAATTCTCTACAAAAAGCGCTTATACATTATGTACGTTGAACAAACTGGGAAAAAGTTACGGGGCTTCAAAGATCAACTAAAAATTCAGTTTCATCAGTGTTAAATTATTTTTTATTATTTTTCATTTTTGTTCTATCAAAATTTTTTTTTTTTTCACATTTTGAGAAGCACGTTCTTGTGGGAAATTTAATTTCCTACAAAAAATATTTAACATCTTATATACGTCGAGTGGATGAGAAAAAAGTTACAGGGCTTGAAATGTCAACGAAAAATGAAGTTCACTTTTTCGTTGACAGTTAAGTTCAAAAATTTAATATTTTATAAACTTAACTTTTCGTTGACATTTAAAGACTTGTAACTTTTTTCTCATCCACTCGACGTATATAAGATGTTAAATATTTTTTGTAGGAAATTAAATTTCCCACAAGAACGTGCTTCTCAAAATGTGAAAAAAAAAAAAATTTTGATAGAACAAAAATGAAAAATAATAAAAAATAATTTAACACTGATGAAACTGAATTTTTAGTTGATCTTTGAAGCCCCGTAACTTTTTCCCAGTTTGTTCAACGTACATAATGTATAAGCGCTTTTTGTAGAGAATTTAATTCCTTGTAAAATTATACTAGGTGGAATTGGAAAAAATTTTTTTTTTTCATAGTCTTAATAACAAAAAACTAAAATGAAAAATTTTCGCTTATATTTTAATTGGGAAGAGGGACCCCCCTTTTTGATAGCTCAATTGTAAAGATATCTGGCTGAAATTCGGTGAGGATTTTTTTTATAATATAAAGTAACTTTTGAGCTCATAAGACGTTGGAAAAAAATATATTTGTTTTTTTTTGGGAGACCCTAATAAGTATTACCTTTAAGTGTCTTTTGAATCATTAATAACCCTTATAATGACTGTAGGCTACTGATTTTTTATGTTTATCTTTTGCAAAGATATATTTTTGGTAAAAAAAAATTTTCTACGTATTTATTTGTACTAAAAAAAACCATAAGTTTGTTAAAACGCAAGATTTTAAGAAAAAAATGAGTTTTTAACTTTTTTTGAATTGTTCCACCAATTCAAAAAATTCAAAAAAATTCCTGAGTATAGAGGAGTATGAAAGACTTTTTCTGACGAATTTTGGTGAGTGACATATTTCAAAAAGGCTAAAAAAAAAAGATTATAATTTTCTTTTCTCCGTTAAAAATCGGCTTCCCGTTTGAGAATCACGATCATATGATTTTTTCATGTTTTGGACTCGTAAGAATTAGGAAAAAAATCATCATTGATTAATTCCGAATTTTACTATAAAAATAAAAATAATTTCGAAAAAACAGGTTTTTTTCAAATTCTCGAATACCGTTTGAGTTAAAGAGCTAAAAATTGAGGTGAATTATTTTCATTCGACACCAAATCGACCCCCTAAGTTTGAGTCAAAAAAGCCATGGGGGCAGAATTCCCATATTAATCCGGCTATACCCTTTTCCCTTTTTTTGGTGATTGGGCCTAGCTTATTTAATAACGTTAGGCGGAGGTCATTATCCTGTTCTGCATTTGGGTCGTTATATAGCTGCTGAAAAGGATTTGTTTCTGGAACCATACCAATGGTCTCATGATTACCATTATCATTATTATTATCATTATCATCATTTCGCCACAGCTGCCTACATATTTCGATCGTTTTCTCAATATCTTAATCTAATTGAAATTCTTTTCTCACTGTAACAATGAGTTGTTCATTATCATCATATCTGCCAATACATCAGTTTCTTCATTTTTGAATAGTATGTATAATGTTCCCATTTCCCGTTTGTAATCATGTAAATATGTCAATATGTCATAATTTCTGTACCGAATCGTTCGAGGTTCTTTTCGATTTTGAAATGTTCGGTCTTCTTTGAGATTGTAGTGTGCAGAAATGGTGTAAGAAAAACATTTTCTAAATTTAGTGATATTTTTTCATATTTATCAAACCAATTTTCTTCCTAAATATTGTACAATCTTCACTAACTTCTAGCTTATCCAATTCAATTTGAGTTTTTCTCATTCGTTGACCTTCAATAGACCACACTGTAGGAATGTATTCGATCCTATGAGACGCTTTACTCGTAGGTTCACGAAGAAGGTACCATGCTGCTTCTTGACTAGTCATCTCAACGGTATTCAGCACATCAACACTCATTTTTCTTGTTACATCAACAATATCAAACTCAGGATGTTCATCCATACTTGAAATAATCTGACGCAGTAAGTTGCTAATACCTCGATTCGTTTTATTAACGTACTCTACAACATAAGCGGCACAAAAGTATTCCTTGGTAATGAACTGAATGTCCATGTTAGATTTTAGAATATTGAGTAAAAGTGGATTAACCCTTCCTTACCCACGCTATGAGCGTGGCGCTGCCTTTTGTAAATTTTATTTTTTTTCTCGTAACTACTTCAATTCGTAGTTTTGAAAAAAATGTAATTCTTTCTTTGATCTATTAAAAAATTTTTAATGCTATTTACATGCATAAAAACCCTTGGAAAATATTTTTACATTCTAAAATTCGAGACCGAGTTTGAGAAAGCGGCGCTCTGCTGCCCATCGTGGGTAAGTCTCCCGATCTTTTTCAAAGTGCGCTGCTGCCAACTTTCTTTGCCGCCAGTATTTTAGCCTGTTTTACCACACGTTCAACACAACTGGTAAAGAGAAGTGATTTTTCAGGTTAATTTTTATTTTAATTATATTATTTACAAATTAATTGTTATTAAATAATAATTAATACTATTTATATAAAATAATTTTGTTTTATAACTTTGTGAGTATTAGAATTTAATAGAGTATTAGAGTATTAGAATATTATTATATAAAATAGAAATATAATGATATAAACTTTAGTACAAATAAGTTCTGAAAAAATTATTATTAATAGAATAATACAATATTTATATATATATATATGTATATATAAATATATATACTCTAATGGAAAAAATTAAAGGATCAAAAAAAAATTCTAAATTTTTAGGCGATTTTCAACAGGCTCTAACTTTGAGAGAAATGGTCGTACAAGAAAAAAAAAAAAGGAAATTGTAGCTCCAAGTATCTACTTTTTGGATTAGAACTTCAAAATTTTTTAGCGTCAGTGGTTTTTGAGTAATCTTAGAAAAACCAACGACAAAAAAAATTTCAAATTTTTATAATTTTTTTTTTTGGTCTCCGGGCGTGGAAAAAATTATTTTTGCTTAACCACTATAAGGATCGGATACCTTCATTATTTAGCTTTAATTTCTTTTTTTATGGACCTCAATACGTCCACTTCTCGCCGAGATATCGGTCTTCAAATGGAAAAGGATCCTTTTGTCTTTGATTATCGATGTCTCAGAAACCAATGATGGCACAAAAAGTTAATGGTGGGTTTTAAAAACTTGAATAAATTTCCTTCAACTATTAGCCATTGCTTTTTCGAAAAAAAAATTTTTTCCTATCATCACATGAATTTAAAAATGCAACAAAAAAAGAACTTTTTGTGGTTTTTTGGAAAATCAAGCGCTGAAACGAAAATATTGTGGAAATCGATAATGTTGACTGTGCATTTTACAGTTCAACATGTCCACAAAAAACCTGCAGAGAGCCAGATTAATCCAACCAGCCGTTTTTTTGTTTCACGCGATCAAATTCTTTAAAAAATTAAAGGATCACGTTTTTTGCTCTGAAAAGCTCATAATCTTTAACAAGATAAAAACAAACATTTTTTCTGAGCTTTGTCCCCAATTTTATTGCAGACAGTGCTTAAATTTCCAAAAAAGAAAAAACTTTTTTTTCGAAACAAAAATTTCAAAAAAAAAATAACTTAAGGAAATTTACAAAACCAACACCCAATGGGTAATTTCCCTTCGCCCACCGATCATCCCTCTCATTTCCTCCAGATCCTGACGGGCGCAAGCCGACTTTTGTTTCCCCGGTAACCACAACTGGTCTAAACGTACACGTAAATTAAAACTGGATATCTAAATCCTTCGAAGATGAGAGACATGAACGGTGGTAGCGGCATGTCCTGATGTGCTCAGTATGCTAGGTTGTGGAGAGAGAGTCGCGGTTCTTGTGACGCGAAAGAAGCCGTTTAATTAAATTAATACTAAAATAAAATAACAAAACCAAATAAAAATACCGTAAAGATGACGCGAGAGTGACGCAGAGGGCCCAAAAAGCCCGCGGTCCAGTACTCTCGGTCCATCACGCAAATAAATACCTGAATACAACATCGGGAACCTCTTGATGACGACGAATCACAAACACCCTTTCAGATAAATTACACAATAAAATATAATAAATAATGGGGTAATTCGCGACAACAATTAACACGACAAACGGCTCCAAAAGCACCATACACCGAGCCACAAGCTCCAAAACGACGACAGCCCATGGTTGCGGTCGAGGTCCACCATGGTGACTCTCCGACTCATCACCACTTACTCCAAGACTCCAAACTCAACTACTGGGTCGACTCGTTCATGAGCGACGCCGAATCGCAACTTTCTTACTCAACGGTAGTTACACAACTGCTACGCTCTAATCTCCCACTCTAACTCACTCGCAACACTTCTTCTCTTTCAATCGCACATTCTTGCTTCTCCATCCATTCTTACTTTCACAAGCATACAGCCCTGGATTCACGGGCCTTCCCGTACTGTCACTCGCCGTGATATCCGAAGTTAGCGAATAATTGGCTTACTCCACCTCCAACTCTCTCTCTCTTCGGCAATGTCACGTCACAAGCTACAATTATGAGGAAAAAGTTAAAAGAGTTTAGAATTTTTTAATCAATTACTTCAGCCGGAATGAAAAATTAATCCTTCGATGCCAAAACCCCCATGGAACTTAAATCGAAACTTATATCACTGTCCAGTACGGGTTAGAATTTAGATAGAGATCTGAAACTTGAAGGATATTTTTAACTTCCCGCTAAGAAAATTGTAAATTTTCGAAAATTCGGGAAGTTATTGTTTTCACCCCGATTTTCGAAAATCGAGTTTTCATCAGATGTCGACGTTTTGAGGTCCTAGGAAGCTATTCTGACTATTTTCAGAATGATGTCCGAGTGTATGTATGTGTGTGTGTATGTGTATGTGTATGTGTAAACTCGTTGTATCTTTTTAACTAATGAACCGATTTGGATGTTTAAGGCGGCAATCAGAAGAGCTTATTGGCCGTCAACTTTCCTAAAAATTTCAGATCATTTGATCAAGCACACTCGAAAATATTGGCGAATTACGAAAAAAAAACATTTTTTTTTTTAGTTTTTTAGTGATTTCTCAGAAACGACTTGAATGATCGACTTCAAAATCTACTCAGCTCTAGAACTTTATAAGCCGCGTCGAATTCCACCTCAACCATCTCAATCGGTTAATTTGTTCGAGAGATATCGATGGCGAAAGAAATGATAAAAAACGGATTTTTTCGATTATCTCTGAAGTGACTCATCCGATCAATATTAAAATAAATCAGCTCTAGAATTCAAGAAAACGTGCCGATTGCCACCTCAAACGTCAAAATTGGTTGATTAGTTCAAATCGTATCGGCGCTGAAAAGATAAAAAAATAAAATTTTATGTTATTTTTTCCAGATAAATCGAAATATAATGTGCTTAAATGTGTCTGAAATCATACCAACTCTTTATAGTCTCTACCGATCATCAAATAATGTCATATAACTTGTTCCTTAGTTTTGAACATATTGTCAGCAAAAAAATTGAAAAACACAGTCTTTAATGTTTTTCTCGGATATTCCATATATTATTGCTCTGACCTAAGTCAAAACTCATTCAAATCTTCATATTGATCACTGACATTGATTTCTGCCTCAACACATTTATTTCAGAGAACATAATCGATAATAAAAATTTAAAAGCCGCTTCATCATTAATGATTTTCGATACTTAACTTTATAACGGTGGGCCCCGGCTACTTCGTGTCCAGTAGCCACGAACCACAGTTAATAAATATCTTACGAATTTAATTATTAATTAATTTAATTATAGATTTAGGTGGATTACTACTGGTTCTGAGTCGGGAAACTTGATATTCTCAGAGGTGAGTCGGCTCGTCCTGAGCCGGACACGCGGCTGAAATTAAACTTAAAATCTATAGGACTCTGGTGATAATTGATATTTAATACTCAAATAAATGTAAATTATATGTTTTATTTAACCAAATCCCTTGTACAATATTCCCCTTAACTCTATATATGCATATAGTTATGACATGTAACTTGAGGAAATTTATTGAGTGATATGCGCGGGAATAAATATCGTGGCAAATGAGCAAAATTGGCGGAAAATTTATCGCGTTGAAGAGAGATGATTTATATGCAAAATATTATAGAATATATATAAGTGGCGACCAAATATCGGGACTTATTGCAGGTATCGGTCGTCGGTCCATCCTCCGGGCCTCCAGTGGTGATGTCTTTGAGGTTGACAAAATCCAGGCACGATGACGCAACGAATGGTTGGAGATGGATATCCAAGACACTGCAGCATTTGGTTTACTTAACCACACAGCAAAAGAAACCACTCAAAATTCACTGGATTAAATTTTTGAAATATATTTAAAGAATTTGTTTTGCAAAGTAACGCAAGAAAAAAAACGACCGATCGGTGGGCGCACTAGAGCTCCAGTGTCGTCTTCTGATTAATTCCTCTTGGGTCAGTCCTCTGGGCCACCAACCTGCGTTGACCCCACCTAATTATGCGCAGGGACTAATTTGCGGTCCCATGCTGCGCGAAATCATCCCCCAAATTCTAACGCAGAGATTAGACTACTGCACTTGTCTTTCAGAACAAGAAGAGAGAGAGAGAGAGAGAGAAATAGATGAAGCAGGAGAGCCACACTCTCACGTCTTAATCACTGCTGCACGGTTACACTCCCCGTCGCCAGACTTGAGATTGGGGCTCGGAAGCTGAAAAAGATTAAATAAATTTTCCATTGACTCGGCAGTCACTCTCTTCTCTTTGCAACAGATTAAACGGTTTTCATCAGCCTCTGACTGCGTCTGGGCAACTTTAAATCGGGTACATAATGATTGCCCAAAATTTTCCCAGTATTTGATTTTAACTCAACAACTAAAGGGTTGATGATTTTATTGACAATGGCTGGCCCCAAGAATTTGTTAGCCCAACTAGACGAATATTTATCAATTTTCTTACTTAATTTTCTGTTTGGGTAATATACCGGATCACCCACTTGTAATTTAGGTGGCTCTTTAAGTCCCTTATCATGATATACGGCTTGTTTCTCACTTTCTACTTTCATTATAGCTTCGATTTTATGTCGTAACTGATCAAGACGATTTACCCGATCGCGCCATGAATTATCATCTGAATCTAAGTCATCTATTTCTAGTCCGGTTATTTTGCCTGACAGCCGTGGTTCTTTACCATGAACCAAATAATATGGCGACATATGTAATGAAGCATGGTAACTACTATTATAGGCGAGCTGGAATTCACCTAAGTGCTCATCCCACGACGTCTGATCTTTCGAAATAAATGCCCGTATCATTGGTTTAAGAGTACGGTTAATTCTTTCAACCGGGTTACTTTGTGGGTGCGCAATCGCGGTCGGTACAGATTTTACTCCCGTTTCTTTTAAATAATCTTTAATCTCATGATTAATGAATTCTTTCCCATTATCGGTGATTAAAAATAGAGGGTATCCCTAACGTGAAAAAACGCGACGAAAGCTTTTCTTTACATTTAATCCAGTCTGTTTACGAAGTCTAAAGACCTCAATCAAACGCGTATATAGGTCTTGTACTATTAACACATATTGGTAGCCGGTTTTAGATCGCGGAAATGGGCCAGTCACATCGGCTGCGACTATGGCCCAGGGTTCAATTGGTTGTCGCGTGCGCATCGACGCTTAAGACGAGGTCTGTTTATATTTGACCTTTTTACACGTCTCGCAATTATCTACATACTCGCCAACATCACGATACATACCAGGCCAATAATAACGTGTACGTATCCGATGGTACATTTTATCGCGACCCAAATGTCCCGCGTCTAGCACATCATGGTTTGCTTTTAAAATATCGGGGATCTCATCTTCGGTTAAAACCAATTTCCACGCGTCTTGATCATCTATACACTCTTTTAAGTAATCTGGTTTATAGTATTCTAGTTTATCCTCATTATTTATTCGCCAATCAACAAAATTTTCCGGGTATTTCCTAACGTTTGCTTTCTTTACGTCGTACCACGAGCGAACTTGAATATGTACAAAGTCTACACCTTTATTTTTAATTTCATCGAGGACTTCGGACCACTCCACGGGCTCCTGGTCCTCGTATAAGCGCGATAAGGCATCCGGGCCTTCGTTCTCGGTTCCACGACGATGTTCAATCGTGATCTGGTGGGCCAAAAGTTCCACTGCCCAACGGGCAAGCCTACCGTTCGGGTTTTTTAGCGTATGGAGCCATTTTAATGAAGCGTGGTCGGTAACCACAACAAACGGAAATCCTTCTAGATAACATCTTAATTTTCTTACGGCCCATACAACCGCCAAACACTCTTTTTCGGTTGTAGTATAGCGTGTTTCAGCACCTCGCAACGGTCTACTTAAACATATTATAAGAAACTCTTTCCCGGTATCTGGTTCCTTTTGAACCAAGAACGCACCTAGACCCGTATCACTCGCATCGGTGTATAAATAATACGGAAGATTTGGCTGAGGTACAGCCAACGGTTTCGCATTAACAAGAGCTTGTTTGAGATCTTGAAAAGCTTTTTCTTCTTCACCTCTCCACTTCCACTCAGTATTTACGCTACATAATTTATTTAGAGGTCCTTGGACCTTCGCGACGTTTTGTAAATGCCTATGGTACCAGTTTACTAATCCGCAAAAACTGCGTACCTGTTTTCTAGTCGTTGGACGCGGGAAATTCGCGATAGGTGCTATTTTCTCAGGGTCAGGTCGTAGACCCTCTCTATCTACGATAAAGCCAAGAAATTTCACCTCAGATCTCGCGAATTTACATTTGCTTGGATTTATTAATAATCCAGCCTCGCGAAATATTTCAAAGACAAGAGTTAAGATAGCCTTATGTTCACTATAGGTCTTGCTTATTATTACCCAGTCATCCAGGTACGCGAAAACCTTATCGATCCAAGACCTCGGTAAATTTCTTTTATGTACTCTATCTACAAACCGTTCGCGGAGCTTATCCATCGCTTTTTGGAAGGTTGATGGTGCACCCGCGAGCCCATAAGGCATGCGAACCTATTCAAATTGCCCCCTACCCTCTACGGAGAAGGCAGTATAAGGAATGGACTCCGGTGCCATTAAAACTTGATGGAACGCTTCTTTAAGATCCATGGTAGTTATATATTTCGCTTCATGCAAAGCGCTTAAAATACGTAGCATATTTGGAAGAGGGTGAGCAGGTAGAATAGTATATTTGTTGATTGGTCGGTAATCGACGCAAAAACGCCAATCACCCGAGGCTTTGGTCACCATGACCGGAGAACACGACCAGAAACTGTTACTGGGTCTTATATAACCTTTCTCGAGCAGCTCGTCTATTTGTTTATTTAATTCCGCCGATATAACGGGACTACGCCGATACGGACGGATTTGTATGGGTTTTATTCCCGGTTGTAACACGATCGTATGCTGTACGAGGTCAGTTAGACCTTGGTTCGGTAATTCTGCGAATTTACACATTTCCGATTTTAAAAATTCATCGAAATCTTTTTGTTGAACGGAAGTTAGTGATTGACAACGGGTTTTATTATCATTACAATTTATCAATTGAAAAGGATGACTTTCATCAGTGCCTTTAAATTTCAAAGTTTTGGTTGCACAATCTATCAATAACCCAAACTGAAGAGCGAAGTCCATGCCCAGGACTAGTGAATAGCTCAGGTCCTCGAGGACACTCAAATACTGCTCTCCGGCTATTGTACTAATTTGAATAATGAATGGAGCCCCGCCGATAGTTTTGCATTCAGTGTGGTTCGCGAGAAGAACTCCCCGACGGTTCGTATCGTCCGATTGTAATTGACCAGAGCTTAGCTCACGTATTTGGTCATAAACTCGCCGATTGATATAGGACCTTTCACTTCCCGTATCAATTATACCGTTTACTTGCACCCCGAATATCCAAATAGACACAGGTATTCGTGCTGTAATTATAGGTGGTGCTGGACCAGTACTGGAATAAAATTTTGTCCGAGATGCAATACGATTCGCGATAAGTGAGGGTATTACTTTATCTTTAAATATGTCTGGTAAATACGACGCGCGTGGGGATGAAGGAGAAGATGGTGGAGAGTCGGTTAGTGCGGGATCTTCAGGTTCAAAACCTGGATCTAATTCTTCCTCCCACGTCTCTTCAGTCTCCTCATCATTTTCAAGTGGCTCCAATCCACATAGATATGGCATCCCAGGAACATTAACAGAACCTGGTTCCTCAGATTCATCAGAACCACTTGACTCAATAAAATCACTAACTTCATAATTTTCCAAAAGATTTAGAGGAATTTTTATAAGAATTATCTTGATTAAAATTTTCATAAATATCTTCGATTAAATTATTAGAATCTAGTAAATTAACCGTGGGCTGTGCTTCTTCCCTCAAGCCTTCCCATCGGTTAATTTCGTCAGTATTTAAAACAAATAAATTATCTAAAATAGGGCAATCTTTATTTAAGACAGACAAGTTATTAAAAACCGATAAGCCGTTTACGTTATCGTATATTTTACAAAATTCCGAGAAAGTGTCTTCCTCGACACACCTATTCTCTACTCTATCCCCACTACTAATATCGTCCTCATTCTCGAAGCTAATTAAATCATCTACTTCTAGATTAGAATTATTTTCAACCGTAGCTGGGCCACATAGGTCGATTAAATCGACCTCAGTCTCAAAATTATTACTATTTAATATATCGGAGCCGAAAAATTTAAATTTTGATCTTCTAAAATTATTTCACCGATTTGTTCACCACTGGTTAGAACAACTTGACCGACAGTACTCTCTATGCTGTCAGGTCTTACAATTAAATTTTTCTCAATTAAATTTTCATCAATAATTTCCTCAACCGAACCGACAGTACGCGCCGAGCCGCCGTCAGGTTCTGAATTCAAATTTTGTAAGTCTTGTAATTTATTTTCTTCAATCGGGTCGACAGTACGCACTAAGCCGCCGTCTGACTCCGGATTTGAGTTTATTAAATTTTCAAAATTAGGATATTCAATCGGGTCGACAGTACGCACCAAGCCGCCGTCTGACTCCGGACTTGAGTTTATAAAATTTTCTGAATTCGAACCGACAGTACGCACCAAGCCGCCGTCTGACTCTGGATTTAAATTATTTTGATTATTAAATGTGGTGTTCTTAAATTTATTTGGTTTGTTTAACCAGTTCGTATGTGAATTCAAACTACTTGGGCTCCGATTTCCCCATATTATTTGTTTTTTAGATCTCCTGGATTTCGCGCCTTTTTTCCTCGGGGAATAGGAGGGTGAGATTAGTTTTTTGACGACTGAGGATAACTGGCATCGCCAGCACTGGTCGACTGAACTTCGACGCAATTAGGGTGGTTATTATTGGGATTAGTATTTACATTGTCTTCGATTTGAGAATTAGGGATTGCTCGATTATTATTATGAAACTGATTACCGCTATCATTACGGTTATCATTTCTTCTAAAATTACCCGGGATAAAATTCGGGTTTGTTCTGTTAGTATTGGTAAAATTCGATTGCCTACGATTTGGATTAAAATTATTTCTATTTATATATGAATTATTATTATAATTATTTCTATTTACATTTGAATTATTATTATAATTATTTCTATTTACATTTGAATTATTATTATAATTATTTCTATCATTATAATTTATTTGGCCAGGACCATTTGACCGACGGGAATTGAAATTTTGGTTAAACCCATTGTTGGGTGGACCACCGTTTGCTTGAAAGCAGTTTTGTTTGACATGACCTGTTCTAAGACAAAAATTGCAGACATCAACTCTAATATTGTTACACTGCTCAGATGTGTGGCCATTTTGTCCACAACTAGAACAGAAATTTTGGTCTAAATTTCGACCAGCAGTAGCTTCACTATACGAGCGTGGTGTGACGTTAAAACTACCGTTGTTACTCGCGTTATTTGAATTTCGCGCCCTATTATTTTGAGGACGATAGGATGAAAAATTTTGTTGAGGAGGTTGTACCGTTGCTGCTGACGCACAAACGATAAATTGACCGTCTTCACCCTCACGAATTTCTTCAATAATTAGTGGTTGTTTTCCGTTCATCATATCAACCAGAATAGAGTTACGCGGTGACGTATGTACTGCTGAGAAACGCGATTTTTCTTTCGTTTTGGAGCTCGACTTCTCGGATGACTCAAACGTGCGTTTATTCTCCTCTAATAATACAGCAGCTTCGTGTAATACCGATAACAGGTCATCATAATTATTTACTAGCCTAGAAAATACCAACGTCGATAAACTTCTAGGTAATTGGTTGTGTATACACGTCACCTGTTCTGATTCGGGAGGAGGGTTACGCATTTCACCGTATTTCTGTTGTACTCGGAATACAAAGTCGGTTGAAGATTCACCGGCTTCTGGTCTTAACTGACCAATTTCCATTAATAGTTGCGTGTCTGTTTTATGTGAGCCAAATGCTCGTAAAAATTCCCGTTTAAAATGGCCATAATCTGTCCAATGCCTACTATAAGTATCATACCATTTTGTGACTTTTCCCACGAAAAGATAGCCAAGAATTTTAATTAAATCTGTTATTAACCAACCCTCGCGAAACGCCATGGCTTCAAATGAAGCCAGAAAACTATTGGCTGATAAATCGCCTTGCGGGTACCGTACAGGCCAAGCTCTCACGATTTCTCTTATATCCCGCCATTTACGTAACGAGACCGCCGCGACATCTGGTGATGCTAAATTATTCGCTCTGGGTTGCTCGACAAACCCTTGGTATCTCTCACTGCCATTATGATTCAAATATATATCATGATAGCCACCGGTTCCTAAATTTTCCCCCAATATATCAAAATTATCATCAACATTATTCCCGTAATTATTCATCGGGTGGTAATTATTTAAATTTCTATTATTTCTTACTCCGCAATAATTATTATCGTTGGCATTATTAGTTTGGGATCCGATCGGGTAATTATTGTTGTTAAAATTATTATCGACGTTTATATTATTATTTAAATTATTATTACCTATCGAGTAATTATTTTAATTTACGTTCGGATCAGTATTTAAATTATTATTTATATTATTATTTATCCCTGCCAAGTTACTGTGGACATTGATGGTTCCACTGGTACCAGGTTGTTCGTGTACCGGGAGGGCTGAAGACGTCATAGCCCTAGTATCTTGTGTCAAGTGTCCTGTACCACACTCTCCGTCGCCAAAACTGTGAGTTACGGTGCGAACAGTTTGTGTGTTAGGTTGTACAGGCACTTGTAAAGTATTCTCTCGCTGTGAGTTTAAAGTAAGGGTCAAATTTTGAATGCAACTCATAAGTTGAGTTATCGCGGTTTGAGAAACCCCTTGTTCAGCTTGTGCGGAAACTGGAGCGGTGCCAGGATAAGAAACGAATCCCGCATTAGGCTGAATCTGATGTAAATGTACCGGTGGGGGGTTTTCAATAAATACCCCGTCCACAGACGCTTGTGAATTATTTATTCTAGGGTATATTTGTTCAGTTGAATTACTACTCGGTGGGGCACTCATTTGAATAGACCCCGACGCCGTTGCAACCGTAATCGGTGTAGTTGTAACGGTGACCGGTGTAGTTATTACCGTACTCGGTGTGGTTGTAACGATAGTTGTGGTCATCGTGGTGACCATTGACGTGGTACTTGGTACCGTCGCCAAGTTATTTTCTAAACTACGCCTGACTGGTGGTCTGTTCTGTGGTGACGTACCTGCAGTGACAACCAGGCTTGGTATATTGGGTACCGTGGGAGGGGGGACCAACATTGTCGAGTTCGCGGACGAAACGGTAGTACTCGACGTTATTGTACTCGTTGTCGAAGGTGGTGAGTGTACTACCCTGGATTGGTTACTCTGGTTCGATGAACCAACCTCGTCAAATATTACCTTCCCGCTATCCTGCCTATTCTGTTGTTTAGAATTTTGGCGCGTCAATGGTCGCGTGTTACTCATTCTTCAAAATAAATCAATTCTCAATTTCTTATTTTACTCGATAGCTATTATCAGCTTACGAGCCCAAATAGACTTAAATTTGAATAAATATTGCCGAAGCACAATTATAAAATATAAATATAAACACGAATAATCCTTATTTCCGGATTAAAATTTTATTTTATAATAACCGATGACTAATATTTTAATCCCTAAACGGCAGTTTTATTTTTGTTTGTTCCCAAAAAAAATATAATTTTATTATTTTACCGGAATTAACTTCCGGAAGACATTTATCCGATTACTTGAGTAATTATTGGCATTACAACAGTGACAGTATTGTTTAATTATTTATTTTATATTAAATCTAATTATTCTTTTAGAATAAACTTCCGCAAACAAATATCGTAACGAATGTTCTTGACCGGTAATTACCAATTTTAATTTATTATGATAGAGTACTTTATTTATGGTGACTCATCTACTAACTAAATTCAAATTACCAGTTACTCGAAGATGGTTTATTCTAAACCAGTATAAACTGGATGAGCAATAATTTATTTACTTAAGATTTTATTTTGAATAATATTTTCAGCAAAATTTTATTTATTCTTAAGATTTTATTTTTTACTGACCCTGTCACCAAAGAAATTTTATTTTCTTTATTATTTTACAAAAAAAAATTGTTTTATTTTATTTTATTTTATTTTATTTTCTCTACCAGTATTTACTGTTAGTTTACTGATGACGCGTGCGACTAATGCGTAAGCCGGTGAGTTTCGCTTTGTCTACCCGGCGCTATTGGAATTTATCGATTTTTTTTTTTTTTTTTTTTTTTTTCTCTTGCACGCGTTGTACTTAAATTTTTATTTCTCCCTTTTATTTATTATTTTTTTTTTAATTAAAAATTAAATTTATAATATATTCAAATTTTTGGGCAACCAATGCAATAAAAAACAATTTCTGGTTGTAAAAAATTTCTCTCTTCAACGGTTAATAGGGGAATATATAGAAGAAAAAATTTTCCCGCACTTGTTTGTACTTTTTATAATTTTTAAATTGATATTTTATGACTTTCACCAGGTCTCGAAATTTCCAGAACGAGGAACACGAGTTGGGCGCCAAATATAACGGTGGGCCCCGGCTACTTCGTGTCCAGTAGCCACGAACCACAGTTAATAAATATCTCCCGAATTTAATTATTAATTAATTTAATTATAGATTTAGGTGGATTACTACTGGTTCTGAGTCAAGAAACTCGATATTCTCAGAGGTGAGTCGGCTCGTCCTGAGCCGGACACGCGGCTGAAATTAAACTTAAAATCTATAGGACTCTGGTGATAATTGATATTTAATACTCAAATAAATGTAAATTATATGTTTTATTTAACCAAATCCCTTGTACAATATTCCCCTTAACTCTATATATGCATATAATTATGACATGTAACTTGAGGAAATTTATTGAGTGATATGCGCGGGAATAAATATCGTGGCAAATGAGCAAAATTGGCGGAAAATTTATCGCGTTGAAGAGAGATGATTTATATGCAAAATATTATAGAATATATATAAGTGGCGACCAAATATCGGGACTTATTGCAGGTATCGGTCGACGGTCCATCCTCCGGGCCTCCAGTGGTGATGTCTTTGAGGTTGACAAAATCCAGGCACGATGACGCAACGAATGGTTGGAGATGGATATCCAAGACACTGCAGCATTTGGTTTACTTAACCACACAGCAAAAGAAACCACTCAAAATTCACTGGATTAAATTTTTGAAATATACTTAAAGAATTTGTTTTGCAAAGTAACGCAAGAAAAAAAACGACCGATCGGTGGGCGCACTAGAGCTCCAGTGTCGTCTTCTGATTAATTCCTCTTGAGTCAGTCCTCTGGGCCACCAACCTGCGTTGACCCCACCTAATTATGCGCTGGGACTAGTTTGCGGTCCCATGCTGCGCGAAATCATCCCCCGAATTCTAACGCAGAGATTAGACTACTGCACTTGTCTTTCAGAACAAGAAGAGAGAGAGAGAGAGAAATAGATGAAGCAGGAGAGCCATACTCTCACGTCTTAATCACTGCTGCACGGTTACAACTTTTCAAATTCTAGCATTAAACGTAACCTGTTAGAGTTTGAAAAGCTCATAAAAAAATGACACCATGTATTAACATTTTCGAGCTCGAAGAGCTCGAAAATATATTCACAGTGATGTTTTCAAGCTCCTTGAGCTCGAAAACAGCGGGAAGTTTTGGGGCCGGCCCGCAGGGTCAACCGACGCCCAGATTTTTTTTACTTATTTTGAACAAAATAAGCCCGTGGGAACGGAAAAATTAAAAAATGTCCAATGTAAGCACCACCATAACATAGATACATTGCGACATTTGGAAAATCATGTCCGGCCTCGGCGAATCATATATCTCAGCGAGTTAAAAATTATGTTTCAATGTCGTGAATTACGGGTCTTGAAATTAATTATAGTGTTACATTCTGGGTTCTCAACATATGAGACAGAATATTTTTATATTTACCACGTTGACGTCGTTAGGGTGTCGATAGACCCCAGGTGCGTCAGCTGTTGACCTTCTTTTATTTTATGCAAAGAAGTTTATTGACTTACCATGATGACGATTTTGGGCCCCATAACTCACCCCAAGTAATCCCTTTGATGCCTCCTCTGAACGCGAACAAGACGAGCCTCGAAGACTCGGTTTCTTCGTAGAGGAAAGAAATTTTAATTGGTCGATCAAACCACCAGAGCTCAAAGGCTCAACAACACATGAGCTTAATTCTCGAACGACCTTTGGTGAGGTCCGCGATGACACCTTGAATCTCGCGACCGAGTTGTACTGTACATCCTGACCTCCTACGTCATCGGCCCCGGAATTTCGGATTCGGAAAGGAAGCGTTTAGGCTGCCGGTATCAGCCTAGTGCCCAGAACAGGTGAGAATATTAGGCTGCTGGTGGCAGCGCCTAATAGAGGTATGTGATTTTCAGGCTGCCAGTAGCGGTGCCCAAAGTTTAAATAAGGAGTGCGTATTTTAATAAAATACGGATATATATTTTGCTTTAAAGTCCGAATGACAGGATCAAGCCAGCAGGCGTGTGCAGAGTTTTTAGCTCTACTAGATCTTGTGATCGACTGACTTGATTCTGTCGCTCCTTGGTATAATACATTATCAAAAATGTTAACGTTGCATCTCAGGTTTCCGATGAGAGAATCGTCGTGGCCCGGGTCTCATGTATCGTCATCTGTTTAGACTATCCGCGAGCCACGGCCACTCTCTTATCGCAAGAGATTTCCGTTACATTGTTGGCGGTGAATAAAAATAATATCACCAACAAAGTAACGATTTATTAATTTATTATTTAATTATGATTCTAAGAAGTGTCGAACCGTTTGTTCGCATATCGTGGCGAATAAATCATTCGAGACTTCAAAAAAGAATTTCTAAAATTTTTATTTGAAATTTAATTGATTCATGAATCATCGAGAGTTGACTGCAGTGCCATCAATAACACAGATGAAGAAGCCGGAACGAAAGGAAATCGTAGATTCGGGCTTGAACGACCACGGAGCGCGCTTGTATGTGCACGTTTCCGTAATTATCGCGTTGAATTTTGTATCGCTTAACTAAACGTTATTTTGATAAATTGTAATTTTGTAATTTTGTACGTGAATAAGCAATTATACGCCGTTTTATTGTATATTGAAAACGTCCAATAATTATTAAGATTCGATTAACGTTAAAACGATCCTGGTTCAAGACGATAATGGAGGCCGATGTACGGAAAGATTAATTTGGTAACCGTCTTTCTCGTCAAGCTTGAATCCAGAGCATTTAGATTCTCGTAAATGTAATTATTTTAAAATTGTGTTAGTAAATTAATTTACGCGAGAATTCAGTGCTCTAAAATTTGCTGAAATTAAATCCATTTTTTTATTGTTGCAAGGATAAAAACGTGGTCAGAATAGCAAGTGATAGCCGCAGCATTTAATGTTCGTTCGTACTTATAACTTGTAGTCATTTTGAGTAAGCCGTTGTATTTATTCTTGCAAAAATATTTTGAACATAAAATGACTGGTATTGTTGTGTAAGGTATGAATGACGTATGTGGTATTGAATGGCGTGAGCATTGCCGAGTGCGACTAATGTTATTGCCGAGTTGCTAATTCGAGCAATTGTTAATTTTGTGATTTATCCGACCAATGATCAATATTATTATGTCGAACAATTGTTTTTTTTTTTTTTTGTATTACGATCAATTGTTAGTTTATTCTGTCGATCAATCGCGAGTGTTTGAATTCGAACAACTGATCATATCATTTTGCCGAGTCACAAAATGCTGTGTCATTATTATCGAGTTTGATTAGACATGTTAAGACGTAAATAAATTCATTGTTATTTATATTAGTTGTACGATTCATGTTATTTCATTCATCGGCCGTATTTAGCCTGTAAGTCTTATTCTCAGGTGCGTATCGTCATTTGACCCGCCAACCCTTTACCGTGTGCAGAGCTGCCAAGATGATCCAAGTCATCGATGGTCGAGGTGGTTCCTCGTTAAACTAACTTGGCGTCCAACATAAAAATTTGTCGTTGTAGGTTTCCAACTACACTTATACCTGGACTTCACTTTCAGCTGGTACCCGGTGCTCAAAAATTCGTTACATTTTATATATTAGGATGCTTACAAGAAATCGAGTATATTTTTTCTCGCTGAAACGTAAATATCGTTGTACTCATAAAAAAAAAAAATCCCTCAAAGTTTGAACCCTTAATATTAATTTTAAGTACTTCCTTTTTCATTTGTGATTTTTCCCATTTAAAAAACATGTAAATCGAAAATTTTTTTTTCTAAAACGTATAACTTAGCCGGATGTTATGCTATCATTTTGAAACGAGTTCTTATTTGTCGTGTATTTGTTGCTTTTTGAAATTATAAAGAACGATTTTGCTCTATCTCGATCCATGCCGATCGTCTCAGCTCGTAAATTCAATTTTTTCACTGCAAGATTGTCCATCACACTCGTATTGCTAAAGTGTATTGTTCATGAGATACAGGTAGTTCAATTTTTTACATTAGAAAAAATATGTACTCTATTAGATTATAAATTTTACCTTCCCGCTAAGAAAATTGTAAATTTTCAAAAATTCGGGAAGTTATTAGTTTCGGTCCGAATTTCGAGAATCGAATTTTTATCAAACCTTGACGTTTTAAGGTTCTAGGAAGCTATTCTAACTAATTTCACGATGATGTCCGAGAGTATGTATGTATGTATGTATGTATGTATGTATGTACGTACGTACAAACGTATGTAAATACCTGTATCTTTTGAACGGATAAACGGATTTTGATCGTTAAGGTGACATTAGACGTGGCTCGTTAATATCTAGAAGCTGTAACAAATTGAGCTTGATCGGTCAAGTGCGTTCGACAATATTCCACCTCAATAATGCCACCTCAACCATCAAAATCGGTTCATTCGTTCAAGAGAAACCGTTGTCAAAGAATTAAAAAAAATAAATTTTTTTAGTTTTTTTGAAATATCCCAAAAACGACTTGATAAAACGAAATCGAAATTTGATCAGCTTTAGAACTTGAAAAAACGCGTTGATTGCCAAATCAACCGTCTCAATCGGTCTATTCGTTTGAGAGATATCGTTGGAGAAAAAATGTCCACTGCCCATATTCCAGCAATAAATAAATATTTCTATTGAAAACTGTTTATTTAGTGAATTTGACAAAAAAAACGATCAATTTATTCTGTTCTTTCATATCGTAAGGATACATGACGACGAGTAATTGTAATTTTAGCACAATTAACCTAACTTCCATTAATTTTTCGTCAAATTCAACAGATTGAGTGAATTTATTAATGGATAATTAATAATTATTATTCTAACACTATAAAATTTTGTGAAGCTTTGAAACAACACAAGTAATATTTTAAATCTGAATTAATGTAATATTTGCAATTGTTTTTTCAAAAATTCTCAAATTGAAATAAATTTTGGCTTAAGCTCTATGTCATCGCATTTTTTAAATTCAAATTGAACTATTATTGGTACGATAAAATTTAAAAAGATTCAAATAAATGCTTTGATTTTTTAAATTTCAGAATATTCACGAAAAATTCAAACAAGTAACTTAAAGTTCCAAATTGTCTTAAATCTGGAAGCTCACTATAATGAATGCTTTTTGAACATTTTTTTATTGACATTTTTTACCTTGAACATTTTGTATCTAGTTTGAAAAAATTTATTTGACAATTTTAAAACGTATAAATTTGATAGCAGCATTAGATTCGATTTGAAAGAATTAGAATTGATTAATTATTCATACCTATAATTCTTGAATAAAAAAGATTAATCGATTTTCAAAATAAAAATGTTGGCTTGCAGAATTTTCTATAATTATTGTAGCAATTTATTATGAATAATAAAATAAAAAGTACAGAATATTGTTTGTGACTGCCAGTAGACATTTTAAGCTGTTTATCATAAGGCGCAAAAAACCGAATCACTACTAATACATATTTGTGAGAGCTCGTGAAAAATGATATACACATAAATTTATTTGAATGAAAAAAACCCTAAAAGCGATATAGCTAAAGATTTTTTTTCAATGTTGCTCAATTAGAAATAACCACAAGGCAATTCCGCCACATAGTTTTCGCAGCATAATTATCATGTTATACTACCATTATAATTATATTTTGATTCTATAGAATTTAGTAGAATTATAATGATCCTTTTTTGCACCCTCGGGGCGATCTAGAACAATTAATGTACGGGCATAAAATATTTTTTAAACTATAAGTAGACATCTATTATATCTAAGAGACAATAAATTATTAAACAAATTGTTAATATAAATAAAAATTGATTAATCAAATGAATACTTTATACTGACAAATTATTTTAAACGAATAATTTCAATGCAACCGTTGATTTAAAAATTACATTTAGAATAAAAACAGCAATTCGTTTGATAGCTCAGTAATTCTATAGTGATATTCAATCATCATAAGCTTACTATAACTTAAAAAATATCGATAATTTTTAATGTTCAAACATACACAGATACCAAGTTCAATAGTGGATAATGACTTGAAAAAGATACAAAAAAAAATTTTTAAAATCGGTCTATCAGTTGACCCTGCGGGCCAGCCCTAAAACTTCCCGCTGTTTTCGAGCTCAAGAACCTCGAAAACATTGTCGTGAATACATTTTCGAGCTCTTAAAGCTCGAAAATACTTTTGTATGCTGTTGTTTTCGAAAAAAAAGTTTTTCACCATTTTTTCTCCAACGATATCTCTCAAACGAATTGACCGATTGAGACGGTTAAGGTGGCAATCGACGCGTTCTATCAAGTTCTAAAGCTGATCAAATTTTGAAGTTGATTTATCTAGTCGTTTTTGAGATATTTCAAAAAAAATAAAAAAAAATTTTTTGTTAATTCTTTCGACAACGGTTTCTCTTGAACGAATAAACTGATTTTGATGGTTGAGGTGGCATTCAACGCGGCTTATATAGCTTTAGAGCCCAGTCGATTTTGGAATCAATCCATCGATCACATTAAAAGTTATTTTATTTTTGGAATATCTCTGAACGAGCCTCACCAATCAAGCTCAATTTCTCACAGCTCCAAGATATTGGCAAGCCGCGTCGAATAACACCTTAAAGTTCGAAATCGGTTTATCCGTTCAAAAGGTACAGGTATTTACATACGTACGTATGTACATCCATACATACATACACTCGGACATCATCTTAAAAATAGTCAGAATAGCTTCCTAGGACCTCAAAACGTCGACATCTGATGAAAATTCGATTTTCGTAAATCGGACCGAAACCAATAACTTCCCGAATTTTTGAAAATTTACAATTTTCTTAGCGGGAAGTTAAAAATAAAAAAATAGTAATTAAAGATAAAAAAGAAAATGAAGAAAGGTCGTTGAATACAGTATATAAGAGCACTGACGATCACTCTAACACAGCTCTTGGGTCGAGTTCAGTGGCGCTGATGTGATTCAGGATCCTACGATGGTCCTGCTCATTAAGTGGAGGCGAGTGTTATCTAGATAGAGGTATAAGTATGTATATAAATATACTGGACACATAAATATAGGTGATGTACACAGTTTTGTACGACGACGAGGCTCAGTAATAAACAATTTCTGCTATAGCCCGTAGGCTTACTGTACACAAATATCCATTTCCATTATAATTTGTTTTAGATAATATATATGGGCACTTCTTATTAGTGACATAATTATTCGTAGCAGCGGTTAAATCGCTATGGAATATTTTCTTACATTCAAGGCAATGAACACCACGAGTCTCTGGGTTGTACACGAATTTAGTAAATATTCCACAGACTTGTAGGTAATAAGAACAAGCCTGTGAAGTCCTATATTCTGTGTCGGATTCGATTCTGAACCAAGATTTTCATCGGACTTTTTTGATAAGCGAACTGCGAAAATAATTTCTTTCAGAAACTTATTCTACGTTCAGAGACTTATCCTACATTGCATATCCTGATTTCGTCACCATACTAAGTTTCAATAATTTGTCCTCATCTTATTTTCTTATCTTTTATAAGATTATTTTAATGTAGCTTACGTTATTTATCTTAACACCTAGCATAGTTTCTGTCAATTAAGAAATTTTTAATAGTTTCGTAAGCTTATGTATTTTCAATTCTGTATTCCTTAATACTTTTGAAGTTTAATTTGTCAATGTAATGTTTATTTTTCGGCTTTGTTTAATACATTCAAAGGTTCTGTAGGTGATGAGTGGATTTGATATGCATTGATTATTTTTTCTTCTTTTTTTTATGTTTTGGATGATGTTCATTGTCATTGAAATACAAGTGTTATAAAAAGAATTAATGATTTAGCTGCATTTTTATTTTAGCGTGAGTGTTTGAGATGCACACTTTTGGATTTCCCAACTTCTTTTGAAATTAGTTTGTAATTAAAATAATAATTCTTTCTCATTTTTTACAGATTTGTCACAAAATTGTGAGTAGAATCACTAAGGAATAAGCCTCAGCATTGCGAGGTGCACATCGTTTTTGTGTGGAATTGAAAATATGTTTTTTATCAACAATTTTTTTTTTTGAATAACCGAGTGTCTAATTATTTTTGTAACGGGGTAAAAATAAAATATAAAATCCAAACAATTTAAATTTTTACATATTTGAATTTCCCGCGGCTAGTATTATTTGAAATAGGCGGACCCCGTGATCTAGTTGATCGACTTGTCACCGGGAGCGCCAGTTTTGGGGGCTCGTCCTTACGACCCAATTAAAATTAATCGAGTGGGAACATTTACGATAATTGCCAAAAGATCACGAACTGACACTTTTATTAGTGGGTGCACGAGGTGAAAACAGACACAGTCGGACGGACCGGCATAGACACCAGACGGGTGACAACGTACATATCTACAGGTAATTATATAAACTCTAGAAAGGTTATGAGTGGAACCTTCTAGAAGCTATAAATTAAATAAACTAACACATTGTGTATCCAGCCGGTAGCCGATACGCAAAGAGTATAATTACTGACTTGAACTGGATTGTTCACAGATATATATACATATTGAGGAGGAAATAAAATTTGTTGGAGGAAAGAACGTGGTCAAACGGAAATCAGCAGGAAGGCTGGAGAAATAACGGACGCCACTATCAGTTTTGGGTAGAAAAATTATACAGAGGTAAATAAATCGTCGGCAGGAGGCCATAAATTATTGAACAATTAATTAAATAATAATTAAGTAATTCGTGGGCAGTCGCCATTTCCGGTTTGACTAAAATAAATTACGAATTCTCGGCAAGAAGGCCAGAATTTAAATTTAATTTACACGCGGTCCGTCTAATAAAATTATCGACAAGAAGGCCAGAATTAATTAAACAACTAAAATTAAATTAAAAGGTTTAATTTCTCGGCAAGACGGCCAGAAGTTATAAATAATAAATCTAGTTAATAAGAAAGTGTATATATAGTAAATTAATCAATTTATTTAATAAGAATATTATTCAAATACAAAATTTAAAATACTGAAAATTGAAAGAAAAGTAAAACTGCTGTGAATTAGTGATAAAAGAATAAATAAATATAAGTAATAAAATTTATCGGTAAATTGATGTCAGTCATAATTATAAAATAAAATTGTTGATGCGAAGTTGATGTATACACGAATTAGATAGCGACGCGCGAAGTAGAGAGAGAAAGCGTCAGTCGTGGGCGACGGTTTTCCAGTGTCAGTAATTTCTTTACTCAACAACTTGATACTCGAAAAACTGAAAGTACAAAATTATAAAATAAATAAAATTACAGTCATGAAAATTTAATTATAAAATTATAAAATAAATAAAATTTCAGTCGTGGAAATTTAATTATAAAATTATAAAATAAATAAAATCATAGTCGTGAAAAATTTTAAGTAAAAAGTTATGGAATAAATAAAATTATGTTCGGGAAATCAATTACGAATTTATAAAGTGTGTGTGTGTGTGAATCAGTCCTGTGGACAAATATATTGATAACGTGTGTGTGTGTGTGAGTGGAAAAAAATTTAAGTATTCCAGGGGGATCTATTTTAATTTTATTTTAAATAAGATCCGGGGGAGCGGGCAAGTTGCTGAAATTAATTTAATTATAAAGTCCAGGGGACAAATTTTGTTTTTAAATTAAAAGATCCAGGGGATCAGGCCGGTGGCCAATATAATAAAAGTCCAGAGGACTCGTTAAGTAATTAGTAAAAGTCCGGTGGACAGAATTTTGTTTAGTAATAATTATTAAGAATAAAAGTCCAGTGGACGAATTTTGTATAAGTAAGAGTACAGCCCGGTGGGCCAATTTGTCAATCACAGTGATATTAAATTGTGTGTCAAATTAATTTAATCCCTCAATCTCCTCACTCTTACACTCGGAAGGCCGAGTCTTATCTTCCAGTGGCGCTCTTATTAAGATCAATTAATAAAGGGGCCAAACTTGGCAAGGTTGAGATATACCCTGTTATATTTTTTAAAAGTGGTATGTCACAAAATTATAATAATTTGTTTAAAAGTCAATTGGCAGTAGTGTGGATCCGGACGTCTGGTTTAAAGATGGTAATCAATTTTACATATTTATCTAAAATCAAAAAGTCAATATTATTGATATTGTAAAAAATCGATGAAGAAAAAAAAAGTATTAATGTTAATTCATAGATAATTATGGAACATGAAGTGGTCTTGATCCAAGAATATAGTCTGATCATAGTAGTTATTCAATGATTGCTTAACGGAATAATGGAATGAACAATTAATAATCAAATTGGATGAAGGAATGAAAAAAATTAAATTTATATCAATAGATGACCGTGAAAGCGAACAACAACAAAAACTTGTTTGTCCGTCTTATTTCTATCAACAGTTGTCAGGACGATCTAAAGTTAGAATTTGTTCTGGTTTTGGTAAATATCCACTTTAATGTATAACAAAATTTGTTAATGCCAAGTTGGTCAAAAACAATATATATTAAATTCAACACTATGAATAGAAGAACATATATATACTTTTTCGAGACTAATTGTCGCTTCGAATATAGCGTACATTTACTATTCTTATTGAACAAATTGCCTGAAGCGTTAGTATCTGTTCAAGTATTTCATTTTGGATGTTGCGGTTTCGTATCAGTACATATCAGACTCATCATTATAGCTCTATGTACACTTGCTATAGACTATTTATTACGAGTACGAGACATCACTAAACCAGTATCTAGCTATTCAATGTACAACAGTTCATTACATGTTTAAAGTTCAGTTGGTGCGATCTGGAAATAGATTTATCGACAGAAGATAAATAATGAAATAATATTCAAGACCATACTTACAATGTACAAAAAATTTGAATATTAAATCTTGAAACATCTAAATAACTGTTGTACGTTGAATCTAGATACTGCTTAGTGATATCTCGTACTAGTAATAAGCAGTCTATAGCAAGTGCACATTGAGCTATACTGATGAGTCTGATTTGTACACTGAGACGATACTGCCATATTCAAAATGATATACTTCAACAGTTACTAACGCCTTAAGCAAATCATTCGATAAGAATAGTTGATGTACACTATTTTCGAAGAGACAATTAGTCTCAAAAAAATACATATATGTTATTCTATTCATATTGTTGAATTTAATACATATTGCTTTCGAACAACTCGGCATTAAAAAATTTTCAACTGTTCGGATTCAACTGTTGCCGCGACATTTTTGTGGGTTATCCGATAATCTGCATGTGACAAGTAAATTTGAGTGAGACAAGTTTACTTGTCGCAATGGAATTTACTTTTCAAACGCAGATAATCGTATAACGCACACAAATATCGTGGAGACAGTTGAATGGACAAACAGCTATTTGGCGAACAAAAGAGCGTGCGCTAAGATAACACTTATACCGCATGTATGATAAAAAAGAAATAACCGTTGGTAATTAAGATGTGTGCTTGGTTTGCAAAAAAGAGGCTAGAAGAAATAAATAAAGATGGCTGAAGTGAATTGCCGTGATACCTTAAAATATAATGATAAAAATGAAATAGTAATGTCAGAATGTAATTATAATGCTGTAACGGAGTAAATTGGGTCATTTTATAGACCAAAATCGTGATTTATCACTGATGGTCACCTACCCTACCTGCAACCCCAAACGAGCATTCAATTAAGTTTTTCGCTTGTCACTGGGCGCGCGAATTGAAAATACTCGTATGCTAGGCCCAATCATAATTAATTAAGGAAGGAGTTTCCCGATCATTGCCGAAAATGATCGAGCAAAACTGATAAAACTGCAAGACAGCAGCGAAAAAGAACATTGGTGACCGGAACGACCGGACTGAACAGACGTTCAACACAGAGTCAGTAGGACTGGGTAACCACCAAGACGCACCCAGGGACAGAGCCGGCAGGACTGGGCAATTGTCTAAAACTATACGGACCAGGAAAAATACCGGACCAGGACAATTAATACTGGACGAGCGACGGAAAAGAATCAACGTAAATTGTAAGAGGTATTTTGTAAAATATTACCGGATATTTTATTCATTAAACCCATAATTAAATGTCTTGTCCGCGAAGTATTGTCGTGTCTATTAACGTGTACATAATTAATCGGAACCGAATTCAACAGTAATTAGCTTTGTTATTTCCAGGCAGGTTGTCTAAAGCATCGCTGGAAAATTCTTCTGAAATTTTCCAGGCAGGTTGCTGTAAAGCATTCGCCGGAAAAGCAATCGCGATCTAGTCAAAATTATCTAGTCATTAATAATAGGATAAATTAATTATAATTAAGTTAAATAAATAAAATATAAACGTTGAATGTGTCGTGAAGTAAAACGTGTTCGAGTTTAAGTATTGGATATAGAGTTGGCAAATAAAATGTTAAACGGTAAATTAAAATAAATCATAAAACCGTCTTAACAAAATTATTAATTAAATTGCTAAAGAAAGTGTTAGTGGTTATAAATAATTAATGTTATTGATTAGTGATTTTAATCTGTTTATTAATTATATAGGAATTAATTTTAATCAGGAAACAGGTAATGAATTTTATATTGTAAATCGTGTGAGTGTGGATAGTGTAATTATGAAAATTATTGATAAGTAAATAAGGTTTTAGCACGTAGAGGGTCAAGGTGACCGCGTGGATTCATTGTAAAAGTCGCGTAGAGGGTCCAGGGGACCGCGCGGAAATAAAATAAGGTTTTAACCACGTAGAGGGTCTCGTTGACCGCGTGGAAAAATAGTCTAAGAAAAGTTGTGTGTGTATTACAGTCCAGGGGACTCAGTGTGAGTTTGTGTGTGATATAGTGAAAGATAGTTGACATTAGGTAATAAAGTTTATAGGTAATAAGGTTCATAAGGTAATAAGGTTTATAAAATAAAGGTACAAAATATTGTGAAGGTAAAATAAAATAAATCAAGGTTAAAAATGTTAAAAGTTAAATAAATCAATTAATTATAAATTATCCTTTCTTTTCTTTCTCTTACAAATCAATTTTTTTACAACGACCCTGATGATCTAAGATCCGGCTCTGGGAGGCCATTATTACTTCCAGTGGCGCCCTTGAATAAGGACGACCAGAGTAGCAGCATAGCCCTGTTAGAATGCAAATGATGAAATCTCTAGTCAAATACTATCACAAAACTCTGAAGGACCAACACATAATGAAATTTTCGATTATGAGACAGGCCAAAAATTGTAGTATATTATCGCAAAGATCAAGCACAGTAATTAAAGAAGACATATTATGTAAAAGTATAAGAAGTGTTCACGTCAATGGTAAATATTAAAAATTTTCCAGATTTATAAATAATTTTTTAATATAAATATATTTAACAATTACTAATATCATTTTCTTAATTTCAGATCATTAACAGAATTGAACTCGAGGTTACTTTATTCTTTTCTCTTGCATTGATGGAAAATTACCTGATTATAATAAAATGAAATTGTCTAATCTGGCTCCCAGGTCGAAAAGCAAAATCTGTTTCAAACCAAATAAAATTTTAAAACTATTTCTATTCAAATTAATTTTCTATTTCTATTTCATTAACATGAGAAATTCAATCGAGTTTTGTCCATACTATTCCTCGTTCATACTATTTTCAGACTTGTTTTCAATAATTATAAGTCGGATTTTTTTTACCCGTTATTTATTTTTTAGTCAGTTTTTGATTGTCTTCAGATTAAAAACAAAATTATTATAAACATTTAAAGATCATAACTAGTTCAAATACAGACCAATTGATCCAAATACAGTCTAGTTAGACTAAAATTAAATTAAATTTTTGGAGTAGGGCTACTTCTTAAACGTTACCTCCTGTTAAAATGGCAACTCTCACTATTACTTCTATTGCTGCTTATGCTACTAATACTGCTTCAGCTAACATTTCTTTAACGAAGAAGATAGTACATGTTGCCAAAATTTTGTTGAGAAATTGTGACTTAACAGACGGTAAATTCAATGCAATTAAATACCGGCAACATAGTGTTATAATGGTTTATCAAGCTTATTGAATAAAAATTTAACAGAAGATCATAAAAATATTTTTTGGAGTTCTACGAGACGACGTAAAAATTACTTCTTGTATTATATTCGAGATATCATTATTTGTTAATTATGATTATAAATCTTATCATATTAAAATTGGCGAATATTCTGATGAATTTCAGAACAAATGTCCAAAAATTGTTTGTATCAAGGAGGAAATTTTTGAATTACATCAAACTCATAAATGTAGACTGTGGAAAAACTGTTTTTTTTTGTTTTTTTTTTTTTTCTTCAATTTTTTGAGGATACATCGTACGACGGGTATCTCGTATTACTTTAAAACATGGTAAGTATATCAAACTCGTGAAAATATAATGATCATAAAAAAACATTTTTTTACAAATCTTTGAGGTAGTCGGTCATGCCTCGGGTGAGCCATCGCGCCCACGTCACGCTATATATTCTTATCAATAACTGAAGAACTTGTTCAATATTTGTATTTCAGTAACATAAACATCATCCGAATCATAGAGTCAAACGGAAAAAAATTAATGCATGACCAATTCACTCATTACCTTCAGAACCATTGAATGTATTGAGAACGAGACGTTTAATATAATTGTACGATCATACGAGCCCGGCGAAGTTCGATCGAAATTATGTGGAACGTTTTGTTCAAAGAGAATTATTCCCTCCCTTGAAAACCTAACTCCTTGCCCATGATCATCATCACTACTATCAATTACAACCGCAGTACTGATATTTCATCACTTGTTATTCTTATTAATAAGAAAAAAAAAAACAATATCAGAAGGAACGGTTGGTTACAGTTAAGCATGATATACAGATGGCCTGAAACGCGCCGAAAAGATTCAAAACTCAAATTCATACTCTAAACATTGTGAGGTTCTACATTTAATCGATTATGCTACAAGCTATCATCGAGAACGAGACATTTCACATAATTTCGATCGAAGTTTGCCCAACTTCGTCGGGCTCGTTTGATCTTTTTTCTTTTGCTTTTTTGGATTAAAATTTTTTTTTTTTTTAATTTCAATTAATGATGGTCGATATTTCATTACTTCCGAGATTTTCCGTAAAGATATTTTGACGACTGAAATTTATAACTCCACAGATATTTTGTCCGAGGACATTTTATCTTGGGAATACTTAGTCTTGAAGATATATTGTCTGGGGATATTTTGTCGGGAATTTGTATCGAGGATATTTTGTGCAGGGATCAAAACGCATGAAACCGTCTACAAGTCTGTGGAATATTTACTATAGTTATTTACAACCCAGAGACTCATGGTGTTTATTGCCCTAAATGTAAGAAAATGATCGGAAGTCATCTAAATGCTCCTAAGAATAATTATTTTGCTAATAAGAAGCGTCGTTCTGTATTGGCTGAAACAAATAACAATGAAAATGTATGTTTGTATTCAATAAGCCTCCGGGCTTTGAAAGAAATTGCTAAGTAAGCTTCGTAACCGTACAAAACTGTAAACACCACCTACACTCATGTGTCCAGTGTTTATATAAATATATATATATATATACTTGTACCTCTGTAAAGATAACGCTCACTCCACTTAATAAGCAGGATCATAGATAATTTCTTTAACTTAGTTTAAAGATAATTACACAGCAAATACGGTTATTCTGAAAGATGCATATACGTGGATGTTGTAGCGAAGGGTTATCTGGTGAAATGGAATCAACAGTGTATTATGGTCTCTTGTGTATCGAACGCGCAAGAGAAAACATGGGTATTGGGTATACAGTCGCTTCACAAAGTGCTATTATATATATTAAATTTAATGCACCTACGTGACTGAATTTACTGGGACTAACCCGCGTAACTGAGCCCCGTATCATCAGTATATACCCACTATTGCATTACATTGTTCAGCCCCTGAAGTCAATCCATGATCCAAATCCATGATCCAAATTCATGATTTAAATATATATATATATATATATATATATATATATATATATATATATATATATATATATATATATATATATGGGTCCTTCCGTGTCGAATTGACCAATAGTTGGAATCGACCCCTTTCGATTTGGACGAATTTTGGTCAGTAGTTTTCTATTACCATATAGCGCAATTCTGCCACAGTAAAAGAATTTGAAAATTTTTCTTCAAAAGTTATGTAAAATACAAAGTTTCGCGATTTTTCCGGTTTTTCAACTTTATTTTTCAAATATCTCGAAAACTATGATAGTTACAATAATGATCTAAAGCTTGTTTTAAAAAGGATATTTGAGGCTTTGAAAAAAAAAATTTTCAAAAAAAAAATTTTCAATAATGACAAATTCGTCAAATTTTGAATTTTGAAATTCATTAAAAACGACGATCGACATTAAATTTGTGGCTCAATTTTTTTTGTATAACACCTTGTCCTTATTTTAAAAGATCCTAAAATTTTGAGAACTGTGTTTTTTGTTTTTGTAAAAATATGAATTTTTGAATTTCATAAAATCAAAAATGTTTTATTTTTTTTTTATTTTTTTGTTAAGTAAAGTAAACAATCACGTAATTTTGTAAATATCAGCAGTAAAAATTTCACTCATTGTCATAAAAATGTGATAAAGACCATTATTGACGGGTATATTCTTATTTATTTGATACCTATCAACTGTGTTTTTTGTTTTTTTAGAGAATATGAATTTTTGAACTTTATTAAATAATTTTTTTTAACTTCCCGCTAAGAAAATCGACGATTTTCGAAAAGTTGGGAAATTATCGTTTTCACCCCGATTCGCGAAAATCGAAATTTCTTCAGATGTCGACGTTTTGAGGTCCTAGGAATCTATTCTGACTGTTTTCAGAATGATGTCTGAGTGTCTGTATATATGTATGTGTGTGTGTGTATGTGTGTGTGTGTGTGTGTGTGTGTGTGTGTGTGTGTGTGTGTGTGTGTGTGTGTGTGTGTGTGTGTATGTGTGTGACCGGTCTATAACTTTTTAACTGATGAACCGATTTGGATGGTTGAGGCGGCAATCGAAAGAGCTTGTTGGCCATCAACTTTTCTGAAAATTTCAAATCATTTGATCAAGTAGTCTCGATAATATTGGCGAATTACAAAAAAAAAATAGTATATTACACACCTAGGGAAGTAAAGTAAGAAATGTCTCAGATCACATGTAATTGTTGGCCGAGGCGAAGCCGAGGTCAACAAACATGTGATCTGAGGCTTTCTTATTTACTTCTCGAGGAGTGTATACTATTCTTCTCCTCGACGGAGGCGGAAAGCGGCAACTTCGTTTTGCACAGCGGGACGAAAGTTGACGCTTTTGCCCGGAGGTGAGAAAAATTTTTTTTTTTTTAGTTTTTTATTGATTTCTCAGAAACGACTTATACGATCAACTCCAAAATCTAATCAGCTCTAGAACTTGATAAAACGCGTCGATTGCCGCCTTAGCCATCTCAATCGAATAATTCGTTTGAGAGTTATCACGGGCAAAAGATATGGTAAAAACGGTTTTTTGTGAATATCTTCGAAACAACCGAACCAAACAATTTCAAAATTTTATCAGCTCTAAAACTCAATAAAATACGCCGATTGCCACCTCAACCATCAAAATCGGTCAATTCGTTCCTGAGATATTGTGGGAAAAAGAAATGCTAATATCGGTTTTTTACGAAAACAATGGCACACAAAAGTATTTTCGAGCTCGAGGAGCTTGAAAACAGCGGGAAATTTTGGGGCTGGCCCGCAGGGTCAACCGATAGACAGATTTTTTTGTTCTATTTTTAGTAAAGTCAAGGTAAGAAATCAATCAATTTTTTAAATTTAAGCAGTAAAAATTTCACCTATTGACATAATAATGTGAAAAAAGACCATTGTCGACGGTTATATTCTAATTTATTTGATTTCCATAGGTAGGTATAGATATATAAACTTCAAAAATTCATATTTTTTAAAACAACAAAAAACACAGTTGATATATATCAAATAAATACGAATATAACCGTCAATAATGGTCTTTTTTACATTATTATGACAATGAGTCAAATTTTTACTGCTTAAATTTACAAAATTACGTGATTGTTTACTTTACTTAACGAAAAAATAAAACAAATAAAAATTTTTTTTTAAAAAAATTCATATCTTCTAAAAAAACAAAAAACACAGTTCCAAAAATTTTAAAATCTCTTAAAATAAGTACAAGGTGTTATACAAAAACAATTGAGCCAAAAACTCCATGTCGATCGTCATTTTTGACAAATTTGGAGAATTCAAAATTTGACACATTTGTCATTTTTCAAAACTTTTTTTGAAAAATTTTTTTTTCCATATCACGTATTCCTTTCAAAACAAGCTTTGGATCATTATTGTAACTATTATAGTTTTCGAAGTATTTAAAAAATGAAGTTGAAAAACTGGAAAAATCGCGAAATTTTGTATTTTGCATAACTTTTGAAGAAAAATTTTCAAATTCTTTCCCTGTGGCAGAATCGCGTTATATGGTAATAGAAAACTTCTGACCAAAATTCGTCCAAATCGAAAGGGGTCGATTTGACATGGAATGACCCATATATATTAGTGTGGGCCGAAAATCCGCTTTTTTTTAGTTTCTATATCAATACCAAAAATATTTTTCTTTGTACAAAAAACAAATTTTTCGGAGAATAAAAAAAAATTTTAGGTCGATATCTTAGGCTCGCCAAATCCCGCTAAAGTTAGAAGTTATTTAAATTTTTTTTTCCAACTTAGTTTGATCGGAAATTTAATTCTCTACAAAAAAAGTCCTATAATAAAATTACGGGAAGTTGATAGTTACTGAGATAATTGCAATTTTGTTCTACAAAATGAAATTTTTCAAGATATTATCACTTTTTCAGGGTAAAATATGAATTTTATCATATAAATTTCATGGGAAATTAAATTTCATACAAAGTTAGCCTTCTGGTTGAAACTTGAAATCGCACGATCAAACGAGCCCGCCGAAGGCGGGCGAAGTTTGATCGAGATTATATGAAGAGTCTCGTTCGAAGATGATGATAACATGTAGTAGCGTCTACTGCCCTAAAACTTCACAACTTTTAGAGTATTTGAATTTAAATTTCCCACTCGTGGCGCTCTGAGCGCCCTCATTGGGTCCGCGTCCCCGATTACGTCCAGTGTTCTTCATTATGTTTAGCGTTTTTAGTACTGTTGTCATACCTACTTTGTTGACTTTTGATGATCCTAGGGTTGGGTGACATTGACCGTTATATTATGGGTTGGGAAAAGGATCATCTTCGAACGAGACTCTTCATATAATCTCGATCAAACTTCGCCCGCCTTCGGCGGGCTCGTTTGATCGTGCAATTATATTGCGAGTCTCATTCTCGATGATGATAACATGTAGATGTTCAGAGCAGAAATGACAACATTGTTCAGTTTGTATCTCAGAAGAGGTTTTGGCGCCCTCTAGGGGGCGTCAGAACAAGCAAGTACCTCCCTCTTTGCGGGTTCTGAGACTATTACTCCAACCGTTAGCGGTGCCCACTTGTTTTGCACCTTGTAACATGTGGCAACTCCGTGGTTGCAGGAAGTCAATAGGTACCTCTGCGCGGGTGAGACCTACCCTTTTGACTGTCTTAAACTTCTAAGGTATACAAGCCCGTACAGAATACTATCACAAGCTATAGTTAGCAAATGATAATCACTTGGGGATGACGGTAGAGGGCAATCTTTATTAGTTGCCGTCCTACGATCCAAGTGGGATAATGTGGAAGAAACCCTTTTAGGGTAATGAGTTATGCTGCAACTCACCACTTATCTGCAGCCTGTAGACCAATACAGGGAATTGGTACCATGGGGGCCCCGTTCCAAGCCCCATTTCGGCCAGAGTCTCTTTATTTCCTGGGATGGAAGGAATGGGGGGCCGAGTGAGGTAGGACTCGTGGTGGCTGTGGTTAGATACCACACGCAATGGGGATATTTGATTATACCACCGGTAAATGTCCACTCTTGGTTTCGACTGAGAGTGACGTCTGGGTAGAAGAGATGGGATTACGCAACGCGAGTATGCCCAAAAGGGCGAGGCCTCGGCTTCCGGTTGGCGGAAGCGGACTTAGGTCCACGTTACATTAATTAATTGTTCAGTTTGTATTTAATTTATTTCTTTAAAATAGCGTGTGCAAACATCTCTGATGATTGGATGGGTCTGTTATAAAACTTAGCGAAAGTTTGCGAGTTTTTTGACCAGCCTGCTGTTCTTCGTATTGTACCCACACTTATTCCATTTTTATAAGCTGTTGAGACTGCCGCGTGTCTGGTGCTATAAGCGGAAAACTGGTCAGTATCAACTCCCGCTTTGTGCAGGATAGATTTTATCCAATGTCCCAAGGTTTGGGCACTTGCTGGCCCATAAGGTTTTACTGTTGAAATCAGTAGGTTTTTATTACTGTTATCTCTCCGGTCGTTTGTATATTTTATATATTCTAATATTACTGACGCTGCACAAATACTAGGTTTACTCTTGAAGAAAGGAAGCATAAATTCTGGTTGATCCGATCCAGGTTTGGATGTTTTTATTAGGTCTGGGATTTTTATGGATATGCCTGCAGTTGATTGCTTAATGTTATCAATATTAATTAGCGCTAACGTCTGGAGCCTGTGAGCTGTTGTTAACGCTACTAGGAGTGTTACCTTCTCAGCTGCCTCTTTGTGTTTAAGGGCACTAAGTGGATGTAATTTCTCTAAATACTCCAAAACTGGGGTGACATCCCAAGTACTTGAGTAACGTGGTCTAGTTGGCTTCTGTCGGTATACTCCTTTTAGAAATCTTGATATTAAGCCATCGGACGATAGGTCAGATTGTGAAATGAGAGCTATTGCTGATCTGGTGGTGTTTAATGTACTGTAGCTGGCTCCTTCTTCAAATCTTTTCGTTAAAAAAGAAATTATTTCGGAAATGCTGGCGTTATGGACATTAATGTTGTTTTTAGTTGCAAATTCTGTCCATAATTTTAAAGAGCTTTGATATTGTTTCAATGTTAAGCTTGCTATTGAGTTGATCATGACCTCTACTGATTTTTCCTCTAGACCTTTCTTCAAGAAAGCCGCCCGGATAAGCTCCCGACTACTAAGGACAGGCTGTTTGCTAGTGGATGAGTCTTGGTCCTGCAAGGAGATAATAATAAATTTTTTGAAGGCTTAAGGATCAGGGGATGTTCTTTTAGGAGAGACCTGAAAAGTGGGTACCATGGTTGAGTTGGCCAATGAGGAACAACCAAGATACCCTCTGTTTTGTCTCGTTTAATTTTTTGTAGGCAGCGTAATATAATAGCAAAGGGAGGGAAAGCGTAAAATTTTTCCTTATCCCAAGAAACTGTAAATGCATCAATAGATGTGGCTAATGGATCTGGATATCTAGAATCAAATCGCGCGCATTTTGTATTAAGCCTTGAGGCAAATAAGTCAACCGAAAAGGGTCCAAATTTATTATGAATTTTTTCAAATTCATTATCAGCTAGTTCCCATTCGGTGTCTATATTAGTTTGTCTTGAAGCGAAATCGGCTTCATAGTTTTCTTTCGATGGTGTATATGCAGCTGTGATCCATAATTTTTTTACCTCATACCACTGCCATATTTTCCGAGCCAACTCGCTAAGGTGAGGGAATTTTACTCCTCCCATTTTGTTTACGTACGCTAACGCTGTTGTGTTGTCTAATCTAAGGAGTATTTCGCAATTAGATAGATTACTTGCAAACGATTTTAAGGCAAAAAAGGCTGCTAGTAATTCTAGGTAGTTAATATGATGACTTTTTTCTTCCGCACTCCAAAACCCGTAGGTACTTTTGCCATTTGAGTGCGCACCCCATCCGGTTAGGGATGAATCGGAGAAAATTTCTAAGACGTAGTTATGGGTTCTAAAGGGGTTTACGCCAATTATTACATTATTTTTCCACCATTCTAGATCATTAGTTAAAAATTCTTTAAGATACATTTTTCCCTCAAAATCATTACCATTAAATATGAGTGCAAGAAATTTTTCTCTTTCTAACCGTTTAGTGTAGAGTTGGCTGTAGGCAATTGCTGGACTTGCCGCCGTCAAAACACCCAATAATTGGGCTATATCCCGAATTTTGTACCATTTATTTTCTTTAAATTGACTTAGCAATCTTCCAATTTGCTCTTTTCTCTTTTGAGTTAATTCTAGTGATAGATCCCGAGAATTAAGTATGAAGCCTAAGTATTGACAGGTTTGAGTTGGTATTAAGGTGCTCTTTTTATAGTTTTTTACAAAACCTAATGATTCTAGTAATCGAATAACTTCTTGTGTGTTTTTCACACATGAATCATATGTGTTTCCTAAGATGAGTAAGTCATCTATATATATTACTAATAAGATACCTAACTCTCGTAGTTTTTTAATCACCGGTTTCATGGTTTTCGTGGAAACATATGGAGTCGTTGATAGACCAAAAGGTAAGCACGTAAATTGATAGGTTTTCCCCAAGAATTTAAAGCGTAAAAATTTTCTGTGATCTTTGTGCACTGGGATTAAATAGTATGCGTCCTTCACGTCGACGGAGCTCATATATACCTGTTCTGAAATTAAATTTCTCGCGGAGCGAATGTCCTCCATTTTAAAATGTACAGTTTTTAAAAATTTATTTAAGTTTTTTAGATTAATAATAAATCTATTTGATTTGTCAGGTTTTGGGATAAGGAAAAAAGATGAGATGAATTGTCCAGGTCCATCCATGCACTCTTCTATAGCTCCCTTACTTAGTAATTTTTTAATTTCAATATTAATTTTGTCCAAGTCCTCCGTTGAGAATTTTCTCTCTAGTGGAGCCTTGCTCTGAAGCGGAGGGTCTTGGAAAGGAATTTTATAGCCTTCCAGACAATTTATTATAAATTGATCTGATGTGATATTTTTCTATTCATCTATAAAATATTTTAAACGACCTGCTTTTACCTGGCTTACTTCCTCGACGATGAGTGGTGCGATGATCGGTTGACTGTTTTGGATGTGTTCTGGCTCGGTGGGTAATTTCCTTTTCTGGTGAATTTGAATGTTGGTTTTTTCCATTGCGTTGTACCCACCTGCTTGGACTTCGCAGGTGGGTATTTCGCGTTTCCCGGATTAGTTTTTGAGAGATTTGCTTTTTTAGCAGCGGGTTTCAGGTTTGAGCTGGTTTTTTCCAGAATCTTCACCGCTTTAACTTGGTCAGTGAATTTTTCGCCGTAAAGCCATTCATCGGATCTTGCTTCGTCTAGGGATGTTTCATATACTTTGTCCATCAGGGGTGTAATAAAAGATTTTCTAGTAACTGACAACTGGTAAAAAGTGTCAGTTAGCAACTGTCCTGTATGCGATAGCAATTCACAGAAAGATTCTTGATCTACGTCTTCCCCTGGTGCTGTTTCCAGCATCATAGAGATTGCTGTAGCTTGGGCTGCAATTGCGGTACCTACTGTGTTCTGCAGATCAATAAAATGATTGTCTCTTTTAGTCGCCGCTTCCGTCATAGGTACTCCTAAATTAACCTTTGGTGCTTCGAGACGAATTTCACCAATGCGTGAATATTTTTCCAAAATATCCGTCTTGGCTTTTTCTGGTAGGCCTTCCTTTACCCATTTCTCCCATCTTGTCTTTAATTCTGGGTGATATTGTCGAGTAGACTTAGCGGATGCGTTTGGATCCTCTCCTAAAATTTTTAGGATATCTTGGTTCACCTTGCTGGAATCGTTTTCTTTATTTTCCTCCGGAGAAACGGTTTTCTCTGGGGTTTCCGTTTTTTCATCTATGCCGCTCTTGACTGATGTCTCAGACTTGTCATTATCCCCAGTTTTTTCAATCACTTAGATTGGATCAATTTCCTCGCTTGCATCTGTTATAACACAGAAATAAAAGACGAGTTGAAATGTGTTTTTGGTTAGACTTATTGTCGTTACCTTTAAATGCACTTAGTGTGCTAGATAGTGAGACATTGTTCTTGTTGAACATTCACATGTAAATTAAGAAAGAAAGTCAACGATTGCATTGAGCATTGATAAACATACTTATGTATTTTATACATTTTTATGTATAAGCACGTGTATGTATATAGGCTATGTCGGGATGCTTCCCAGTCAGTTTCGTGTGGAAACTGACTACTCTGATATTCGTATGGAATTACAGAGTTCTTTCTTAATTTTTTTTTTTTTTTTTTAGTTAAAATTATTACCTTCATTTTTCTTTTTATTTTGAGTCTGAGCAATTTGAACATCGAGTAATTGCGTAACAACCTTGGTGAGGTTATCCATCTGCTTCTTCATATCTTTAAACTCTTCTTTTAGTTTTCCCTTTTTTCGTTCCCTTGAGCGAGAACGAGACCTCGATCGTTTCTTTCCAATATCGAATTTTATTATTTTTCTTCAATTATTTTTATATGTAATTATATATATATATATATATATATATATATATATATATTTTTTTTTTTTTTTTTATAATTATACTCTAAGCGTTGTTAGCCTTAGGCACAACAAACGATAATGAAGAACACGGGACGTAATCGGGGACGCGGACCCAATGGGGGCGCTCAGAGCGCCACGAGTGGGAAATTTAAATTCAAATACTCTAAAAGTTGTGAAGTTTTAGGGCAGTAGACACTACTACATGTTATCATCATCGAGAACGAGACTCGCAATATAATATATGGGGCATTCCACACCAAATCGACCACTTTTGACTCCGACCCTTTTCGATTTGGCTGAAATTTGTTTTTCCTTTTATACCCCATTAAAATCATTTTTCAGAAAATTTTCAAATTTTTTTACCCAACCCAAAAAAAGTTATGAATTTTTCAAAAATAAGGCTTTTATTTTATCAAATAGCTTTAACTTCTTCAAAAATTGACTAATCGGGACGTTTTTTTTTTCAAAATTTTTGTCATTGAATGTACTTTTCGAAACAAAATACAAAAAAAATTTATGATGATAAACTCTATGAAATTTGAGGCTTTTTTGAAAAAAACCGTGATTTTCTTAAAGTTCGTCATTTTTTATTTTTTTTTTTTTATTTTCTCAAAAAAAACTTCATTTAATTCTGCAATTTTTCCCGCCAATCCTAGAGTGGGCCGACTATTCCTTCTATTTTTTTTTATCAATTGAAAAAAAAACTTTTGCCCAGTTAGGCTTATTTTACAAAACATCAGTCTGGAAATTTTTGAGGACTTATAGATGACGTCCGACTTTGAAGAATTGAGACGGAAAAATTTATTGAAAGTGGTAATCCTCGAAAAAATTTGCATTTTTTTCGAAAAAGAAAAAAAATTGAAGATACTTACAAACAATTTTATTGACTTAATTAACTTTTTTTAAAAACTAGACCTAAAAACAAAGAAAATAAAAAAAAAATTGCCATTTGTTTTATTTTTGAACAAGTTACAGGTTTATGAAATAGCGATGGATGTTTGATTTTTTTTTCGACAGCCTGTGACATGGTCAAAAATAAACCAAACGGCAATTTTTTTTTTATTTTCTTTGTTTTTAGGTCTAGTTTTTAAAAAAAGTTACAATGAAATTGTTTGTAAGTATCTTCAATTTTTTTTTCTTTTTCGAAAAAAATGCAAATTTTTTCGAGAATTAACACTTTCAATAAATTTTTCCGTCTCAATTCTTCAAAGTCGGACGTCATCTATAAGTCCTGAAAAATTTCCAGACTGATGTTTTGTAAAATAAGCCTAACTGGGCAAAAGTTTTTTTTTCAATTGATAAAAAAAAATAGAAGGAATAGTCGGCCCACTCTAGGATTGGCGGGAAAAATTGCAGAATTAAATGAAGTTTTTTTTGAGAAAATAAAAAAAAAAAAATAAAAAATGACGAACTTTAAGAAAATCACGGTTTTTTTCAAAAAAGCCGAAAATTTCATAGAGTTTATCATCATAAATTTTTTTTGTATTTTGTTTCGAAAAGTACATTCAATGACAAAAATTTTGAAAAAAAAACGTCCCGATTAGTCAATTTTTGAAGAAGTTATAGCTATTTGATAAAATAAAAGCCTTATTTTTGAAAAATTCATAACTTTTTTTGGGTTGGGTAAAACAATTTGAAAATTTTCTGAAAAATGATTTTAATGGGGTATAAAAGGAAAAAAAAATTTCAGCCAAATCGAAAGGGGTCGGGGTCAAAAGTGGTCGATTTGGCGTGGAATGCCCCATATAGTTCCTCAGAAACTAGCAGTTTTATGTTTAGATAGTCACATTTTTCGTTCTTTGGTGACTTTCACTAATAATCGCTATTATCTTTGTAACTATCAACTTTAAATAAATTTTTATCAGGTCTGTTTGTAGAAAATTCAATTTCCTATGAAGTTTTTATGATAAAATCCATATTTTACCCTGAAAAAGTGATAATATCTCGAAAAATTTTATCTTTTAGAGCAAAATTGCAATTATCTCGGTAACTATCAACTTTACATAATTTTACTATAGGACCTTTTTTGTAGGAAATTAAATTTCCGATCAAAATAAGTTGGCGAAAAAATTTTAAACAACTTCTAACTTTAGCGGTAATTGGCGAGCCTAAGATTTCTACCTAAAATTTTTTTTGTTTTCCGAAAAATTTTTTTTTTGTACAAAGATAAATATTGTTGGTATTAATAATGAAAATTCAAAAAAAGGGGATTTTCGACCCACCCTAATATATATATATATATTAGGGTGGCTCATTTGAAACGACTATTTTTTTTTTTTTGGTCCATTGACGGAATATTGTTCTAGACATAAAAAAAAAATTTTCCACAAAATTTGAGCCTTAATTTTAATTTTAAAAACTCGCTAATTGAATTTGAAATTTTCCCATTCATTTAGCATGTAAAGTGGAGGTTTTTTTTTTAATTATCTATAGCTCTGCTGCATTTCACGTTTTTTTACCGTCCATAGGCAGAAGTTGTAGGCAAACCTTTATACTTCAAAAGTTCCTACAGTAAAATTTATGTGACAGGAACGGGGTCAGAGTTAAAAAATGTAAAAGTCGATTTTTATCGATTTTTGCGTATTTTTTGAGTTTTTCGTAGAAAATATTGTAGTTACCGAAAAAAGGTAAATGACAAAATTGTAGGAAATCAAATTTGCTACAAAAAAGGTCCTGTAAGCCAAGGCTGTAAAATCTGTTGTTTCTGAAATAAATTGAATTATACATATGAAAATTCAAGATATCTTTGCTGTATATGGTTTGTTAAATTAATAATTTAATTTTCATTTATTAAATGTTTTTTTTGAACATCATATTACTTTTTCATGAAAATATAACTTAAAAAAAATTTATCTATATGGGGCATTTCACGCCAAATCGGACGGTTTCAAAAATTGATTTTTCCGATTTTCTTCGATTTTTGGTATTTTTTAGTACCCCTCAAAAGAGGCTTCCCGGTAAATTTTGAGATCTTTTTGATTAATGGTTCAAAAAATATCGAATTTTCAAAAAAAACCGCTCTTTTTATGGTTTTTTGATCATAACTTTCGTAATAATGATCGAAATTCAATGTTTTTTTATTCAAAATTTTCGTTTTGAGTTGGCCTTTTCAGACAAAAATGCATAACAAATATACAAAATGTTTTTGATCGAGATTTTTGAATTTTAAGTTTTCAACCGTGTTTCAAAATTTTATATAATTATTCGAAAAAGCGACGAAGCTATATTCACTAAGGAGTCCTCTAGTTCATAAAACAATCGTTAGTGTAAAATTTTCGAAAGAACACGGAAATAATTAAAAACGTTTGTGATACAGTTTTGTCGCTTTTCCGAATAATTATATGAAATTTTGGAGCTCCTGTAATGATCTTAGCTGTATTGTATAGCAAATCTAATGTTTCTTTTGCTTCGAAATTGTTGCTTTTTAAAAAATAAAAGTATTTATTATAACAGCTTATAAATAGCATTAACTTTTACTTACTGCTTTTAAATCCCTACTCAGAACGAAAAAATATCGGAATCAATTTATAATATTCAAGAAAAACAAGTGTACAATGTCAAAAATCGGTACTAATAATAATTCATAGCAAAAAAAAAAATTTTTTTAATTTCGAAAAATCGAAAAAAAATAGTAATTATGGAAGGCCCACTACTGGACCGGGCTTAAAAGTTGCAGAATGGATAGAAGTTTAAGATAGGAAATTTTCAAGAAAATCGAAGGATACACCCTTTTTTAAAAACACGGTTGAAAACTTAAAATTCAAAAATCTCGATCAAAAACATTTTGTATATTTGTTATGCATTTTTGTCTGAAAAGGCCAACTCAAAACGAAAATTTTGAATAAAAAAACATTGAATTTCGATCATTATTACGAAAGTTATGATCAAAAAACCATAAAAAGAGCGGTTTTTTTTGAAAATTCGATATTTTTTGAACCATCAATCCAAAAGATCTCAAAATTTACCGGGAAGCCTCTTTTGAGGGGTACTAAAAAATACCAAAAATCGAAGAAAATCGGAAAAATCAATTTTTGAAACCGTCCGATTTGGCGTGGAATGCCCCATATAGATAAATTTTTTTTAAGTTATATTTTCATGAAAAAGTAATATGATGTTCAAAAAAAACATTTAATAAATGAAAATTAAATTATTAATTTAACAAACCATATACAGCAAAGATATCTTGAATTTTCATATGTATAATTCAATTTATTTCAGAAACAACAGATTTTACAGCCTTGGCTTACAGGACCTTTTTTGTAGCAAATTTGATTTCCTACAATTTTGTCATTTACCTTTTTTCGGTAACTACAATATTTTCTACGAAAAACTCAAAAAATACGCAAAAATCGATAAAAATCGACTTTTACATTTTTTAACTCTGACCCCGTTCCTGTCACATAAATTTTACTGCAGGAACTTTTGAAGTATAAAGGTTTGCCTACAACTTCTGCCTATGGACGGTAAAAAAACGTGAAATGCAGCAGAGCTATAGATAATTAAAAAAAAAAACCTTCACTTTACATGCTAAATGAATGGGAAAATTTCAAATTCAATTAGCGAGTTTTTAAAATTAAAATTAAGGGCTCAAATTTTGTGGAAAATTTTTTTTTTTATGTCTAGAACAATATTCCGTCAATGGACCAAAAAAAAAAAAATAGTCGTTTCAAATGAGCCACCCTAATATATATATATATATTAGGGTGGGCCAAAAAAATCGACTATTTTTTTTTCATTTTATACTCTGAAAAATAGGTTGGTAGACACCTTAAAAAAATTCTCTCCAAGTATGAGCTCTCAATTTTAATAAGAAAGTCCTCCGCCTCTCAGTTTTTTATGTTTTCTTTATTATTAGAAAGAAAAATTCATGTCTCGGTATTTACTATTTGGAAAAAAACATTTCGTTTTAGATATTTATAGGAAATTGAATTCTCTACAAAAAAGGTCGCTCACAATTTTTCTGTGAACCTCACCGTAAAAAAATTATTGATGGTTAAAGTTTGATTATTTTCAGGCAGATTCCTTTTTTCTCATGAATTTTATAACTCGTCAAAAAAAAATTATTATGATACAGGCATCTCATGCCTTTATAGGAAATTCACTGCTCTACAAAAATGGGTTCTTATGATTAGTTGATTAAATTAACTGTTTAAAAGATATTCATCGTCAAACTTCAATGCACACTAATTTTAACAGTTTTTGATTAATAATTCGAACAATTTCAATTTAATTTCTGAGTTTCGGGGAAATTCGTACAAACTTGACTTTCTGTCATGAAAGTAACTACTATAGAAGTTCTCTGTTTGAAAATTAATTTGTAATTTATTATTCTTATAATATTTTCATAAATTTTATCTTTATTAATTAGAAATCCCGATCGTGTTGTTAATTATTTTAAAGGCGTTTGTTCAGAGTATATTTTAAAACTTTTTTCCACGAAATATGCATAAAATTTTATGTTCGAGGGGATTTTTGTTTTGAATCCCATCGCTTCTTTTGTTTGTCTTGTGAAACTACGGCCGCCTATGTTCCCTATTCTCAACTTATATTTAGTATCTACCCATTTCATACTACATTTTCAGTGTTTCTAAATGTCATCATCTTGCATACCTGATGCTTGTTATCCGTGTCAAGCTGAGTGTTTTTTAGTCGACCACCAACTCGTACAATACCAGTAGGATCGATGTGTGCTGTGAGACGTCAGAAAGGATGAGATCTTATAAATTGCTTGGTTTGAGATAATTGTGAGATTTCGTTCTTGTATCACTCTTGCTGTGTGACTTCAATCCAAAAATATAAAGCTAAGTGTAAATCAGCTGGTGCCAGCGGTGAGATGTGAAGATTTGATGCAGAAATTTTTTTGAAAACTACACTTGCTCATCTGACAATTGCAGCTACTCCGAGCGGTCTGGTGAGATTTGATAATACTGTGAGCAAGTCTCCAAGTGGTAAACTTGGGCTAACGAAGGCGAAATAAGTTTGAGCTGATTTTTTTTTAGTTTCTACTTGAAAATCGTCTTGATACGTGAATTCTGACCATTAGTGAGATGACTCTAATAATCAGGTTGAACATGACTACTAGACTTGATGAGATTGAAGTTGAGCTGACGTAAGACCTCTAGAAGCACCGTTTGCAGAATTTGGTTTTCCTGAGACGAATTTCCAGTTGGCTGCTGATAAATTCTATAGAATAGATTGAGCTTGGTGTTTACAAACTCTTTCAGAGAATCCTAGAATCTCGATGTTTGAGGTGTCTGATGAGATGTTGAGCCAGCGAGGAATTTAAATCCTAGATAATTCAAATAATTCACGGCAGAATTTTTTCCAACGGTCAATTATCTGAGGTGAGAGTAAATCATCCTATTCAATTTTTCCAACCATAGACCTTGCATTAAGATCTTGGCTTTGATGACAACATGTGAGATATCCCAGCCATCAGATATTCTCTGCCATCAGAAAAAAAAATTTTATTTTCTGCGGGCAAAATGGGATACCCCCAAAAAAAGTAAATTTTTTTTTTTTCAAGTGAATAAAATTGATAATAATGTCTTTCTAAATTGATGTAAGTAATCAAATTTACGTGTTTCGGACGACGATACTCAATTTATATGTGATTATTGTGAATAATTTTAGAGATTTATCGTTTATTAACGATGAATCAGTTATATATCATTATCGTTATTTATTATAAATTTTAATACTTACGTTAAAAATAATTCTAGTTAGTTTTCATTAAAAAGAAATTATTTTTATAAGAGAAATAATTGAATATTGAATATTAGAAAATTAACATAACTGTTAATAATGTGATATTATAGCACTAAAGTTATAAAATATTACAAAATTATGAAAGTTACAATGTAACAGTTAAAATTATGATTACCAATAATACAGTTTTAGAGTTTTTATTAGTATTATTGTTGTTATTGTTCTTGAGTTAATTAAAGAAATAAATTTTTTAATTTGTGATAATTCATGAAAATAAATTTGTAGTACGATAAAATTTGTACATTTTTTTCATTTATACTTTTCGCAAAAAATATAAAAATGTTTTTTTTTAGCTTTTAATAGTGTAAAATGATACTAGATGTCATTTTTGACCATTTTCGAAAGTTTTTCGAGAAAAAAAAATTTTGACGAAATTTTGAGGGTATCCCATTTTGTCGGCCTATCCCGTTTTGCCCCCCCCCCTTCCCCTATACTAATAAGTATATATACTTATTAGTTTTTAAGTATTCATATGAGGATGTTTTTTTTTTGCGACTATTTTTTTTTCGCTCCTATCCCGAAATTTTGTTGAAAATACCCCCAAAAAATTCCCTGAGAGTTTGAGCCCTTAATATTGATATTAAGTACTCGGCCACAGCATGTAAAGATTTCCCATTTAAAATACACGTTAACTTGGGTTTTTAATTTTTAAACTTCTATAACTCCACGGCATTTTATGATATCATCTCGCCCAAAGCCGGGATTTTCTCAGAATTAAATGTTCTACAAAAATGCCCATTGTCGCGAAGTCGTAACTCATATAGGTGGGGTAGTACGGACCGCTAAACTGAGTTTTTTCATAGAATTCTTTTTTTTTTCTCTCATTATCTCATAAACAACAAGACCTACAAAAAAATGCAAAGGACAACTTTATAGGAAATTCAATTTCCTTCAAAAAAGGTCCTTAGCACCGAATCACTCAGATTTATATTTTTTGAGATATTCATTATTGAAGTTTACGTAGCATTGAATTCCCATAAAATTAGAGTGTAACACTCAATAATTCGAGATACGTCATTTCCTCCCAGATGAAAATTTATGAGCTGATTTTTAGTACTCTGCTGTAATTAATAAAAAAAATCAGCTGGCGGTAAGTCGGGGGAAACCTCGTCAGATGATGCATTTAATTACGCGTTAGATGCTCCCACCTACCGCTTGCGTTATAACTTTCAAAGTATCAGCTGACGGGTTTTCCACCGGGATACAGCCAGCTGACGGATATATTTCTTCATAGTTATGTATAAGCTATCATCAGGTAAATTTTTAGATGAGAGGAAATAACAAAAAGTAAAAATTTTTTTTTCGCGTTCGAGCGATCAGCTGACGTATAATCCACCGTGCTACAGTCAGCTGATTGTTATCTTTCTTCAAGATATTGGATTAGCGAACAATTTAACGTGTTTTCAGGTGGGAGGAAATGACAAAAAATTTTTTTTTTTTTTTCGTGTGTGGGAGGCTATCACCGCTCAACCCACCCACGGAACCCAAGCTGACGTTCACGTAGCTTTATAACAAAACACTCTCATGCATTCCTCTAATTATCGCTTGAGAGGAAATTGGTCATGTAAATCTGTCGCTGGCTCCCGGACTATGGGCTGTTTTGGAAAAAATTAATCTTGGATGAAAGTAGAGCCCATGAATAGAATAGGAGTGGTGGACCCGGCAACGCGTTGCCTGCGCATAGCAACGCACCGACGTATCTCTACTTAACCGGCCCCAGAGTAGTGACGATAAACGAAAGCGCAGGAGATTTGAACAGGTTACTGTCTCAGCGTCTGTTTTTTCCAGCACAATTACATTAGGAGGGATGCTGTTTTTCCGAAGACACCAACAATGATTTTAAGAGACGACAAGTATGTGTCTCTAAAAAGACACACTACCCTAAACAACGACTTGACACGGAGAACCAAAAACTACCTGCTCAGATTCAGGAAGATTCTACTCTACTCACTATCAATTAAGCTGTCTACGACGCTGCTGTACATCGTAGCCGAGTATACCAGATCCTTTGGGTTGGACAAGTGCGCGGCTGTTGATCTGGTGAAGAGTAAGTGCTCTGATTTCGGTGAGCATATCGAGTTAGTAGATGGGAGCGTCATTAACTATCTCGACGCCGAGGAGTCGTACAAATATCTTAGGATTGACGAGAGTCCTATACAGGATGTCTCCAAAATCAGAATGACTCTCTGCAGCGAGTATGTGCGGAGACTCCGGAAAATCTGGTGATCAGAACTTTTCGGGAAGAACAAAGTCGCCGCAACAAACATGCTTGCTGTCTCAGTATTGCTGAACTCTTTCAGTGTACTTGAAAGGACTCGAAAGGAGCTGAGACTCCTCGATATCAAGACACGCATAGTCATGAACATCAATCAGAGCATGCACCCTAAGTCCTTAGTCACCAGATCGTGCCTTTCCTGGCAGATCGGCGGGAGAGGTCTACAGAGCTTTGAGTGTTCAACTGATCGTTTGTTTATCGGTCTAGCATACGAAGTTGTCAGTTTCACTGCAGATGAAAACGACTTCATTATGCAAATTGGTCATAGTCATGAGAAGGGAGCGTTTTTATGTAAGGCAGTAATCTACGCGGCAAAATTCTTCGTTCTCGGAATAGTGAATCTTCTTATCGACTCCCTTAAGGAGGAATTTAAGAGGGTCATTAGGAGTGCTGAGAAGCAAAAACTGCTTAGTACACACATGACAAATCCATGCACAGCATGTTCTTAGAACACTTGCGTGATCATGGCTTATCCACCCAGCTGACGTTTTCCTCCCTTACTCTAGAAGTAGCTACTTGACACGTGTAGCGTATGTAAGCAACATTCTGTGACGCTTATGCATTTCTTGTCAGCATGTCCTGTGCTGGCAAGAAATGCATGCGTCTTGCGTCATAATGCTGCTCTGCGAGTACTCAATAACCACCTTCGACACATGCATGGTATCGATGAAACCCCAGTGCTACCTCATCTGCGAGGAGATATTCCGCAAGATGTTGAGAATGACCGTTGCATCAACTTCGAAAATTGACCACAATAAACCTGATACTGTGTTCTTCGATAAAACCGCTCGTGACATTTATGTCATCGAGTTCTCAGCACCTGCTGAATATAACATCACGGTAAAAGAAGTGCACAAACACCAAATATATCAGGATCTCCTGTTTGAAATTGGCAAACTTTACCCAGGCTAGCGTGCTAAGCTTGTCGTTCTCATTGTTGGCGTCCTGGAAGGGACGAAGCAGTCCTTTGTGTCTGCACTAGCGAGAGTACCAACTTGTTCATCGCAAGTTGAGTTTCTGGTATCACGGATGCAGAAGGCTGTTATCCTCGGATCCCTACGTCTCCTGAGGCAAAGAAACTTGGCCTGCTGCCCATGCTGATGATCTTGTTGATGATGCGTCACAGCAGTAACGATTTGGCGCTCAGGTGAGGCCCTCGGTAGAGTCGGACTACCGGGGATAACTCCCTGAGCATTTAACTAAACAGAAATAATAATAATAATATCAATAATCATAATAATAATAATAATAATAATAATAATAATAATAATAATAATAATAATAATAATAACATGCTATTTACAAATCAATAATTTATACATTATTACACTCGAACATTTTTTCAATTTATTTTCATTAATTATTTATATATAATATTTAAAATAGTTAACAGATTAAATTAGATTTTTTTATCAATACAAAATAATTTACACACATCAATATCAGTTTCACTAAAACATTTAATGCATTTGAAAGTATATATTAGCCTCGATATATTATGTACATAATATAGAAATAATCAGAATATTATTCTTTTCTTTCTTGTAAAACAGATTTTGATTTTTCTATACTATTTTTTACCTGTTTTGAAGTATTATTCACACATTGGTTTTAACCAATATTCTCTGACAATAATGAGTTCACTCCAACTTCTCCACTGGTAACTAATGCTTTTTCTGATATCTCGAATGAAAGACTAGAATAAGCAATTTTTATAATAAAAGTACTAGTAGTGGCTTCAGGTTTCAATTTTATCAAACTATTTTGATTTTTTTCCAAAATGGGGTCGCTTTTTTGATTTTCCCAGAATATTTATCGTTGATCCTGCTATTTCTTCAATGATATTATTTCTCACTCCAATAGCTTTAAAAATATCTTTTAATATCCGAACATCTATTTCACTATTGTAAACAGCTACAATTGTTTTATCACCAAAAACTTTCAAAGCTAAATTTGTGAGCTGATCTCCATTGGTTTTTTTTTTGCTTATTACTAAATATTTTCTAAAAATTAGTAGCGTATCGGAAAAACCTTTTACAGTTAATAAAAATTTGTTTAGTAAGCCATAAAATTTCTTATGCCGCACTATCAGTAATGGTTTGAACCTAAATTCATTATAAGCAACTAGAATCAAACTGTTTATTGTTTTCTTTAGAAAAGATATAATACTATTCAAGCCGTCTTTAACAATAGCTAGTCTTGCTTGATGTTTAGTTCTGTGACCTTTGATCCAGTAGGATTTAGTTTTGAAAGAATTAGTTTTGGAGGAACCATGTAATCATTAAAATTTGAAGTCTTACGAGATGGTGATATTTGACATTTTTGTCGGATTTGGAAATTCCAGAGATTTCTAGATCAAAAACGACTACATCACAATTCGTTAAATTAGTGTATTTATTAACAGTTTTGAAAACTTTTAGTAATTCCGATAGCCCGTCAAGATCACATTCTGCTTGATAAGATGTACCTTCTTTTCGTTTTCTACCAGCAATTTTCCCAGCTCTTTTCTGTTTCTGAAAATACTTTCGACTTTTAAAACCGAAAGTTTGAGAAACTCGGTACTTTTTTTTTTGCTTTATCTTTACGTTGCCAAAAATGTTTGTTTTTTCCAGTGCATGATTGTGAAGGCTTATCATATCCAAGCTTAATCTATCTCGTTCCAATATTTTTTTGACTAACTACTACAGCTACTCTGTAGTCGAATAATTTAGATGAACTACAATATTATTAAGTGACTCATTACTGTAAAATGAACCACATAGAGCTAATGTTGCAGAATTGTTCAATAACCGATTAAATACAATAGTAAGGTTTATGCATAATTTTAAGTCATTTAAAGGTTGTTTTTTTAGGTAAATCTTTGTAAATAAAATTTTCATTTTTCTCACGACAATTCAACAATTCTCCGCATTCATCGTGTGTTCCAACAGAATGAGAAACAATACTCATTAAAGCTTCAGTAATAGCGTCTACATTATCACTATTGGAATTTAAAACATGCACAAAAAATTGTCCAAAATAATCAAATACTTTTGCAAATAAATTTTTTTTTTATAGGCAAGAGTTAAAATTTTTGGCGTGATTTATATCTGACTAATTTTCAACACAGGGTTTTGCTTCCCAGTGAACCACCGCTATCACTGAAAAATCATCACCGCCAATCAAAACAGAAATGGCGGTATTTTCTTTTTCTAACAATTTATTTTTGGTGATTCATTCTGTTAACCTATCAGGTTCTATTGCTCTTGCTGAAAAAATTAAAATTTTTGAACGATCGTGATCACTTTCAGGATGACAATGTTCACATTCAGAACATCTTGTAGAATGAGTGTTGCAAGAAATAATCTTACCCGTATAATATTTAATCAATGACGGATATCCTGACATCAAATAAATTATTACACAATATTTTTTTTTAACTTCCCGCTAAGAAAATTGTTAATTTTCAAAAATTCGGCACGTTATTGATTTTACCCCGATTTTCGAAAATCAAGTAATCATCAGATGTCGACGTTTTGAGGTCTTAGGAAGCTATTCTGACTATTTTCAGAAGGATGTCCGAGTGTCTGTATGTGTGTGTGTGTGTGTGTGTGTGTGTGTGTGTGTGTGTGTGTGTGTGTGTGTGTGTGTGTGTGTATGGGTGTAAACTCTTCAGATCTTTTTAAAGAATTGACCGATTGAGATGGTTGAGGTGGCAATCGAAAGAATTTGTTGGTCGTCAACTTTTCTGAAAATTTCAAATCGATCGGTCAAATGGACTCTAAGATATAGAAGAAATACAAAAAAAATAAAATTTTTTTTTCAGTTTTTTTGAAACTTCTCAGAAATAGCTAGTTCAATTGATTCCAAAATCTAATCAGCTCTGGAATTGAATAAAACGCGTTGATTGCCGCCTCAACTATCTCAATCGGTTTTTTTGTTCGAGAGATGTCGATCGAGAAAGAAATGGTAAAAAAAGGTTTTCTTCGATCATCTTGGAAACGACTCATTCGATCAATTCTAGAATTTGATCAGCTCTGGAACTCGATAAAACGCGTCGATTGCCACCTCTAACGTTTCAATAGGTCAATTCTTATGAGAGATATCGTTGTAAAAGAATGTTAAAAAGCGGTTTTTTTCGAAAACAACGGCATACAAAAGTATTTTCGAGCTCTGTGAGCTCGAAAATATATTTACAACAATCGTTTCGAGCTCAAGGAGCTCGAAAACAGCTGAAAATTATGTGGCTGGCCGGCAGGGTCAATCGATAGACCGAATTTTAATTTCCCGCTAAGAAAATTGTAAATTTTTAAAAATTCAGGAAGTTATTGGTTTCGGTCTGATTTACGAAAATCGAATTTTCATCAGATGTCGAAGTTTTGAGGTCCTAGCAAGCTATTCTGACTAATTTCAAGATGATGTCCGAGTGTATGTATGCATGTATGCATGTACGTACGTACGTGTGTAAATACCTGTATCTTTTAAACAGTATCGGATGAACCGATTTCGAACTTCAAGGTGTCATTCGACGCAGCTTGTCAGTATCTTGAAGCCGTGAGAAATTGAACTTAATAGGTAGGGCTTGTTCAGAGATATTTCAAAAATAAAAATTTTTCAAAAATGTTTTGTTTGGATTTATTTTAATGTGCTCAATGGATTGATTCTAAAATCTCACGGACTCTAGAGCTTTATAAGCCGCGTCGAATGCCACCTCAAACATCGAAATTGGCTCATTCGTTCAAGAGAACCCGTTGTCGAAAGAATTAAAAAAAAACAATTTTTTTATTTTTTTGAAATATCTCAAAAACGACTCGATAAATTGAATTCAAAATTTAATCAGCTTTAGAACTTGATAAAACGCGTCGATTGCCACCTTAACCGTCTCAATCGGTTTATTCGTTTAAGAGATATCGTTGGAGAACAAATGGTGAAAAACGTTTTTTTTTTCGAAAACAACAGCATACAAACGTATTTTCGAGCTCGAAAATGTATTCACAATAATGTTTTCGAGGTTCTTGAGCTCGAAAACAGCGGGAAGTTTTAGGGCTGGCCCGCAGGGTCAACTGATAGACCGATTTTTATAATTTAATTCTGTATTTCTTTAATGTGAAGTGTAATTAACTAGTGATCTATTACATCGGTGACTCTAGTAGAATAATCATTGAAAAATTAAAATTCATTGCTAATGTCATATTTTATATATTAAACATTTAAATTAAAAAAGATAGCAAGCAAAAAATGAAATGAAATATTTTATCAAATATGAATTGATGATGAAATTATGAACAGGAAAATAATTCTTAAAAAATGATGCGCATCTACAAAGAAAAGTTATAGATGTTATATTGATTACCAATATCGTTTTTGATAATTTATCAATCACTATTATGTTAATTTTAATACATACTTTGTAACAAAGGATTCTTTTTTATTAGCATTTATTAATTTTTTTTCTGACCTCCGGTTGGAAAGTGGCAACTTTCAGCCCACTGCCCTGAACGAAGTTGCAACTTTCCGGTTATGTCGAGCAGAATAATAGTATACGCACCTTGGCCAATAAAAAAGAATGCCTCAGACCACATGTTTGTCAGTCTCGGCTTCGCCTTCGCCAACAATTACATGTGATCTGAGACTTTTCTTATTTTACTGGCCTAGGTATGTAATATACTACTTCGAGATGTATAATATAACGGTCGGCCCTGGCTACTTCGTGTCTAGTAGCCACGAACCACAGTTAATGAATATTCCCCGAATTTATTCAATTTAGTTATTAATTATTTTAATTGTAAATTTAGATGTACTGTTTGCTGGTTCTGAAATCGGGAAAAATTGGATGTAAATCTCAGGAGTAGGTCTACTCTTTCTGACCGGACACGCGGCTGAAAGAAAATTCTTGTTCTATGTGACGCTGGTGATAAAAGAAATTTGATTGGTACACGGAAAAAAAAAATAGTAGTGGCTACTCTCTGGGATAGTACTGAGTACTTTCTGTAAAAAAAAAATTTTAGACAGTACTGTATGCTATCTAGACTGTATCCACTACTGTCTAGACTATATCCACTACTGTCCGGGATAGTACTCAGTACTTTCCAGAGAGTAGTGGATACAGTCTAGATAGCATACAGTACTGTCTAAAATTTTTTTTTTTACAGAAAGTACTCAGTACTATCCCAGAGAGTAGCCACTACTATTTTTTTTTTTCCGTGTAGAGACTCAATAATATTTTATAATTTTATTTAACCCAGATCCCACATGTACAAAGAAAGTTTCCCCTTTTATTATACACTAATGCAATAAATTAAAGGAGCAGAAAAATTTTATAAATTTTTTAGTGATTTTTGGAAAGCTGTAACTTGGTGAAAAATGATCGTATCGAGATTTAAAAAAAAGCACTTTACCGCTTGAAATCTCTAGTCTTGGTGCATTTTTTCAAAATTTTTTTGAAGCTTCGGTTATTGCGCAAACATGAGAAACACTGCGAGACAAAAAAATTCTAAATTTTTTTTTTTTTTCCGAAGAGCCTACGGACCGCGAAAAAATTCTTTCAACTAAACAAATGCATATTTCGTTCAGCAAATTTATTCAGCTTCGATTTGGTTTTTTTTTTAACCTCGTAGGACGATTTGTCGCAGAGATATCAGCCTTCAAACAAAAAATGATCCTTTTGGCTTTGATCATCGATATTTCAGGTACCAATGATCACACAGAAAGTTGAAGGGCGACGGTGAAAACTTGAATAAATTCCCTACAAGACCCTGTCATCATTTCTTGGAAGAAAAATTTTTTTTTAATTTTAACATCCATTAGAAGTAAGTACTAAAAAAATAACTTTTTTTGGTTTTTTAGTAAACCAACCGTTACTCTGTAAATATCGATAAAAAAAATAATGTTGCCAGGGACTTTTTTCGCTTAATGTACCCCCAAAACCCCTGCAAATTTTTAAATTTATCCATCGAACCGTTTTTTGGGAATCATCGATCAAAGTTGAGCTAAACAATTAAAGGAGCAAGTTTTGTTCCTTTAATTGTGTAATCATAATCAAAATGAAAAAAATTTTTTTTTTCGACTTTTCTGAAATTTTTGCGTTGGTGACTCAGCAAATGCAAAGAAATGACAAAAAAAAATAAAAAGTTTCCAAAAAATGTAAAAAAAAATCGAAGAAAAACAAAAAATTGAAACTTTTTTTTTGTTCTAAATTTTTTTTTTGACATTTTTTGGAAATTTTTTATTTTTTTTTGTCATTTCCTTGCATTTGCTGAGTCACCAACGCAAAAATTTCAGAAAAGTCGAAAAAAAAATTTTTTTCATTTTGATTATGATTACACAATTAAAGGAACAAAACTTGCTCCTTTAATTGTTTAGCTCAACTTTGATCGATGATTCCCAAAAAACGGTTCGATGGATAAATTTAAAAATTTACAGGGGTCTTGGGGGTACATTAAGCTGAAAAAGTCCCTGGCAACATTATTTTTTTTATCGATATTTACAGAGTAGCGGTTGGTTTACTAAAAAACCAAAAGAAGTCATTTTTTACAACTTACTTCTAATGGATGTTAAAAATAAAAAAAAATTTTTCTTCCAAAAAATGATGACAGGGTCTTGTAGGGAATTTATTCAAGTTTTCACCGCCGCTCTTCAACTTTCTGTGTGATCATTGGTACCTGAAATATCGATGATCAAAGCCAAAAGGATCATTTTCTGTTTGAAGGCTGATATCTCTGCGACAAATCGTCCTACGAGGTTAAAAAAAAAACAAATTGAAGCTGAATAAATTTGCTAAACGAAATATGCATTTGTTTAGTTGAAAGAATTTTTTCGCGGTCCGTAGGCTCTTCGGAAAAAAAAAAAAAAATTTAGAATTTTGTTGTCTCGCAGTATTTCTCATGTTTGCGCAATAACCGAAGCTTTAAAAAAATTTTGAAAAAAATGCACCAAAACTAGAGATTTCAAGCTGTAAAATGCTTTTTTTAAAATCTCGATGCGATCATTTTTCACCAAGTCTTATTGAGAGGTTTGCATGTTTAGGTTTCCACTATATTTAAATGGTGTATTACCGTAAGAAGGACGGTGTGGCTCAATAAGTTATAGATCAAATTGAACGAAATATAGTATAAGGCCGGATAGCTCAACTGGTAGAGCACTCGGCGCGTTACTGAATTAGTCTGGGTTCGATTCCCAGTTCGGGCTATCTATATTTTTCTCAATTTATCTATAAATTGTCTTGTTGAGATGTTTGCATGTTTAGGTTTCCACTATATAAAATGGTTTTTTCCTCCATACAGCCTTCCAAAAATCACTAAAAAATTTATAAAATTTTTCTGCTCCTTTAATTTTTTGCATTAGTGTATAATTTTATTTATTTAATAAATATGAGCGTCCATCAGTAAATTAATTAATGGTTTCGATGCGCGAAGGTTTATCGGACGTGGTGGGATTGAATTTACTAATAATAAAATTTCGCGCTACGTTGAAGAGAGAGAAAAGGAATTACGATCCGTAGATCTATATAAAATTTGTTTAAACTTATCAGAATCTTGGTCTGCTTACTGACGATACTGGTTGACGATTCTTCTCGGCTTGGTCCCGGTGATGTTGGTGTCCAATAGGTTCCTCGGGCTCCTGGGATCAGCGTCGGCAGGTTGTCACACACGAAGAAAAACCACACCACTCACTTTATACACTTTGGTTTTATTTAATTGTTCAGATAAACGAACTTCAGGTGTAATATTTAATTTGGTGTATCAAAGCAACACCACGTATCTCAATTAACAAGTTAACTTTCAATTCAAATAAATTATGGAAGACTCAAGCGGAAGGTTTCGTATCACTTCTAATGAGTTAAATAAATTTAGTTTAATATATCAAAAGACAAGTTCTAATAATTACTTGAGCAGAAATAATTATGCGTCGGTGCGTTTTCGCTGACCGAACTCGTGTCCGTCTCGGGTCAGTTCTCTGGGCCACCAACCTGCGTTGACCCCATCTAATTATGCGCAGGGACTAATTTGCGGTCCCATGCTGCGCGAAATCATCCCCCAAATTCTAACGCAGGGACTAGACTGCTGCACTTGACTCTCAGAGCAAGAAGAGAGAGAGAAAGAGAAAATAAATGAAGCGAGAGAGCCACACTCTCACGTCTTACGCTTACTGCATGGTTACAATAAAATTTTTGTGCTTCTCCTATGCCTCTATCGATGAAAATTGAATTTTAAATTAGTAGTTGAAATTCATAATAATATATATATATATATATATATATATATATATATATATATATATATATATATATATATATTAGGGTGGCGCAAAAAAACCGACTATTTTTTTTTTTTCCATCTCGCATGAAAATTTGTTGGTTTACGATGTTTTAAGAAGCCTCTTCACAAATCAGCTCGATAAAAAATTTTTAAGAGGTCGCTCACGAATTTTGAAAATATCAAAAATGATCGAAAATCGGATTTTTATTTATAATTTTTTTTTTTTCTCGTGGCAGCAATAGTTTATATTTGTAAAATCATGACTATGCTGAAAATTTCAGCCCAAAATTTAAATATTTAAACGGCGTTCAAGAATTTTGAATGTTTCCGAGCGCAGTCTCTTGGACGTTTTTGAGCGACCCTTAAATATTAATAATAAAGCTTCTCGATTTTTTCACCATCAATTTGCATGACAATGAATGAAAATATAACCCGAGAAATATAAATAATAAGTTATTTACATACTTTTTTATTTTTTAATTCAATTTGTAGGTTTTTTCGCTTATTCAAAACTGACCGAATTTCATTGTTTAAGACTGTTCTGTATATTTTTGGTTATGCAAAAGTTATATTTAGGTGAAATGACAACAATTGAGTTATAAAAACTAATTCAAACTATTAGTTACATATTATCAGTTAATATTTAAAATTCTTGAGCGCCGTTTAAATATTTAAATTTTGGGCTGAAATTTTCAGCATAGTCATGATTTTACAAATATAAACTATTGCTACCACGAGAAAAAAAAAAAATTTTTAATAAAAATCCGAATTTCGATCATTTTTGATATTTTCAAAATTCATGAGCGACCTCTTAAAAATTTTTTATCGAGCTGATTTGTGGAGAGGCTTCTTAAAACATCGTAAACCAACAAATTTTCATGCGAGATGGAAAAAAAAAAAATAGTCGGTTTTTTTGCGCCACCCTAATATATATATATATATATATATATATATATATATATATATATATATCGTATGAAATGCATAGATATTGTAACACCTTAAACCTTTGACATGAAAATTATTTGCCATTCCTAAAGCTTCTGTAACAATGTGTTTTGAAGATATTGGTAAATTACAGGATTCACACTACCAATCTCAAGCAATAAAATCAGCATCTATTTATAGTGTTATAACACGATTACTGATCTTGATATATACATTTTGAAGAGCGCGACTATTTTCTAATTTTTGTTTTTTGCGTTAAGTAGATTTTGACGCCATTGCTTACGTTTGAGACATAAATCTACCAGCATTTTTTCCATGAGATATCCGAACGATTTGGGGAAACATTTATTGATGTTGTTTACTAATGTACCATCACAGATTAGGGTTAGATAGGTTAGGCTGTCTCGAATGTAAATAACAACATTATCATCACAGCAATGCTAAATCACTGACAAGTAACTATCACCTGTTAAAAATGAGTCTCACCAATTTTTTTATTGCACAACTCATTTGCGAAGCAATGAGATGTGTTCTACTAACGCTTATTCGATCCGAGCTGATTCACTCACGTAGAAATGATTTTACACTCGTTCAAATATACTCAACAAGATTTAAATTCATACCATTTGAAAGATAATATAGTACATAATAAATAATACAAATACAATTTCAAGTCTCTTTTTTTAAAAATAATGATTGAAAAAGAATAAATTATAAACAAATCCTGCGATGTCTGTCAGTATGTACGGATGTTGGTCAACACATTAACTAAAAACATACACAACCGATTGATCTATTTTTTTTTCTATTACACTTGAATCCTCAAACAGAAAAACCCCTATGAAAACCACTATTTAAAACTTTTTGGTTTAATTATAATTAATATAAATCAAAAACTGACAATTCACGAAAAAACATAGCGGCAATATTTTTTTTTATCATTGTTATTATCCAGCATATAGGGGCGCCATCTATTGACTGCCTTTTTAAATTATATTTTATACTCGAATTTCAAATTATTTTTCAGCGTGTAAAGGTGAGAGTGAAACTGTTTTTTTTTTTTTCTCTCTCTCTATTGCTTCATTTCAATCACTTAAAATAATCGTAAAAAAAATTTAAGAGTTATTACTTTTTCCGAATTATTTTTGATTATTTGAATTTTCGTCGTGAAAAACAAGGCAACTTTTTTTCGGGCTTTTTGAGCTCGAAAAAAGCGAGAAGTTTTGGGGCTGGCCTGCGGGGTCAAAATTTTCCCAGATTTTTTATTTTTGAGTCATTTTTGTTTAGGAAGGTGTTTTTTACTATTGAATGAGCAAACGAGTTGTGCACGTTTGGATTTTCCAACTTAATTTGATTTTTCTTTTAATTTTCTTACATTTCACTATTTAAATGGTTGCAGATGATTTCATTATTCATTTTATGATTTATTATGTATATTTTAATTTAATTTATCAAATATTATATACAACACTTTATTTGATTCAATTGGAGCGAAAGGACCTCCTTAAAGAGAAATAAACAAAAAAATTGTTTGTTCACAAATCATGTTTGTTTTTTATTCATTATTCTGAATTACATGTAAGTTTTTCAGTATTACAGGTTCGATTATACTACTTAATTGACCTATTCTACGCTGGAATCATTGTCGATCTCTCGCAGCTTGCTCCTATTCGCCTTTTCTCGCTTGTTTGATGCAAAACTCCACACATACATGTAATGTATTGTAACGGGTCCACTTATTTTATCAGCTAAATGTGGTCGTAATAAAATAAGGGTCCACACATGTGTAAAACTCAAGATGTTTCACGTACCTGTCCAGCTATGCTCAGTAATCTCAGGACGAGGGTAACCCCAAACTGGACCACGCAGTATTAAAACTAAGAGAGAGATCTTATACCTAACTTATCAGGAAGGTTTTTATTAAATTAATTAAATATGTTAAATTTAAATACAAAAACTATGGCTTTTATTTAAACGAAGTCGCTGTACAAATAATAATCAATGAAAGATGAACAATAACCAAATGACTGATGAAACTGACTTGACTGAATTGATTTTACTGACTCGACTAAATTAACAAACCTGACTCGAATAACTTTACTAAATAACGACTCCTCGATTAATCAAATATATCATCTAACAATTAAAATAGTTCACCCGACAATAGAACAAAACGACTCGACTTACTCTAACAATCTCCAACCTTAACCAGTCCTTCTTTCCACCGATCCTTTTCCTCCAAGACCGAAACCATTAACCAGTTCCTTCCAAGTCCACCAATCCATTCCAAGCCTTTCCAAATCCACCAGGTCCGTTCCACAATAAATATTATATAATTAAACAGTTTAAATAACCTTAATTAAACTTAAATTAGAATACGCTTCCACGAGTCGTGGGCTTATATGCTCTTGGCCAATTTTAATTATGACTAGCAGCACGTGTAGTAGTAGTAGTAGATCGTAGTTGTACTTGTAGTTGCAAACCAAGATAGTAGTGGTAGTAGCAGTAGGGCACGTCCGTCCACGGCGGTTGCTGCGAGTCAAGAGACCGATAGCTCGTCATCTCTGGCCCTCGTACCACTCCACTCAGGCTGACCAACCCCTAAAACCAAATGTCGGGGCTTGACCATAGCGACCCCGGCGCATCAATGGCGGCATTTTCTTCAATATTGACAGTTGTTGAAAAAGGAGGGTGAATCTTTTGGCGCGAGTCGAAATTAAATTTGAAATGTAATGTGAAAGCATTTCACCCGGTTACCGTATAGTGGGTGTTGGATTAAATTGAACTTTCATCATTATGTTAGTTTTCTCGATTTTCTGCTCATAAGATTGTACTCTATGATATGATAATGTATAATTAAACAGTAAGCTGATGTCTGGTTGGAAACCTAATTTGCCGATCAACAATCCTTCAAAGAGACGTCTGGTCATTAAAGATTTTATTTAAGTTAATGGGAGAAGATGGTATAATACTTACTCACCTTCAATCGATCTTCCTCCTTTAAAGACTCAATCCTCTCCTCTGGCTCAGGTGTATTTTCTGCTTCTATGACGAAGTTGGCTTAGAGTAAAGGATGTATGGAGAGTTCAGATATAATTTAAAATACTTTATTTAAGATATCCTAATACAACGAAATACCGCTACACGACTATTTGTGACACAACGGGGGAAAATGATCGGCCTAGCACTTACTGTAAAGTGTTATCTTGAAATATAAAATTTAGTAAACCTAGAAATCGTAATGCGATATATAAATACCACTTCAACTTAAAATGAACAAAAAGTACAGATTACTTGCCTAGTACCACTATCGTAATACAAACTATCCTTTGCTTCACTTTCTAAGATAGATATATGCAAACTGTATACGGACTTGACGACGGCCGATTGACACAGGCCAAAGTATACAGAGTTATTGGCTCTGCTTAACGACTAAGACCTCGAGTTATAATGCGGGAGTGGTTTCATATCGTCAATTTCAATTTTGATGGGGAATTTATTGTAGTAATAATAATAAATTGATATTATTATTGTTATTATTATTTTATTTTATTTATTTAAATTATTATTATAATTATTAATGATATTATTATTATTATTATTATTGTTATTATTATTATTGTTATTATTATTATTATTTCGTTTTAGTAAAATGTTCAGGGGGTCATCCCCGGTAGTCCGACTCTACCGAGGGCCTCACCTGAGTGCCAAATCGTTACTGCTGCGATGCTTCATCAACAAGATACTCAGCATGCACAGCAGGTCAAGTTTCGTTGCCTAAGTAGACAGAGGGATCCAAGAATTACAGCCTTTTGCATCCGCGATGCCAGAAATTCAACTTACGCTGAACAAGTTGGAATTCGAGCCAGTGCAGGCTCAAAAGTCTGCTTCATCTCTCCTAGGACGCCGACAATGAGGACGACAAATTTGACACGGTAGCCAGGGTAGAGTTTGCCAATTCCAAACAGGAGATCCTAATATATTTGGTGTTTGTGCTCTTCTTTAATCGTGATGTTATACTCAACAGGTTCTGAGAACTCGATGACATAAATGTCTCGAGTGGTTTTATCGAAGAGCACAATATCAGGTTTGTTGTGATCTATTTTCCGAATTGTTGCGAATGGCACGTTCCAGTAAATACGGCAACGGTCATTCTCAACAACTTGCGGAATATCTCCTGGCAGATAAGGCAGCACTGGTGTTTTATCGAAACCGTGCGTATGTCTAAGGTGGTAGTAAAGAACTCGCAGAGCAGCGTTGGGACGCTGGATGTATGCACTTCTTGCCAGCACAGGACATGCTGACAAGAGATGCATAATCGTCTCAGGATGTTGCTTACACACCCTACACAAAGTGTCGGGTAGCTGCATCTGGAGTACTTTCGCACGGTATTCGAGGGTATTGATTACACCATCTTGGCAGGCAAAAATATATCCTTCGATCTCGGACATCAGGCCAGCTGACTTAAGGAAGGAAAACGTCAGCTGGGTGGACAAGCCATGATCACGCACGTGTTTAAAGAACACGCTGTGCATGGACTTGTCCATGTGTGTACTAAGCAGTTTTTGCTGCTCAGCATTTCTGACGACACTCTTAAATTTCTCCTTAGGGAGTTCGATAAGAGGGTTTACTCTTCCAAGACCGAGGGATTTTGCCGCGTACCTTGCTGCCTTATATAAGAACGCTCCCTTCTGCAGATTCTCATGACTATGAACAATCTGCATAAGGAAGTCGTTCTCATCTGCAGTGAAATTGACAACTTCGTATGTTAGACCCAAAACCAAACGATCGTGTAGACACTCCAAGCTCTCTAGACCTCTCCCTCCGATGTGCCGGGAAAGGTATAATCTGGTGACTGAGGACTTAGGGTGCATGCTCCGATTGATGTTCATGACTTTGCGTGTCTTGATATCGAGATCTCTAAGCTCTTTTCGGGTCCATTTAAGGACACCGAAAGAGTAGAGTAGTACTGGGACAGCAAGCATGTTTGTTGCAGAGACTTTGTTTTTCCCGGAAAGTTCTGATGACCAGATTTACCGGAGTCTCCGCCCATACTCGCTGCAGAAAGTCGTTTTGATTTTCGAGACGTCCTGCATTGGACTCCCGTCAATCCCTAGATGTTTGTACGACTCTCCGGCGTCAAGATGGTCAATGATGCTCCCATCTACTAACTCGATATCTTCGCGCAAATCAGAGCACCTACCCTTCACCAGATTAACGACCGCGCACTTGTCCAACCCAAAAGCCATGCCGACATCCCGTGTATACTCCCCTACGATATTCAAGGCTGTCTGAAGGTGTCCCTCATCAGGAGCATATACCTTCAGATCATCCATGTAGAGTAAGTGGGTGATCGAATATTTCCGATCAGTTGGTGGGCCCACTGAGTATCCACGGGTACGGCGTAGCGCAACAGATATCGGCAGCAGTGAGATGCAAAACAGCAGCGGGCTCAGGGAATCTTCCTGGAAGACACCTCGCTTGTACTGTACAACTTCAGTCACACGTTTGTCGATGCCACATGAAATGTGGAACCGTGTTCGCCAAAGTTGCATCGTACGCTGTATGCATCCCACTGTATCGCGATTGACCCCAAGGCATTTGAGCAAAAAGAGAATGAGCTCATGAGATTTTGAGTCGAATGCCTTACGGTAGTCAATCCAGGCCATTGACAGGTTGCGCTGATAGTAGACCACGTCTTGAATGACACAACGATCTACTAACAGATTCTCTTTGCAACCTGACAGGCCTCTTTTGCTGCCACGTTGTTCGTATATCTGCTGCCATACAGGATCTATCTCCTGTAGAATGCGATTATTCAAGATTTTTGTGAAAATCTTATAAACTGCATTCAAACAGGTGATAGGCCTGTAGTTCTTCGGGTCGGACAAGTCACCTTTTTTAGGGATGAGCACGGTTCGCCCTTCTACAAGCCAGTACGGAATAGGTTCGTTGCCTCTGATAAACGCTGTAAAAATCCGGGCCAGATGATTATGGGTAGAAGTAAGTTTCTTCCACCAAAATAAGTTGATGCCATCCGGACCCGGAGCAGCCCAGTTCTTACCATTATTCAGAGCCAACCGAACCTCTTCCACGCTGACTTCAGGGCTCTCTTCATCAGCATTGTCGTTTCGGTGGTGGCGACAAAATGCCTCGAAGTCGTTGAGAGCTGGAGTGTCACGATTCACGTTCGGTTGATCACCATACAACTCGGACCAGAAAGCTTCTACTCGCTCGATAGATGAGGGATCGCTAGAAACAGATGTCTTAGGTGTCAGAAAGCGTGAAGGACAACCGAAACAAAGAGTTATCGGTAAGCCGCTTCAGCTTTTTCTCTAGTGACTTTTTAGCAGTCACCAGAGCCCGCAACCTGTTGAGAGAACCTTCTTTGATGTTAAGAAGATTCTCCTTATTCAGTGTGTGATGTTGATATCGTAGTCCAGCCGCAATACGGCGGACTTTAGGCGTAAACGCTTTACGAGCATTTACGTACTCAATCACACACTGAATGCGGGAGACATGTTTCCGGAGATCATCAATCTTCAGTGAAAGCTGCCCAATGCGACCTCTCATCTTAGCCTCAGGAGAAGAAGTATTATTGCTTGCCGGAGGTAAGAGTGAGAAAGCAGCATCATAGACAGCTTGATTGATGGTGAGTAGTGTAGAATCCTCTTGAATCCGAGTCGATAGCTCGTGGTTTTCCGTGTCAAGTAGATGTTTTGGGTAGTGTATCTTTTTAGAGATACATACTTGCCGTGTGTCAAAATCATTGTCGGCGTCTTCGGAAGAACGGCGTCTCTCCCGATGTAGCTGTGCTGGAAAAGACAGACGGTGAGATACTCGTCTGTTAGATAACAGTGATCGTCGTGTTCGCCGGAGATGAGAGGCATAATCACGCAGATGTTGTTGTGAAAAATGGCTATGGTTAGGGTGCATATCGCTCCAGAGAGCATGCATCCTAGCCATGTAACCTCTCCGCTCCGGTTCACTGTTATTATAGCACATAAGGAGATCGACTCGTAATTCCTCCGTCCACCTAAATGCAGTCCGTTGTTCGCCAGGGTCGTCATCATTCGGAATCTCGGTGCTCCGCCCAGTTAGTGGGTAGCCCTCATCCGAGAAGGGCCGGTTGTGGGGAGCACTTCTGTGTTCAGGATTATCTTGAACTCAGTTTACTTTACATTGGGGAGTTAACCCAATGCAAAGGTTGTTGTGCGCTTTGTAGGTCAGTAGATGGAGGGCTGACCTATCTAGCCCACGGTGCGCCACGGAGTAATCAAAATCTCCGCTGGCCGCACAACATGCACCGTGGGCATTATTATTATTATTATTATTATTATTATTATTATTATTATTATTTCTTTTTAAGTTAAATGCTCAGGGGGTTATCCCCGGTAGTCCGACTCTACCGAGGGCCTCACCTGAGCGCCAAATCGTTACTGCTGCGATGCTTCATCAACAAGATGATCAGCATGCGCAGCAGGCCAAGTTTCGTTGCCTAAGTAGACGGAGGGATCCAAGAATTACAGCCTTTTGCATCCTCGATGCCAGAAGCTCAACTTGCGCTGAACAAGTTGGTATTCTAGCCAATGCAGATACAAAAGACTGTTTCATTCCTCCAAGGACGCCAACAATGAGGACGACAAGTTTGACACGGTAGCCGGGGTAAAGTTTGCCAATTTCGAACAGGAGATCCTGATATATCTCGTGTTTGTGCTCTTCTTTAACCGTGATGTTATACTCAGCAGGAGCTGAAAACTCGATGACATAAATGTCACGAGCGGTTTTATCGAAGAGCACAATATCAGGTTTGTTGTGATCTATTTTCCGCGTTGTTGCGAATGGCACGTTCCAATAAATGCGGCAACGGTCATTCTCAACAACTTGCGGAATATCTCCTGGCAGATAAGGCAGCACTGGTGTTTTATCGATACCGTGCGTATGTCTAAGGTGGTAGTAAAGTACTCGCAAAGCAGCATTATGACGCTGGATGTATGCACTTTTTACCAGCACAGGACATGCTGACAAGAGATGCATAAGCGTCTCAGGATGTTGCTTACACACCCTACACGATGTGTCGGGTAGCTGCATCTGGAGTACTTTCGCACGGTATTCGAGGGTATTGATTACACCATCTTGGCAGGCAAAAATATATCCTTCGGTCTCGGACATCAGGCCAGCTGACTTAAGGAAGGAAAACGTCAGCTGGGTGGACAAGCCATGGTCACGCACGTGTTTGAAGAACACGCTGTGCATGGACTTGTCCATGTGTGTACTGAGCAGTTTTTGCTGCTCAGCATTCCTGACGACACTCTTAAATTCCTCCTTAGGAAGTTCAATAAGAGGGTTTACTCTTCCGAGACCGAGGGATTTTGCCGCGTACTTTGCTGCCTTATATAAGAACGCTCCCTTCTGCAGATTCTCATGACTATGAACAATCTGCATAAGGAAGTCGTCCTCATCTGCAGTGAAATTGACAACTTCGTATGTTAAACCCAAAACCAAACGATCGTGTAGACACTCCAAGCTCTGTAGACCTCTCCCTCCGATGTGCCGGGAAAGGTATAATCTGGTGACTGAGGACTTAGGGTGCATGCTCCGATTGATATTCATGACTTTGCGTGTCTTGATATCGAGATATCGAGGTGTAGCGCAACAGATATCGGCAGCAGTGAGATGCAAAACAGCAGCGGGCTCAGGGAATCTCCCTGGAAGACACCTCGCTTGTACTGTACAACTTCGGTCACACGTTTGTCGTTGCCACATGAAATGTGGAACCGTGTTCGCCAAAGTTGCATCGTACGCTGTATGCATCCCACTGTATCGCGATTGACCCCAAGGCATTTGAGCAAAAAGAGAATGAGCTCGTGAGATGTTGAGTCGAATGCCTTACGGTAGTCAATCCAGGCCATTGACAGGTTGCGCTGATAGTAGACCGCGTCTTGAATGACACAACGATCTACTAACAGATTCTCTTTGCAACCTGACAAGCCTCTTTTACTGCCACGTTGTTCGTATATCTGCTGCCATACAGGATCTATCTCCTGTAGAATGCAATTATTCAAGATTTTTGTGAAAATCTTATAAACTGCATTCAAACAGGTGATAGGCCTGTAGTTCTTCGGATCGGACAAGTCACCTTTCTTAGGGATGAGCACGGTTCGCCCTTCTACAAGCCAGCACGGAATAGGTTCGTTGCCTCTGATAAACGCTGTAAATATCCGGGCCAGATGGCTGTGGGTAGAAGTAAGTTTCTTCCACCAAAACAAGTTAATGCCATCCGGACCCGGAGCAGCCCAGTTCTTACCATTATTCAGAGCCAAACGAACTTCTTCCACGCTGACTTCAGGGCTCTCTTCATAAGCATTGTCGTTTCGGTGGCGGCGACAAAATGCCTCGAAGTCGTTGAGAGCTGGAGTGTCACGATTCACGTTCGGTTGATCACCATACAACTCGGACCAGAAAGCTTCTACTCGCTCGATAGATGGGGGATCGCCAGAAACAGATGTCTTAGGTGTCAGAAAGCGTGAAGGACTTAACCGAAACAAAGAGTTATCGGTAAGCCGCTTCAGCTTTTTCTCTAGTGACTTTTTAGCAGTCACCAGAGCCCGCAACCTATTGAAAGAACCTTCTTTGATGTTAAGAAGATTCTCCTTATTCAGTGTGTGATGTTGATATCGTAGTCCAGCCGCAATACGGCGGACTTTAGGCGTAAACGCTTTACGAGCATTTACGTACTCAATCACACACTGAATGCGGGAGACATGTTTCCGGAGATCATCAATCTTCAGTGAAAGCTGTCCAATGCGACCTTTCATCTTAGCCTCCGGAGAAGAAGTATTATTTCTTGCCGGAGGTAAGAGTGAGGAAGCAGCATCATAGACAGCTTGATTGATGGTGAGTAGAGTAGAATCTTCCTGAATCCGAAGCGATAGCTCGTGGTTTTCCGTGTCAAGTTGGTCTTTGGGGTAGTGTGTCTTTTTAGAGACACATACTTGTCGTCTTTCAAAATCATTGTCGGCGTCTTCGGAAGAACGGCGTCTCTCCTGATGTAGCTGTGCTGGAAAAGACAGACGGTGAGATAGCCGTCTGTTATTTAACAGTGATCTTCGTGTTCGCCGGAGATGAGAGGCATAATCACGCAGATGTTGTTGTGAAAAATGGCTATGATTAGGGTGCATATCGCTCCAGAGAGCATGCATCCTAGCCATATAGCCTCTCCGCTCCGGTTCACTGTTATTATAGCACATCAGGAGATCGGCTCGTAATTCCTCCGTCCACCTAAATGCGGTCCGTTGTTCGCCAAGGTCGTCATCGTTCGGAATCTCGGTGCTCCGCCCAGCTAGTGGGTAGCCCTCATCCGAGAAGGGCCGGTTGTTATTATTATTATTATTATTATTATTATTATTATTATTATTATTATTATTATTATTATTATTATTATTATCATTTTATTCTATTTTAATTTATCATTCTTTTTTAATTTTTATTATCAATATTATTTTAAATTTTATGATCACTGCTTTTACTGTTATTATTATTATTAGAATCACTTATTTACTACGAAATTTTAAATTAACCGCACTGTAGGTCACGTGGTCTCGCGAGAACCAATCACGTCGTAGTGGCCTTGAGTGAGAGGTACAGCCGATATACGCTCTCTTCCTCGCACCTTAAGCGTCACATAGTGCTGTTCACACGCACTTACACGAAACTTTACGACGATCTGGCAGATCGAAAGTGCCATCAAAATGATCTGGCTTGTTGGGATAATTTATGTTTAATTACCTAGATTACCCTTCCAAAATTGCAGAGTGCCTCAAAAACATTTTTTGAATTAGTTTTACGAACCACTTTCCACTAGTCTGGCTGACATTAATGGCCGACTTATTGATCTGGCTTTTTCGTGTATCGATTCCTTGCAACTCTAACTTCAGTATATATAAAAATCAAAATGCCTCAAAAACAATTTTTGCATGAGGAAATTTTCCTTTTTCAAACATTCAAGGGTTGCAGAGGGGCCGCTACCCTCTAGCCAAACCTCGATTATCTTTTTTAGGGGTCTTTCAGGGACACTCACAACAATTTGCTAGTGCCTCAAGAACCTGCCTAAATTTGCTCATCAGCTCTCGGACTACTAGGCAAACTTGTCAGGCGCTAGCGAGCGCCTCGATATTATACTGGCTAGCGCCTGGCTAGAATCTAGTAAAACTTGCGAGGCGCTAGCGAGGGCCTCGATTTCATTTCTACTAGGGGGTGCGAAAGCAGCTATGAGAGAAAAACAAAGATAGAAGTACACTTATCCGAAAAATAAAAAAAAACAAAAAAAATTGTAAATTTTTTAGTGATTTTTAAAAGGCTGTTTTTTTTTGTGAAAAATTGATCGTATCGAACAAATAAAAACAACAAACTGAAGCTTGAAATCTCTAGTTTAAAGATCTTCCAGCAAAAATTTTTTGTAAAACTTTGAGCAATCAGCCCGGACAAACGGTACAATGGATCGATTTGAATATATCCAGGGCTTTGAGGGTACATTAAACTGTAAAATCACGTGGCAACATTATCCTTTCCATCAATATTCTTAAAGCAGCGGTTAATTAACTAAAAAACGATAGAAAGTCCATTTTTTGTAGGTTTTTCCAATAGATATTAAGGATGAAAAAAAATGAAAATTAGGCTCGGGGGAATTTATTCATATTGCTAAACCTACCCTCAAAATTACTGTGCAACCATTAGTTGCTGAGATATTGATGATAAAATTTCATAACGATCCTTTTTCATTTGAAGACTGATATCTCAGCAGCAAATTGTCGTACGAAGGAACATCAAAAAGCAAATTGTAGCTGAATAATTTTCCTAAACGAACCATGGATCGTTTTTCGGAAAAAAATTTTCCCGGCATCGTAGACTCGAAAAACAAAACCAAAAAATTTCGAAAAATTTTGTCTCGAGCTATTTCTTATGATTCCGCAAAAATCGTGGCTTAAAAACTTAATTCGCTGAAATATTTTTAAACTCGAGATTTTAAGCTTCAATTTGCTTTTCGTCATTTTTTTGATACCATCATTTTTTACGAAAATACAGGCTTCTAAAAATCACTAAAAAATTGATAAAATTTTCTTGTTCTCGATAATTGTGCTCGAACGATGAAAGATTTTATATGTCATTAGAGCAGAATTTTAAGTTATCTTGTAAAAAATTGCTTTCAACTTTGAGCTTAAATATCATTTAAACGGTCAGGTTTATTCGAAAGACATAAGAGACCTTCTTGAAGAGCAGTGGAGTTTCAACTCAACAATGTTTAGTGTCTAAGTATATTTACCATTGCTGGAGAGTTATACAATTTTATAGAAAAAACATTATTTTTGAAATATATATAGCTTTGAGCTTTGATATCACTCAAATGGTTGGATTTACGAAAAAAAGTATAGTAGGAGAGAGTGGGATCAACTGAACCAAAAATACTTCAACATTTTTTTTTTAGATGAATGAAAGCAAAATGATAACTTTTTTTTTACGAAATTATCCTTTATTATGTAGACTATCATTTCTCATAAGCACATACACTTATCCAAAAAATTAAAGGAACAAGAAAATTTTATAAATTTTTTAGTGATTTTTTGAAGGCTGTATTTTCGTGAAAAATGATCGTATCGAAAAAATAAAAAAAGCGAATCGAAGCTTGAAATCTCTAGTTTGAAGATCTTTCAGCAAAATATTTTTTTGAGCCACAGTTTTTGCGGAATCAGAAGAAAAAGGTCGAGACAAAATTTTTCTAAATTTTTTGGTTTTGTTTTTTAGGTCTACGGGGCCGGAAAAAATTTTTTCAAAAAAACGAATTCATGACTCGCTTAGGAAACTTATTCAGCTACAATTAACTTTTTTTTTGTTTCTCTATACGTCAATTTGCTGCTGAGATATCATCCTTCAAATGAAAAAGGATCCTTTTGTCTTTGATTATTGATATCTCAGCAAGAAATGGTCACACAGTAATTTAAAGGTCAGTTTAATAAACTTGAATAAATTCCCTACAAGCTCCATTTTTGATTTTTAAAAAAAAAAAATTTTTTTGTATCCTTGATATCCATTTGAAAAACCTTTAAAAAATGGCCATTTTCTCGTTTTTTAGTCGACTCGTCGCTACTCTGCAAAAATTAATAAAAAAAATAATGTTGCCAGGTAATTTTACAGCTTCATGTACCCTCAAAAACCCTGGAAATTTTCAGATTGATCCATTGAACCGTTTGTCCGGTCAAATTGCTCAAAGTTTTACAAAACAATTAAAGGAACAAGTTTTGTTCCTTAATTTGTGTAATCATTACCAAAATGAAACAATTAATTTTTTTCGGATTTTCTTTCATTTTGGCGTTAGTTATTCAGTGAATGTAAGGTAAAGAGGAAAAAAAAAAAATTTTCCAAAAAACGAGATCAAACAAGATTTTTTTCCAATTTTTTTTTTTTATGTTTTATTCGGGGGGTTATTTTTTTTTTTCGTTTTTCGGAGAAAAATTTTTTTTTTTTCTTTACCTTACATTTACTGAAGAACTAACGCGAAAATGAAAGAAAATCCGAAAAAAATTAATTTTTTCATTTTGGTAATGATTACACAAATTAAGGAACAAAACTTGTTCCTTTAATTGTTTTGTAAAATTTTGAGCAATCGGACCGGACAAACGGTTCAATGGATCAATCTGAAAATTTCCAGGGTTTTTGGGGGTACATGAAGCTGTAAAATTACCTGGCAACATTACTTTTTTTATCAATATTTGCAGAGTAGCGATGAGTCGACTAAAAAACCAGAAAATGGCCATTTTTTAAAGGTTTTTCAAATGGATATCAAGGATGAAAAAAAATTTTTTTTTTTTTAGAATCAAAAATGGAGCTTGTAGGGGATTTATTCAAGTTTATTAAACTGACCTTTAAATTACTGTGTGACCATTTCTTGCTGAGATATCAATAATCAAAGACAAAAGGATCCTTTTTCATTTGAAGGATGATATCTCAGCAGCAAATTGACGTATAGAGAAACAAAAAAAAAGTTAATTGTAGCTGAATAAGTTTCCTAAGCGAGTCATGAATTCGTTTTTTTGAAAAAATTTTTTCCGGCCCCGTAGACCTAAAAAACAAAACCAAAAAATTTAGAAAAATTTTGTCTCGACCTTTTTCTTCTGATTCCGCAAAAACTGTGGCTCAAAAAAATATTTTGCTGAAAGATCTTCAAACTAGAGATTTCAAGCTTCGATTCGCTTTTTTTATTTTTTCGATACGATCATTTTTCACGAAAATACAGCCTTCAAAAAATCACTAAAAAATTTATAAAATTTTCTTGTTCCTTTAATTTTTTGGATAAGTACGAAATTGTACAACTGCATCAAATGGTTCAATCGCCCCCTTTGCGGGGGCAATTGAACCACTAGTATTAGAACCACAAACGAATGACTTTAATGAATAATTTACACTTCATTACAGCTCAGAACTGCAATTACAGTACTTCTAATAATATTGATTATTTTATATTAGATTATATGTTATAACTTATAACAATCGCTTTTACAACTTCTGTCAATATAATTATTTTTTTTCTTGGATAGTTTAGCGTTTTGTCACATTCAGTCAAGATGCGCGCGCATGATGCTCACAGTGTGGTTCGTGTGGTTCAACCACCCCCGAGAGTACTGGTTCAATTGACCGCATATGATTTTCTTGAAATAATTAGATAAAAAAAAAAAAAAAAATTCAAGAACTATTTTACTAAATGTGAAGTTAGAAATTTATGACTTATATATGAAAGAAGATACTACAAAAAAAATTTTAAGATTACATTTAAAAATTAAAAACTCATTAAACAATTTGTCAAGAGCTGAAAAAAAAGTTCAGAGGCCTAAAAACACAAAAACTTAAATTTTTTTTTAATTAAATCATTGCATCGGTTCCAAATTTTGGTCAGGCTAAGGTTTAGTGTATTAAAATATAATTCTAAGTGGACGACTCATTTTTCTATTTTTCTCTATTTTTTAAGCTTACTGGTTCAATTGCCCCTTGGTTCAATTGACCCCATTCTCCGCTAAACCGTTTACAAAGAGCAACAAATTTACTACGAAAAAATTTATAGCACGACACTGTATGTCTATAGGTTAGAGAGTAATACAATTTCAAACAAAAAATCCAATTTCTTTAAACAAATCAAACTTCGGCTTTAATATCTCTTAAATGGTTGGATTCACGAAAAAAACATGAAAGACCTTTCTCAAAGACGGGCAAATTTTCTACTGAAACATGATTAGTTATAGCCGTACAATTATTGCTGAGTGAGTAATAAAATTCTTTGCATTGTACTATAATGAAAAAGTATCATTACTTAAATAGGGTTAAACGACATTGGAGTAAACTTTTTTATTCTTTTGGGATCTTAAGTAAATGATTTATATCATGACCAAGTAAAATAACTGTTTTGAAGAATAACGGATACCCTAATGAGCATATATGACCTATATATATGGGCATATATTATTCAATCATGACTTTATCAACAAAACTTTATTGTCTACACATACCTATACATGGCCATATATCAACACATATGATCCATTCACGATTTTATATAAAAAAGTTCGTGTTTATAGGTGACTTTATGGATCATATATGGTCATGTATAATTATACATAGCTCATACATGGTTATATATGAAACCATTCGGACTCTATATGGCTTTACATGGTCATATATGCCCTAATTAAGTCGCATATGGTCGTATATAATATCTAAGATGAGTACATAATAAATTATGTATTTGTATATATGACAATATATGCCCACATATAATCATATATGACCATATAGAGCTATATATAAAATAACTTAATACAAATATATGCTCATACATGGCCATACATAGTTTTATATAGTCACAAATGGCCATGTATGTATTCCGAGACAAGACAAAGTAAATGATGTACTGTTATATTTAACTATGTATGGGTATACAAGACCATATAGTCATATATGACCATACATAGCCATATATGATATCATTTGAAAATCATACATGACCATACATGATTCGGTTTTCCCGGGAACGAATATTACCACTACCAACAAAGCGAATAGCACATTGATGATTGAGTTGATGCATAATTGATTTTAAATAATACAATGTTATTGGAATCCGGATTTTGTTACTGGCAGATGACACAGATTTTCGTAAAATTTTATTCAAAATTCGTATTTGTTTTTCAAATTTTTCCGCATCGCAACTTGATCATCACTTATAATATCACTCATTAGTAATTTGGAAGTGTTGCGTAATCACAACTACATTTAAATTCAAATGTAGTTGCACTTCTAGCAGGTAGAGGCAGCACCTTCTGGGGCCTAGTTCATAAATTTAAGCTTGATCATGCGCAGTGCAGCGCATGCACATTTGTTGTTTCCTGCCTCGTGTCGAGAAGACCGACGCCATTATCTTTCGGTATATACATTTAATTAAAAACACGTGTTTTATTAAATCGTATCATTTCATGCTCATCGCAAGTAAATAAATTGAAGAAATCAATTAAGACAATGAAGCAATCATCACGTTTAATTAAAGTATGATTATTTTTATAATTTTGACCACGTTTCTCAAGAGGTTCTTCAAACGGGGAACATCACAGGTGCCTATTTATTGAATAAATAATTATTACAAGTGCTCGATTAAATAAAAAACTCAATATTATATTATTTTAGTTCTTATTATGCTCAATCTTTTAACTAAACTAAAAGTTAATTCTCGCTTGGTAGCCTCTGCAATCATGCTACCACGTGTTCAACAAATAAATTCAATTCAGTGTAATTTATTACGAGCTCATTCAATTTATTTAAATTGAGTGATCATTATTATTAGAACTCAATTATTTGTGCATTCAGTGCTATTAAAAAGAGTTATAAAAGTGTTCAATTATTAACTTCGCTCGGTAACCTCTGATTTTATGTTACTTATTCACATGACATTTTTACAATCAAATCAGTGTTCAAATATACTTAAATTAATTATATCAATTATTTCAATTAATTAATCGAGCTCAAATCTACAATTTTTATTCAATTACTTACGTATTCATGAGCTCAACCAATTAACAGTATTAATAAATTAGATCAACGATTTAATTTTGTAACCCAGTGATATTATGTGCTGTGACAAATGAAAATATTCCTATATTTTTAATATGCGTATTTTTCCAACATCCCAACCACCAACCAGTCCTGGCATGCATTTATTCAATTATTATTACAACAGGAAGCATTTTTCATAATACTCATTAATATTAACACTTTTCGTGAACCTGTTTTATCCACTGTACTTCGTTTGCTGCAGAAAGAATCGATGATTATGAACTCTTTTGAGCAATCTTGACAGAAAGTCAAATTTTGCAGTTTGAAAACAAAAGCGTGTCGAATTATAAGACTTTTCTTACGAAGATTACTCTTCAAACTACGTGAAAGACTCTGAAAGTTGTTGATGAACTTTTATAAAAAGAATAAAGACATCATTCGTTTGGAATTCGTTGACAGAATTTTCGTCGAATCGGCGGCTTATTACCTTAATGATCCCCATTGTGTTTGTGCTTAATAATTAAAATTTCCTTGCAAAATTTAAAAGAGTGACATGCACTATAGAACGAATGAGTATATGGACAATTGTATCAGTTAAAATTAAAGCGCATACCTCGAAAACTAGGTAAAAACTATAATAATAAATATGAAACCAGTTTTGTAGGGTGCATTAATCAACATATTTAGATAATAAAAACTTGCTTAATAGTTCCGCAAAATTTTTAATACACTCATGCCATAAATTAAAGGAACAGAAAAATTTTAGAAATTTTTTAGTGATTTTTGAAGGCTGTAACTTTGTAACAAATAATCGTATCGAAAAAAAAGAAGCATTTTCTAGCTTGAAATCTCTAGTTTCAACACATTTTAATCAAACTTTTATTAGACCTTCAGCCATTACGCAAACATAAGAAATACCGCGAGACAAAAATTTTCTTAATTTATTCTTTTCTTTGAGAGTCCACGGGCTGCGAAGAAATTGTTTTTGCTAAACCAATGCATAGGTCGGTTAGCAAATTTGATCGGCTTTAATTTGCATTTTTTTGAGATTCTTACGACAACTTGTTGCTGAGATATCAGCCTTCAACCGAAAAATGATCCTTTTGGGTTTGATCATCGATATTTTAGGTACTAATGATCACACAGTAAATTTGAGGGCGACGTTGAATAAATCCCCTATAATACCCTGTCATTATTTTTTGAAAAAAAAAAAAAAAAAATTTCTTTATTTTTAACATCCTTTTTGCAAGACTTTGATCAATTCACCCCGAAAAGCGGTTCGATGGATCAATTCAAAAATTTGCAGGGTCTTGGGGGTACGTTAAGCTTAAAAAGTACCTGGCAACATTATTTTGTTTATCGATATTTACAAAGTAGCGGTTGATTTACTAAAAAACCAAAAAAAGCCATTTTTGTACTTACTTCTGATAGATGTTAAAAATAAAAAAATTTTTTTTTTTTACAAAATGATAGAAGGGTCTTGTAGGGAATTTATTTAACGTCGCCCTGAAATTTACTGTGTGATCATTAGTACCTGAAATATCGATGATCAAACCCAAAAGGATCATTTTTCGTTTGAAGGCTGATATCTCAGCGACAAGCTGGTGTACGAATCTCAAAAGAATGCAAAGTAAAGCTGATTAAATTTTCTAACCGACCTATGCATTGGTTTAGCTGAAAAAAATGTTTTGCAGCCCGTGAACTCTCTCAAAGAAAAGAAAAAATTTAGAAATTTTATGTCTCGCGGTATTTCTCATGTTTCCGCAATCCCCGGAGCTCTTAAAACATTTTGATAAGAATGCACCGTAACTAGAGATCTCAAGCTATAAAATGCTTTTTTTAAAATCTCGATACGATTATTTTTTACAAAGTTACAGCCTTCCAAAAATCACTAAAAAATTTATCAAATTTATCTGTTCCTTTAATTTATGGCACGAGTGTATGTTCAAAAACTACAAATATTTCTCTTTCTGTTCTACTCAGAATTGATTACAATTGATAGTTCTTGAATTAATTTGTGATGAATATTTAGTATTAAATCTTCGCATAAAATGAAAAACATAATTATTTCCATTTTTTAAAGACCTTATTCTTCTGAAAGCTTAGAATATTATAGATATATCGTTATTAAGACAAATAAAATGTATACTTTTTGTACTATTTAAAAATGAATCAATTAAATTCACTTTAACTTTGTGAATATGCACTGGGAACTAGCTATAAGTATACCACTGGTTAAATTAGTGGTATAGCTGGGAAAATAATAAATATCCATTGATTCGCAATGAATTTCGGTAATTTATTATTAGAGCGTGACATTCTTATTTTGCCTGCCTTCAGCTAATTCTTATATTTAATGAATTTTGATGTATGTAAAAGTTAGGAAGATATTGAGACCGGATCTTGTAATTTAAAAATGTTTTCTATGGATCTGCAAAACGCAGATCCGCACCTGAATGTTTATACTCGAAGTTTCTGTGTAAGCAAAAGAGAATATTCATCTTTACCAACACACTCAAACATCTTAAGTCTTCAATATACTTGAAAAAAAAAGAAAAAGACATAAGTTTGGCTAGACATGGTACGTCCCTCTTGGCAACATTAAAATCTTTCACAGTATTCATAAATTCATCAGTGAATACCGAAAATTATGATGCTCTGCTCACCGATTTCTCACTGCTTATAAGCGCCACAGATTTTTTATTAATAGAGAAATGTTACAAGGTCAAAGGTTAAGGTTCACTCATTTTAAAAATGCGATTGTTACTAATATTATTTTTGATATTAAACTATCGCTAGTTCGTCTTTTAAAATTTTGTCAGTACAACTTTTAAGATCGATGTGGTACTCCATGAAACATGAGCTCCTACCTTAACATTGAAGGGTACTATTGTGTTCACAGCAAGTCTGATCTTGAGATTTCTCATCTGACGAACCCACGATCCTTGTTCTGTGATTGTGGATCCAATTACAATCTTAAATCTACCCATGAACACCAGAGGTAAAAGTAGTCGCCGTTCGTATCCCATGCCGTTATCGATTTTAAGCGAAACCTATCGACTATCTATATAAATGGATAAAACGCTCAATGATCTATATTAAGATCATTTGAGTCATCACTACTTTTTTCGGGATAAACTATTTGATATTTATGAACTTGATAAATTGAGTCTTTTTCGATACACCTTTTTTTTATATCTGATACGTATTTTCTTAAATACTATTCAAAAAAATTGATAGATCGATAGTTCTTATCTGGTGATAATCAATTTCGAACACTACTTACTTTCACGTCAATTGAAATTTTTTCTATAAGTTAGAAGAGACAAAAAAAAATTGCTTATAAATAAATTGTATATGCAGATAATTTGATGGCATAAATTTTCGAAAAAATCAAGGTAAAAGTAAAGCTATTGAATGTAATAAAGAATTAGACCGCTTGTTTACATAAATTTCAATAAAATAATATCAAAGGATAAGTATTTTTAACATCGCACATCATTGTAACATTCAGAATTTCTCTTCCCGGCAACAATGAACTACATATGACCATATATGGAACAAAAGTCACCATATATACAGCATATCTAGTCACATATGGTTCCAGATAATCAGATCCGTCACAAAATAACCGATCGGAAAATAACCCCGACGAAATAACTTTTGACAGAATGATCAACGACAAAACAAATGCGACAAAATGACCTCAACAAAATGATTTTAAAATAATAAACTTGCAAGAAATATAATTTCTACTATGTATTCTGTATAATTTAAAGAATATTCAGATTATTTGTGTTATTCGCTTCAGCAGTCGAGCCTTGCCATGTAAATTACTCTGATGCCATTAGTCAAGTAATTTCATTAAGATGTATCGATGTATGTATGTGTCGGGAAAATAAAATAAAAGATAATTTTAATTTGTCAACCGAATTTTTGTATTGCGTTTATGCAACTGACTTTGTCAATTAGATCAAGTACAATTGTTATAAATTCGAGTATTATTGTTAATAATTACCAAAAGTTGCGAGATACCAATTAATGGCAATTTGAGTGATCAATTTTGTTTTTTTGTTGTTGCAAGAATGCGAACCGTATGATCAGTTGACGATTTTATCTGTTTATTTTGTTTATATCTAGTGTTATGTCCGCCGCTGTAATTTACATTTATTATCTGGGATTTCTCCCTTTGGTAGCAATAGGAAAATTTTGACGAGCGAATTGGAGAGTATGGACAGCTATAAAGAGTACGAGAAAGATTTTCTCTTCCAATATTTATAATTTATTGTACACTGAAAAAAAAGTTTAAGTCCTATTGGTATACACTTTTTTAATGAATTGGTATTGCGAACATGATATAAATAAGTTTAAGTATTATCGCAATGCTCTGTTTAAGAGAGTGACTTCTATTTTCCGTACGATACTATAGCAAGTCCAGAGAGTATAGTAAAAAAAGTTCCCGCGTAAGACTCAGCGCGTATTTAGCATCTTTTTTCCCTGTGTTTATATTATACCTTTAACCTATACATAGTTCTTAAGAGCATTAAAAAGATTATTTACATAATTGGAATTAAAAATAATCATTATGGATTCGTGGGTGAAAAATAAATTAACCGGGTGGAATTTATCATCCTATCATCGAGTATTATCAATAAATGGGTTTATTGTCATTTCTTTAATCAATAGCAATATTTATTTCCATAACCTTTCTTTTCTAATTCTGTCAATTTATGAGTGTAAGGATTTGAGTGTAGTGCTGATATGTGTTTTGCGGTGGCGCTAAAACTTGGTTTAAGTGTATGACTTAAACGAGTTTAAGTGTAGTGCTTAAAAATATTGCGTTAAGACTTATATTTGGTATAAGTATATTCGCAATACCAAGTATTGCAATATCACTTCAATTTATAAGCGTGGGACTTATACTTTATTTTCAGTGTAGGTTTTCCGGAGAGTACGAACCCAAACGTCTTCGAGCTTGGTCACGTTGCATTTATAATTCGATCGATAGAGAGTAAAAATACTAAATTTGCCTCTCACTTACCTTTAGACGATTCTTTCTTCTAACACGGCAGGCTTTTATCCATCCAGGAGTCTGCAGCTCACTCGGCCTCTGATTGAAGGATTTGGTTGAATGGGCGCGGCTGGGGTTGTAGGATAAAATCTTATATGCTACTTTCGAATGAAACTCGCAAGGTTGAAGTTTAGATCTCTTGTTTTGTTATTAAACGTTTCAATTACAATATTTTTAATTGAACTTCACTTAAACACTATAACTTTTCACAATTTTTTAGAATACAATTTCATTAGGAGTCGTTGTTTGGCCCGAAGGATATTGTGCGCAAAACTGAATCGACTCGAGATTGGATTACAAATTATACTTATATTGTATTACTATTCAATCGAACCGAATTTTTAACTGATGTTTGAGAATTATCGGTAGATAATTGAGGTTTAGTTATTGACTTTTAAGCGCAAATGCGGATTCCTGCAATAACTGAATTTAATAGATTTTTAGTTTAAGGACCTTACTGACGTTTCAACGCAAACGCGGAGTTCTGCAATGAGATTCACAAAATTTTCGCGATTTCGTTATTCGCGGTCCATAGGACTCAAAATCACGAAATCTGATATTCGACTAAGGCCTTGAGCCATGGTGATCAGGATATTTAAAAACCTGATTGATGTTTGACGGGAGTAATTAAATCGTTGTCATTAACGAAAAATTACGACAAGTTTTTGTTTCTTTGTCAATCCTTATTGCAAAAATCGTCGTGCTACTTTTATTCACCTAAATGGTGGTAAAACTGACGCTGCGTAATCACGTGTTTTAGCAAAAGAGAGTTTCGTATTTATTTATAAAATAAAATAATTTAATAAAAAATTATTGGACATAACAGTAAGTCTTAAGCCAAGATCAGCGGATTGTTTTTTTTTTTTTGTAAGCTGATGATTTTTGTGGGTAAACATTTATTTATTTACTATGTTTGATATATATATATTTGCATATTATATGCAATTATATATCTTTTGATTGGTGCACGGAAAAAAATTCACTGTTGCTGCAACAGGAAGCAGCCATGTTGCAGCAACAGGATTAAAACTGTTGTTGCGACTCAATAGTAAAATATAGTTACAAAATAAAAAATTTTGCGTCATTGCGTCAAAAAACTTAGTGTTAAAAATTTTTGTGTTAAATTTTTAAAACTTTTATGTGTACATTTAACATTTATTCTGTTAAATCAACACAAAAAAGTGTTAAACATTTAAGACAAAAATTTTTAACACAAAGTTTTTTGACGCAATGACGCAAAATTTTTTACTGTGTAACTATAGTTTACTATTGAGTCGCAACAACAGTATTAATCCTGTTGCTGGAACAGGAGGCAGCCGTGTTGCAGCAACAGTAAATTTTTTTCCGTGTGTATTATTATTTAAGTAATTGATATTTGATGGCAATCCAATCCATTTTCAATAATATTTGATTGGTAATATTTCATTGGCCCCTCCATGCTAACATCCTCAGACCAACTTTTATTATTAATTTTAATGATTGTATTCAATCTTGCAATGGAAACGAATCGAGAAAAAATAATGGTGGTTTAGTCTAGGAATCGAACCCAGGTCTTCTAATATCGCGTCAACTGCTCTAAGTTAAGCCAACCTTACCTATACCACTGATCTCACCAACCATCTACATTATACTCTCTCAAGTTCCTACTTTGTAGATAATATTGATCAACTTTTTTTTTTTTTTGATTCAATAAATAGGGCATTCTAAGCCATATCGGACGATTGAAAAAATTGATTTTCCGATTTTCTTAGTTTTTTAGTATTTTTTAGTACCTCTCAAAAGAGGCTTCCTGGTAAATTTTGAGATTTTTTTATCAATGGTTCAAAAAATATCGAATTTTCAAAAAACCTCTCTTTTTATGGTTTTTTGATTATAGTGATAATCATAGGGAGTAGAGGTACATTTGATACATCATAAGTAATAAAAGAAATCCTTTTAAAATATAAGATAGCTGTGAAATTTACAGGTTTTTTTGTGCACAATAAAATACAACTGACAAAATTCGATTATAATGGGAAATGCTATTCTAGGCACAATCGTGTTCTCAAAACTGGGTTCTATTACATATATATATATATATATTAGACTGGGCCAAAAAAATCGATTATTTTTTTTTTTTTGAACGATACTGTGGAAATATTATTTGGGATGACAAAAAAAAATTATTGTGAAAATTTGAGCCCTTAATTTTGATATTAAGAGGTGTATCATCGCAATTTTTGATTTTTTTTTAATGAGCGGGTTTTTGTCTCATAACTCTCAAACCATCGAGATAAACGAAACTGACTTACGTATATTTTTTGAAGGAAATTTGATGCTCTACAAAAAAGGTCTGATTGAAATTTTCCGTCAAATGAACCGTTTCTTATAACCGTTGTTATGTTATAAGTTATGTAAAACGACTTCAATAATCTTGAATATATATATTATATATATATATACATACATATATAAATTTTTCAACGAATGGTATTTTCGAACTCTACTCAACTAATTATGATAGGTTATGACAAAATTCTTTGAAAAATCAACCATGAGGACAAATACAATAACGAGATTTTTAAAAAAATCTACCTAAAAATGGCACTCCCATGACGTGAGATTATCATAACTATAGTTCAAAGTTATATATCCTTTCGAAGCAAAAATGATAACTTTGGAAGGGGTGGAAATAAAGAGCTAAAAATTTAGCTAAAGACTTCTTCCTATATCTATGAAAACATATTTAAAAAATCGAAGAGGCTCACCGTTGCAATGCCCTTGAATTGATATGGAATGACCCATATAGATATATATATATATATATATATATATATATATATTGTGTATGTGCGTAAATTTTGTTCACCAATTAGGCTACAATAAATCAAATTGATGGTAACACTTCAAGGACGATTTGAAAAATATATTAAATTCTCTGGCAACGATTCTAAAAAGGCAGGTTTTAGACCACAAATTTATGAACGGTTTTATACAGCACCCATAGTTCAGTTATATAGAAAGACAAAGGGTGAAAAAAGGGAAAAAAGATGTTGTAGAATAAGGTAACCTGTGGCAGTGCGTTGTGGTTTGGGTTAGCCAAATTACAGCTTTCATGTCAGCTGAAATGATGGATGTGTCAGGTAGAAAGTAACTTATTGTGTTTTCCAGGAAATAAAATAGTTTTAAATTGGCTTAATTCATTGATTAAGCATACATTTATAAATATATAAAATATTTATAAAGGGATATGAAAATATTAAATTATTTTAGAAGTTCGAAAAATAATTCAAAATAAAAATTGACATGTAAAAAATTTAATGTTTGAAATTATGTTTTTAAGTTGGTTGTACAAAAATCGCAAATTTTAAAATTAACATTAATAAATTATGGGTGAACTATGAAATATTTGTGCAGAAGTTGTTATAAGTTATACGATGACATCTTAGAATGACCGGAAAAGTCTTACAAATTGCAGATGAGTGCACTAATAGAAGGATATCTTAACATTTAAAAAGATTTCTTAGTATTTAAGAAATCATTGCGTAAACATCAATTCATTGTATTTAACAAACATTTCTTACTATGTAAGAAATGGTTTCTGTTGGGCCCTAAAATACTAGTTGACTCCAATTTTCCGCTGATTAGATACATTAATAGTCACTTGAATTGAAAGTTAAAAACGACTTGATTGCTCTTCGAGCTCAAAAAGCTGTTAGACTGACAAAACACATATTTCACTGGAAAAAATAATTTGTGTCCGACGACATTTTTGAAACTAATGAATCGATTTAAGCGTTCTTGACAGCAATCAAAAAACTCACCAAGACTTAGACCTGATTTCATTTTGAGGTGAATCGGGCAAGTGGCTTATGAATTATACTCAATGAACCCACAAAAAAAATTTTGAATTTTTATTTTTCGTATAACTTGTAAATTACATGACCAATCGACTCCAAAATCTAACCAATTTTAAGTCTTGGTGAGCCCTTTCGGTTGCCACTAAAAATGTTCAAATCGGTTGATTGATTCCAAAGGTATCGTCAGAGAAAAATAGTTTCACACACACACACATACACACACACACACACACACACACACACATATATATACACTCGGACATCATTCTAAAAATAATCAGAATAGCTTCCTAGGACCTCAAAATGTCGACATCTGATGAAAACTCGATTTTCGAAAATCAGGGTGAAAACAATAATTTCCCTTTTTTTTAAATTTGCAATTTTCGTAGCGGGAAGTTAAAAATGAGTTCAGTATATTATATCTGAATGTTAGTCTATATGTCGTCAAATTTAATTTAGCAGATCTTTGCTTAAAATTTAATTTTAATAGAAAATAATTTATATGCGAAATCAATTGTAGAAATTAATTTTGCTTGAATAAATTTAGTAATGCACACAAAGTACATTGAAATTTTTTTTTTCAATTCTATGTAAAAGTTTTTCATGAGTTTGAATTATATTAGGTAATTGGTATTTTTTCGATTTGATTTATTTTTTTTATAAAAAGAATCTTTTCTTAATTGTAAAAAATTTTAAACGTGTACTTGGCGCGATTTTATACAGAGAATCTGTTTTCGGAAGGATTTGTCTTTTAACTTCCCGCTAAGAAAATTGAAAATTTTTAAAAATTCGGGAAGATATTGGTATCGGTCTGATTTGCAAAAACCGAATTTCTATCAGACTTTGACGTTTCGAGGTTCTAGGAAGCTATCCTGACTAATTTCCTGATGATGTCCGAGTGTATGTATGTGTGTACGTACGTACGTACGTATGTATGTATGTAAATATTCATAACTCTTGAACGAAAGAACCGATTTTGATCTTTGAGGTGACATTCGACGCGGCTTGTTAATATCTTGAAGCCGTAAAAATTTGAACTTAATCGGTAGGGTGCGTTTAGAGATATTTCGAAAATAAAATTTTATCAAAAATGTTTTATTTAGATAACTTTTAATTTGCTCGATTCCGAAATCTAATTAGCTCTAAAACTCTATAAGCCGCGTCGAATGCTACCTCAACCATCAAAATCGGTTTATTCGTTCAAGAGAAACCGTTGACGAAAGAATTCAAAAAAGTTTTTTTTTTAGTTTTTTTGAAATTTCTCAAAAACGGCTGGGTAAATCAATTTTAAAATTTGATCAGATTTAGAACTTGATAAAACACGTTGATTGCTGCCTCAATCGTCTTAATCGGCCCATTCGTTTACGAGATATCGTTGATTAAAAAATAGTGAAAAACATTTTTTTCCGGATATCCACAAAAAAATTGAATCATTCGACTTCAAAATCTAATCAGCTCTAGAACTTAATAAAACGTGTCGATTGCCGCCTCAACCATCAAAATCGGTTAATTCGTTCGCGACATATCGCGGGAGAAAGAAATGGTAAAAAATGTTTTTTTAGAAAACAATGGCATACCAAAGTATTTTCGAGCTCGAAGATCTCGAAAATGTATTCACAATAATGTTTTCGAGCTCAACGAGCTCGAAAACAGCGGGAAGTTTTAGGGCTGGCCCGCAGGGTCAACTGATAGACCGATTTTTTTTTTATCGTGTTGATTGTTAATGATTCTAATATACACTATTAGAAATCGATTTATAATTTAAGTCAAGTGAGCCTATATTGTTTATAGTATTATCTTGTAGAAACAATAAAATTCTTTGTTAACAATTGTAGTAATTTTGTACTGCTAAATATCATAACCTGATTAATTAATTTTTATAAGACAAAGAGCTGCAATTGTTTAACGACAGTTTCCTTTAAAGTTAACGTCAAATATATCCGTCAACGTCGGACTTTTCTGTTAGTAATTTAAAACATCAAATGGCTTAGTAGTTTGACCTCTCAGCACCTTCCACCTATTACAACTAGCATATGGTGCTAACTACTTATTCTCCCGCCCCTCTGACCCAATGGAATGCATTTTTTCCAGAATCTCAATGGATTCAAACTAAAAAAGGGTCTACTCATGATTTTTATGCGTGTTATTCAGGTTTTAGGTATCAGGTGACAGGAAACATTCCAAAACCACTCAAACTAGGTTTATATTTTTCCGAATACAATATAATGATTTATTTTATCTATTTATTCTAACTTTCTTATAATCTAAATAGATAATTTAATAAGTATGTAATACATTGATTTATCATTTAAATTATCGACTAATTATTGATAAGATGCAATGAATGTTGTAAGATCTCAATATGTAAATTTCAAATAGAAGTTAAATGCACGCCTATTTATGTTTTTCAAGTTCACTAATTAATTAATAGGTGGAGGCACTTGAGGCCACTGAGGACATAACAAGAGGAAACTTCCTTTATAGCACAGCATGGGGACTTCTGAAGTCTCCATGTAGCACAGTTTGCTTTGACAAAAGTTTACTTACAAAAGTGTCCTTGAATTGTTCGTCAAATGTCCGTCAACTTCGGACTCTTCTGTTTTTGACGACAACTTATATACAACCTGCTATACAATTTGACGTAAATTTACTACCGGAATTAGAATGCAAATTTACTTCAAAAGTTAACTAGAAAAAATTTATCGTCAATTTTCAGGCAAATTTTTACATCAATTTATTGTTGACTTGAAAAATTGTAAAGTATTTTACCGTCATGTAGACATTTTTATGTATAAATTCACTTATCTTCAGCAATGGTAAGAACGAACATTAAAGACTTTTTTTTTGTAGTAAAAATTAACCTTCAAATTAAGGAAAAATTAACCGCAAATTTTTCTTTCCAACTTTTGTTGTCAAAATGTCGGCAAATTCAGGCAGAAAATTTCAGGCAATTTCAATGTCAAATTCTGTCAATTTCAAGCTAAAGTGGTTATTAGGGAAGTACCCTGATAGCTACTATAACCGCAAGTGAACTTCAAGCCACTGCCGTATTCTGAAGCCAACTTAAAAGAAAATGTTGGAGAGCAAACAGTTACGATTAAAATGACAGTAAATTGTCTGTAACTTGAATTCAACTTGACTACAAGTGTTACCGTCAGACAATGACATTAAGTTGATTTTTCCAACTTTTGCTTTCAAATTGTCGGCGTATTTGGGCAGCGAATTTCGGTAATTTCAATTGTCAAATAACTGTCAGTTCCAAGCTAAAGTGGCTATTATAATATGAATATATATTACGGTGATTTGTTTTGAATGACTATTTTTTTTTTCACTCCCACTTGAAAATATTGTTATAGACATGGAAAAAAAAATTCCCTGCAAGTTTGAGCCCTTAATTTCAATTATAAGTACTTTATATTTGATTTTGAAGTTTTCCCATTTAAAATACATAGGAAAAATTGGGATTTTTTTTTATTTCTCTATAACTTAGCCGCATTTTAAGTTATCGGATCGCCGTTTGCGGCATTTTGTAGGCAATTGATACTCTTCAAAAGTCTTCTTAATAGTTTTACTCGGACTCTAATTGTTTTTTCTGTATTGGTTCTGAAAATAATTTTTTTAATAATAATTTGGGTTTTTAGTTGATATTAACTAAATAACGAAATTTACAGAAAAAGTGCAGATAACGATTTTTTAGGAAATTTTATTCGCTACGAAAAAGGTTCTCTTGGTTAAGTGGCTTAAGTTCTCCGTTCACGTGATATAGGGATTTTAGTAATTTTGTAAATAAAATATTTGTCAAAAATTTTTCCGACGTTCATCAATTTGATCCCTTCTGATTTTAATGACTGGATTAAATTAATGAAAGGACAATTATTTAATGATTTAAAATTGAAATTAAATTTTATAATTGAATTTAAATGGGAACATCGAATTTTTCAATGAGCTAGGTCTGTAATCGACATAGAATTTTTTTTCTTGCGCGAAAATTTTTTTTTTGTGTTGAACTATGGTTTTTTCCACATGCACTTAACAAAAAAAATTTGGCTCCGAAATGAAGCACCCTAAAATATATGTATATGCATATCCTTATGTATACCCTAATAGCCACTTTAGCTTGAAATTACCAGTAATTTGATATTAAAATTGCCTGAAATTCGCTGCCTGAATTTATCGACAATTTGACAGTAGAAGTTAGAAAGAAAAATTTGCGGTTAATTTTTCCTCAATTTAAAAGTAAATTTTTACTATAAAAAAAAAGGTCAGTAAAGTTCGTTTCTACCATTTCAGAAGGTCAGCAAATTTATACATAAAATTGTCTACAATTATACGGTAAAAAAATGCTGTACAATTTTTCAAGTCAAATTAACAATAAATTGATGTAAAAATTTACCTGGAAATTGACGAAAAAATTTTTCTAATCAACTTTTGAAGTGAATTTGCATTCTAATTCGGGTGGTAAATTTACGTCTAATTGTTTAGCAAGTTGTATGCAAATCGTCGTCAAAAACAGAAAAGTCCGAAGTTGACGGATATTTGAAGAAAACCCGGGAAAAAATGATTTTGCCTAATCATATACGATCATGCATAATTGTCTACATATGATCAGATCCAAAAATTGGCCAGGTCTGATCATACATAACTTGATCTGTTTATACATGATCATATATGATTAGATATAATCATGCATGAACGAATATAGTCATTTTTAGAATCTCATTTAGAATATCTGTAAATTATTAATTAAGTAGTTTAATTAGGATTTATTGTCTTCATCAATATCAATGTCGGTTAAAATTAAATAAAAAAAAAAAATTATCAACCATCGACAATTATTTTACTACGAGGTTACCCATCCAATTAATGTCCAACGCCGATGCTGCTTAACTTTGGTTATCGATGGTTTGTAGTCTGATCCTCTAGTCTGTTATACACTTACAATTAAGAAACGTTTATGGCATTACTTAACTCAAATAATCAAATTGATACTTTATACGTTTAAATTACTGCTGAAACCTTTGAACATTTTTTAAGTATTGGGGATTTAAGTTTGATTGATTGTTGACAGAATAAAAATTTAATAACATTGATATTAAACAATTGTCATATTATTTAATATATATATATATATATATATATATATATATATATATATATTAGGGTGGTCCTTATTTTGGACATTTTCGAATTTTTATGCTCCCAGAGGCTTATGTGGTTCGAAATAAATAAAAAAAAATATCCTCAAAGCTTCAGGTCTCTATCTCAATTTTAACCCGTGCCGCACAGCGATGTAAGTTTCCCATTTAAATAACACGGGGTTTTTGGCATTGAACGATTAAGTTTTTATTCCGGCTAAAGTAATTGTTCGAAAAATTTGAAACTCTGTAGACTTTATCCTCATATTAGCAGCTACTCCTCAGAATTTTTACAGATTTTCAGCTACTATAATTTTGGGGGTACAGCATGATGAAAAAAAAGAAAAAAATTATTTTCTTTATTTTTAGCTAAAATTTTTTTCAAATAACATATCAAATCACTCTGCATCCTTATCAGAAGTTCTTACTTTTTTTCATTCTTGCACCTATAAGTGGGTGAACGGTATATCTTTGTTGCACTAATACAGTACTCAGAAACTTTGCATTAGTGTGCAGTGAAGTGTTCCTTAAAAGGATTCTTTAAATTTATTACGATTACCTCACAAACGGTTTTAATTACGGCAGAAAAAAATTCCCTTAAAGTTTGAGCTCTTAATTCCAACGGAACCACGTGTCGCAAATTTTGTTTTTGTGATTTGTTAAGTTTATTATATTTATTTATAAAAGAGATCTATTTTATTAATAATTAATTATAGTTAGAAAATTGTAAACAAATAATTATTTTGATATTATAATGCACAAAACTATCAACCTTTTGTTTATTATTTATTGCTTAAAACAAATAATAAACTTAAAGGTGACCAACTTATTTAAGCGAACATTGGAAGAAATTTAATTTATTGATAATATTTATCAACTGTTAAACTGAGACATAATATGATTAGTGGCATTGATATACCGATCTCAGATATCAATTGAATGCATTATGTATTTTTGAAAAAGACACATTGTCAAATAACATAAACAAAAAGATTTCTTGAAAAAATCACAAAAAAAATTTTGCGGTAACTCTTCCCGTTAGAATTAAGAGCTTAAACTTTAAGGGAATTTTTACTGTTGTAATTGAAAAAAAATGCTCCTGATTACTGTATTAGTGCAACAAAGATATGCCGCTCACCCACTTGGGTGCGAGAATGAAAAAAAGTAAGAACTTCTGATAAGCATGCAGAGTGATTCAATATGTTATTTGAAAAAAAATTTTAGCTAAAAATAAAAAAAATAATTTTTTTCTTTTTTTTGATCATGCTGTACCCCCAAAATTATAGTAGCTAAAAATCTGTAAAAATTCTGAGGAGCCGCTGGTAATATAAGGATAAAGTCTACAGAGTTTCAAATTTTTCGAACAATTACTTTAGCCGGAATAAAAACTTAATCGTTCAATGCCACAAACCCCGTGTTATTTAAATGGGAAACTTACATTGCTGTGCGGCACGGGTTAAAATTGAGATAGAGCCCTGAAACTTTGAGGATATTTTTTTTTATTCATTTCGGACCACATAAGCCTCTGGGAGCATAAACATTCGAAAATGTCCAAAATAAGGACCACCCTAATATATATATATATATATATTTAAATATTTATAGGTTTCATATCAATGAAATCTGATCAGATTTAATCATAGACATATATAACTACATATAGGTTTATATCAGTCACGTCTGATCAAATCTGATTATATATAGACTTATATATAATCAGATCTGATTATATACAGACTTATATATGGGCTTATAACAGCCAGGTATGATCAGATCTAATTATGTATGGGGTCATATATAATTATATATAATTATATATGACCCCATATATAATCATGCATGATTATATATAACTTCATATATGATTATATATAATCATATATGAACATATATAATCATATATGATTAGGCAAAATCATTTTTTCCCGGGAAATTCAAGGAAATTTTCGCTAAAGCAAACTGTGCTATTAGGGTAGTTCGGCCAAAGATAGCCAATGACAACACCCTAATAGCACAGTTTGCATTAGCAAAAGTTAAATTACAAAAGTTTCGTTGAATTTTTCGTCAAATTTCTGTCAACTTCGGACTTTTCCATATTTGACGACAATTTGTATACAACTTGCTATTGAATTTGACGTAAATTCACTGCCCGAATCAGAATGCGAATTCACTTCAAAAGTTGACTAGAAAAAAGTTGTCGTCAATTTTCAGGCAAATTTTCTGTCAATTTATTGTTAATTTGACTTGAAAAATTGTTAAGTATTTTTCTACCCTCAAATTGTAGACAATTTTATTTATAAATATGCTTACCTTCTGTAATGGTGAGAATGAACATTACCGAGTTTTTTTTCTTTTCGTAAAAACTTACCTTTAAATTGAGCAAAAATTAACCGCAAATTTTTCTTTTCAACTTTTACTGTCAAATTGACGGTAAATTCGGGCAGAAAATTTCAGGTAATTTCAACATCAAATTACCGTCAATTTCAATCTAAAGTGGCTATTAGGGCATCTGTATTTATCATCGTGCTAAATATTATACGATCTCGATACCACCTAGCGGATATAACTAGATAGAACTTAAGAAATTAAAAAAAATATACTTTTTAGCAACCCACAAATAATATTTCTGTGGTATATATATCTATATATGTATGCAAAATCTGGTAACATTTAAAAAATACAAGTAAACTTTGAATGCGAAATGAATAAAAAAAATTCATCTTAGACATTAACAAGGCTTTATTTACATCATTGATATCTAAAACGATCTTACATTCTATTGATCGTCATCTCCTGATATGATATTGACAATTTCAGTACGGATTGTTTGAATTTTATATCAGAATTTCTATAAAACTCAATGAAACTATAGTAAAAAATACAGACTGAAGCACCGCTGGTGGCGTAAAAATGAATCATTGCTATAAAAAAATTTCAATGTTTTACTGAATCATGACATTTTTTACAACTTTTTATTCTCTGGCAGTGCCCTTTTTGCATGAAAAAATTTATAAAAGTGTCTAGATTAGGGGTGCTATAGTATATGCTGGCCTAATTTCATTATTTAAATTAGTTCTCACAACTAAAATGAATAAAGTTTTATAATTTTAAGACGAACAATCAATCATCTTTCGAATGAAAAGGAATTTTCTGAAAATTTATTATTCAAAAAAATTTTTAAAAATGAGAGCTAAAAAGAGCCAAAAACCACTATGTCCACGGTATAGATAAAGATGTGTTTGAACGTGTACTCGGCGCGAGATACTACCGTGTCTCCTGATGTCCGTTTGCTCAAATCTAATTGTTTAAATTTAACATTTTAGTACATTATAATATGATTTATCGGGAAAAAATAACATAAAATGTTATTTTTTTAATTTTTCAACGCCAATGTCTTTTGATTTATCAAACCGATTTTGACGTTCAATGTCGAAATTGACGCGTTTGATTGAATTCGAGAGCTGAATAAAATTTGAAATCGATCGGTTCAGTCATTTCGAAGATATTTGGAAAATACCGTTTTTTACCATTTCTTTCTTCGACGATATCTCTCAAACGCATTAACCGATTTAGATCATTGAGGCGGCAATCGACGCTTTTTATTGAATTCTAGAGCTGATTAGATTTTGGAATCGATCGTTCAAGTCGTTTCTGAGAAACCAATAAAAAAATAAGAAAATAAATTTTTTTTTCGTAATTCGCAAATATTTTCGAATCTACTGGATGAAATAATCTGAAATTTTCTAAAAAGATGATGGCTAACAAGCTTTTTCTATGGTTGCAAGATCCATCCAAATCGGTTCATTAGTTAGAAAGTTACAGAGCGTTCACATCCACACACACTCATACACACATTCATACACACACACGCGCGCGCACACACACACGCCCAAATATACGGACACTCGGACATCATCACGAAAATAGTCAGAATAGCTTCCTAGGATCTCAAAACGTCGACATCTGATGCAAACAAAAAAGGATCCTTTTGGCGTTGATCATCGATATCTCAGCTACCAATAATCGCACGGTAAATTGTAGAGTGACGTGAAAAACTTGAACAAATTCTCTACACGACGACTCTATCGATTTTTGAAAATTTTTTCGCTTTATTTTTAACATCCATTAGAATACGTACAAAAAAATGGCTTTTTTGTTTTTTTAGTAAATCAACCTCTAACTTTATAATATATCGATGGAAAGACTAATGTTGCCTGGTAATTTTTTAGTACACTGTAAAAAATAAGGTACTGACATCAAACTCCCTAAGAGTTTGACAAATTTCATCTTCAGTGAAACCAAATTCGTTTGAACCAACGAAAACTAGTTTGTCTCAAGAATATCATTTTTATTGAATGAAAATCTCTACTCGATTATGAGAAATTGCTTAAGCGTTTATGTTAAAAGTTTTCAAGTTTGTCCGTAATTAAAGTAACATTTGATTGAATAGTAAAATATATTTTAATTAAATTTTGGATGTACTTGATTTTAAAATAAAAACTTGTTAACGCAAACTCTTCAATTATAGAAATTTAACTGAAACTCTTGAAACGTTTAATTTGACAACTTCACTTGTTTCAATGAAACAAAAGTAGTTTCCTATAATACCGAACGTGTCGTGTCAACCGACAAGTTTCTTGGGGAGAGAATCCGACGAGGTTGTTGGAGTAATTTGACGCACTCACATGAAAACTGAAAAATATTCGACAAGAATATAAATGTATTCGTTACAAAATATTGAATTATATTTGAATGAAAGTCTTTATATTATCGATTAAATAGAAAAATTTATTTATAAAAAGAGTCACATATTTATCTCGTTTAGATCAATGTATAAGCAATTGACTGTATATATCCATTCAATATGAAAACAAAGTACTAGAAGCACAACTAAACTAAAAATTTCCTACAGGTTTCGTAGCGTAGCGGTAAAGCGTCTGACTCTCATGCGTAGGGTACTGGGTTCGAATCCTCCGGATACCAATAGTACGATTATTTAATTTTTCACTAAAAACTGAGTGTGTCAGAATTATTTGTAAAGTGTTAATATATATAATGTAATAATAATAATAATAATAATATAATGTAATTGTCCCAATACTTGATAAAAAAAAAATAATAATAATTAAATAAATAATAATAATAAAAGTAAAATCAAAAATAAAAAAATGCAAAAAAAAATTTTTTTTTAATTAATTATTGATGAAATAATGAAAGGCAATATTCACTTGGTTCAGATTACTGTTTTTTTTGGATCAATGCAATACAGAAATTTGAAACAATTCGATTTTTTATTGAATCAATTGCAAGGAGTTTCTACGGACCTAAAAAAAATATTACTTTTAACACTAAAATTCATTTGCTTTAATAAAATTATGACTTAACTGAAAATTCTTCATACCTTCAATGACCTTACAAATTACTTTGAGTGAAATTTTTATTTTATGTAAAACGAAAATCATTATTGTATCAGCAGCATTCATGACTTGAACTAATTCCTATTTTTTTTTAAATGAAAAAAGCTATTGAGTTATATCAAATACTATAGAGTTAGTTCAAACGAATCGGGACCTTGCCTCAAGAAACTCTTAGTTGGAGCAAAATATACTGTCAAACGTAGAGGGCGGTAAACTCAATCGCTTGACGCGCTTTGCTGTATCCAAACGTACGGAGTACTTGAGCCAAACGAATCTGGTTTGACGTCAGGAATCTTTTTTTACAGTGTACTTACTTCTAATGGATGTTGAAAAAAAAAAAAAATTATCTAAAAATTGATGAAAGGTTCTTGTCGGGAATTTATTCAAATTTTTAACGTGGCCCTCCAATATACCGTACGAATATTAGAAGCTGAGATATCGATTATCAAAGCCAAAAAGATCCTTTTTCGTTTGTAGGCTGATGTCTTTACGACAAATCGTCCTACAAGGTTAATAAAAACCGAATTGATGCTGAAGTAAATTTAGTGAATGACCTATGCATTGGTTTAGCTAAAAAAAATTGTCCGCCGCCTGTGGGCTCTTAGGAAAAAAAAAATTTGTGAATTTTTTGTCTCGCTGTATTTCTCATGTTTGCGCAATAGCTGTAGCTCTAGAAAAGTTTTGATGAAAGTGCTTCGAAACTAAAAACTTTAAGCTATAAAATACTTTTTTTAAATCTCGATACAATCATTTTTCACAAAGTTATAGCCTTGCAAATATCTCTAAACATTTATAAAACTTTTGTTCCTTTAAATTTTTGCGTTAGTGTATACAAGTATAGTAGATAAAATCTATTTATAAAAACAAAATAACAGTGAAGTACGCTTTAAGTCGGCGAGAAAGAGTAAGCGACAAAATCACCAAAAGAACCTTAATGCTTTTAACTCTGAGTAGGGAACCGAAAGAGAAGCGAGAGTCGTGATACAATAAAATAGCGCCACCCACTGGGCCTGTCGTTATCTTCCTGGCATCTCTGGCAATGCCTCACTTTACTCTCTGATCCTGAACGCAGGGCGAGGAAGTATCCCCATACCGAAGAGGCCGCAGGGTGCATAATGAACTCGTTAATTAACTATCAGAAGGCTACATCAAATCTGATAACAACTTTAAGCCACACGACGTACTATATTATTCGCTGTCTTCATGTCCCCGAGATGTTTAGCGTGAAATCAGAACGAGCATTTGCTTCAAAATTCCATACTGCTATTTTTTAAATTAGATCTTTACCTGCAGAAATTATCAAGTTAAATAATATGTTATTTTTACAAAATAATGATAAGAAAATAATTTTTTCTTAAATATTCAATTACACGAAAAAAACAAAAATCTTAGCGAAAATTAATGAGTTGTTCAGCAAACTAGAAACGTCAACAAAAGAAAACAGAGATTCTTCTTTTTTTTCTGAGTAAAAAATCAACCGTAAGAAATTAAAAATAATTTAGTCATATGTAAAATCTTATTGAGATTTGTCTCACTAAACTGTAAAAGATTTGTAATTTTTGTAGTAAGAGAACAGGGAAAAGCAAGATGGGTTCCTTAAGAAGAAAGTGATAAGGATGTATTTTTTTCTGGAAGCCTGTTTTCTTTTCACGCATTTCTTTTAAATTGATAAAACAGTCACTATGAGCGAAAATGAGGCAAAATGAAGCACCTCTGTTTTTATTCTGAAAATTATAAATTGGCTGCACTATCCGGGCTAATTAACTAGCCCAATCGTTTAGTGTTTCATTTTGCCTCATTATAACTTTCCTTGTATATTGAAGCAATAATCACAACTAAATAAGTTATTTTGTAATTGGTTTGCATTGTAATTTTTATAATGATATTTTTATTATTCATTACTGATAGTAATTTTTTATCAAAGATATTTATTTTACTTTGAAATTAGTAATTTTTTCAGTGTCTCCAATGATTATTATTGACTTGGACTTATTTTTTTTATGTTAAAAAATTTTATTTGAATTTATTATGACGATTTTAATAACAGTATAAATAATAGCAGGTATACTGATTACATATTTATGCTAAAGAAATAAAAGGGACTAATAACAAAATAGATCTCGACACAAGTATAGTGTTTCGAGTGAAGAAAAGGGTACGTGCGATGGCTTAAGGCTTTATGGTAACGGCGTCGGGAGCCTGCTTAAATAAAACCATATTATTAGGCATCTAAGGAGCTGTACAAACCACCCGAAATTGTAGCTGCTTGGGACTTGATTAGTGGAAAACCAACAACGATTAAAAACAAAATACCAAGGCAATGATAAAAAGAAAAATACACAACTCGGAAATAGAATTTTAGAATTCAATTGATCGTGCGGTCATAAGATTCGCCTAGACAATACGATGATCTAATCCTATTATCTGGATGTATATTATTAAACACGTATCAATCAGGTTGGTTTTGATGTGCTTTTAAATACGCCGCTTCTGTTGATTTATTAGGCGGTAGAGATTTCTTTCGATCTCAGTTAAATAATTATCTTTAGGCCATCTTCGTTTATTTTATTTTATTTGATCTTTTTCAATAAAAACTCGTGACGAAAATAAACCCTCACTCTTCTGATTCCTCTTAACCTTAAATTCATCCGCCTTAGGCTTTTTAAGATGTATCCTTGGCACAAAATGTGCGTCAACGAGGTTTCGTAAACGATTTCTGCCATAGCCCGGAGGCTTATTGTATACGAATATACATTTTAATCATTATTTGCTTTAACTAATATCTTAGAACGTTTCTTATAAGAGACATAAATATTCCTAGCAACATTCAGATCCCTGCCGAACATTTTCTTGCAATTAGGGCAATGAACACATAAGCCTTTGATGTGTTGCATTTGCCGGTGGAATTCTATACCAAGGTCTTCCTCAGATGTTTTATATAAGCGAGTCGTAAAAATATTTTTAACTTCTTGCTAAAAAAATCGATGATTTTCGAAAAATTCGGGACCTAGTGAACACATGGCCTTAATTTGACGTCATACGTAGGTCATAGAAATGTCACGGCACCTTATGTAAATTTGATGTCAATCTGACGTTCTACATGACTTTAGTATGGTGTAAAAACTTAAGACATCATATTGATGTAAGCATGACTCTTGTATGACGTCACAGTTATGCCTTATATATTATGTACGCCTGACATAAAATCTTTACATTTTTACGTAGTAATCAAGTCATTATCGTTTACCATAATGACGTAATTTTTAAATCATATATTTATGTCAGTAGCAAAGCCACGGTTATACGTAATATGGATGTCACTCTTAAATCGTCTCTTTACATCAGTGGCAAGGCAGTATTTTACGCAATACCGATGAAATTTCCAAATCATAGTTTTTTATCATCTATTTGTTGAAATGAAACAATCGTAAAATGAATTTTTAAAAATGTGTAGCATAAAAAAATTAACTTTATTTTTCTAAATGGTATACCGAAAATATCAGTTGGGATGACAAAGAAAATGTTACGACCGTTTGAACTCTCTAAATATAAAGATTATAAAGTTCAGTATTGCCATTGTTCAATTGATTAAATTTCATACGATTTTGTGGAATTATTTAATGTTTCGCAAAATTTTATAGAGAATTTGGTAAATTTCACATCAAAACAAAAAAATAAAAAATTTGATGAAACTTAATAAAATTTTATATAATTATCATCGAGGCCAAGAAATATTGTTTTTGTAAAATTTCATATGTAAAAGTTCATGAAGTTTTATAAAATTTTGTAAAAATCTATCACAGAAACTTATGAACTCTGTCTTTTTTGGCATCTCACTCTAAATACATCAATTAAGCACTAGATTTGAACTCTCGTGATGTGGACCAGTGAGCAACATTCAGGACTAATAGCCAAAAGAAGCCGTGTTCGAACCCAGCAGACGCCCAGGATTTTGTCATTATCTTCTCTTATCAAATCTTGTTTCTAAATTTGTAATGCGTTCGCACGGTAATGATCAAATTAAAAATTCAGTATTTCAATTCTTTTTTTTTTTTTTTTTCAAGAATATTGTTTCCGGATTGATAATTTTGACATCACCTATGCATCATATTTACGTCATAGAATGTCACACAGACATCACATTTACGTCATGTTTACGTCATTACTTTAACATCATAATCTTACGTAAAGAAGTGCGAAATATTGACTCAAACCTGATTCATTCATGACTCATATCTTACGTAAATGATGGCATAGCGTTACGTCACTCTGACGTCAAATTTACGTCAAGGTGTTTACTGAGGAAGTTATTGTTTTCACCCCGATTTTCGGAAATCGAGTTTTCATCAGTTGTTGACGTTTTGAGTTCCTAGGAAGCTATTCTGACTATTTTCAGAATGATATCCGAGTTTCTGTGTGTGTGTGTATATGTATGTATGTATGTAAACTCTTTGTAACTTTTTAACTAATTACCCGATTTGGATAGTTAAGGCGGCAATCGAAAGAGCTGGTTGGCCATTAACTTTGCTGGAAATTTTAGATCATCAAGGAGCTCGAAAACAGCGGGAAGTTTTGGGGCTGGCCCGCAGGGTCAACCGAGAGACAGATTTTTTTTAACTTCCCGCTAAGAAAATTGTAAATTTTCAAAAATTCGGGAAGTTATTGTTTTCACCCCGATTTTCGAAAATCGAGTTTTCATCAGATGTCGACATTTTGAGGTCCTAGGAAGCTATTCTGATTATTTTTAGAATGATGTCCGAGTGTATATATATATGTGTGTGTGTGTGTGTGTGTGTGTGTGTGTGTGTGTGTGTGTGTGTGTGTGTGTGTGTGTGTGTGTAAACTCTTTGTAACTTTTTAACTAATGAACCGATTTGGATGTTTAAGGTGGCAATCAAAAGAGTTTGTTGGCCGTCAACTTTCCTGAAAATTTCAGATCATTTGATCAAGTATAGTCGAAAATATTGGCGAATTACGAAATAAAAAAATTTTTTTTTTTAGTTTTTTATTGATTTCTCAGAAACGAGTTGAGCGATCGACTTCAAAATCTACTCCGCTCTAGAACTTTATAAGCCGCGTCGAATGCCACCTCAACCATCTCAATCGGTTAATTTGTTCGAGAGATATCGTTGGAGAAAGAAATGGTAAAAAACGGTTTTTTTCGATTATCTTTGAAGTGACTCATCTGATCAATTTCAAAACAAATCAGCTCTAGAATTCAAGAAAACGTGCCGATTGCCACCTCAAACGTCAAAATCGGTTGATTAGATCAAAAGATATCAGCGCTGAAAAGTTAAAAAAATAACATTTTGTGTTATTTTTTTTCGGATAAATCAAAATACAATGTGCTAAAATGTGTCTGAAATCATACCAACTCGTTCTCTTTATAGTCTCTTTCGATCATCAGATAATGTCATATAACTTGTTCCTTAGTTTTAAACTCATTGCCAGCAAGAAATTGAAAAAACCCAGTCTTTAATGTTTTTCTCGGATATTCTATATATTATTGCTCTGACCTAAGTCAAAACTCATTAAAATCTTGATTTTGATCACTGACATTGATTTCTGCCTCAATACATTTATTTCAGAGAACATAATCGATAATAAAAATTTAAAAGCCGCTTCTTCATTAATGATTTTCGATTCTTAACTTTTCAAACTCTAGCATAAAACGTAACTTTTTAGAGCTTGAAAAGCTTATAAAGAAATGATTCCATGTAATAGAATTTTTGAGCTCGAAAAGCTCGAAAATATATTCACAGTGATGTTTTCAAGCTCCTTGAGCTCGAAAACAGTGGGAAGTTTTGGGGCTGGCCCCCAGGGCCAACCAACGCCTAGATTTTTTCTCATAGAGTTTTATACTGTCCAAAATTTTTGGACTTGGTTTAGTGTTAATCCCAGAAGGGGTTTGGCGCCCTCTAGGGAGCGTCGGACCAAGTATGTGTCACCCTCTTCGTGGGGTCTGGGACCATTACTCCAACCGTTAGGGGTGCCCACATGTTTTGCACCTTGTAACATGTGGCAACTCCGTGGTTGCAGGAAGCCAATAGACACCGCTGTGCGGGTGATACCAACTCTTCAAGTTGTCTAAAAAGCCGAAGAGAAACTAGTCCGTACATATTACTATCACTAACATACAGTAATAATCACTTGGTGACGACGGTAGAGGGCAATCTTATATAATTACTGTCCTAGATCCAAGTGAGAATAATGTGAGGGAAACCCTTTTAGGGTAATGAGTGGAAGCGGCGACTCACCACTTATCTGCCACGTGAGGACCAATATAGGGAGTCGGTACCATAGGGGGCCCCATTTCAAACCCCATTTCGGCCAGAGTCTCTTTATTTCCTGAGGTAGAAGCAGTGGGGGGCCCGAGTGGAGTTGGACTCGTAGTGGTTGTGGTAAGATACCACGTGCAATGAGGATTTTTGATTGTACCTCCGATTAATGTCTACTCCTGGTCGTCTTTACGACTAAGAGTGTCGTCTGGGTGGAAGATGGGAGATTTCGCAGCGCGTGTATGCCCTAAAGGGTGAAGAAACAGCCTCCCGTCAAACGGAGGTGGACTTGACACTCCCGTTACATTAATTAATTTGGTGTAGTGTTTATGACTCGGTGTGAAATTTTTTTGTAAAAACTACACTAAATACCGTGTTAACTAAAGGTGGTGTGAATTAAAAATAGTAACACCATCAAGCGTGTAAATGTGTAACGTTTGATAATTTTGCATTAAGAGACTAAATCCAATCATTTAAATATAGCGCCATTGCTGGAATAATAATTTCAAAATATCAGTGATGCTGTCTATGAAATAATGGAGATAAAATAATTCAAGCAGTTCCACGCTCGTTATTTACGTGACTGAATGTGTAGCAATTTGTAAATTATTGTTGTTGATCTTCAAATCAACGGTGAATGGCGAAATAATAAAATTATTATCAACTTTGAGCGAATTATCTTCAAATCAACTGGAAAATGTGTCAAAAAATCGTATGAAATCAACTAACAATAGGTTCTGGAAAATTTATTGAGTACAATGAAACATTAGAAAATTTATCCATTGAAACGATTAATTCTACATTAACATTTATTGATGAAAGTTTAAATGTTTATGATGAGAAATATTTTACCCATGGATATCATCATAAAATTGATTATTTCGTCGTTATCCTCAAGCTCCTCAAGCTCGAAAATACTTTTGTATGCTGTTGTTTTCGAAAAAAAACATTTTTTACCAATTTTTCTCCAACACTATCTCTCAAACAAACTGAACGATTGAGACGGTTGAGGTGGCAATCGACGTGTTTTATTGAATTCTAAAGCAGATCAAATTTTAGAATTGATTTATCTAGTAGTTTTTGAGAAATTTAAAAAATACCAAAAAAAAAAATTTATTAACTTCCTGCTAAGAAAATTGAAAATTATCAAAAATTCGAAAAGTTATTGGTTTCGATCCGATTTGCAAGAACCAAATTTATATCAGATTTCGACATTTTGAGGTTCTAGGAAGCTATCTTGACTAATTTTACGATGATGTCCAAGAGTATGCATGTGTGTACGTACGTACGTATGCATTTAAGTATTTATAACTCTTAAACGGACGAACCGATTTTGATTTCCAAGGTGCCATTCAACGCCACTTGGTATTATCTAACAGCCGTAAAAAATTGAATTTGATCGGTCGAGTGCGTTCGAAGATATTCCAAAAATACAATTTTTTCAAAAATGTTTTTTTTTTGAATAACTTTATATTCACTCAATGGATTGATTCCAAAATCTAATAAGCTCTAAAACTTTATAAGCCGCGTTAAATGCCACCTCAACTATCAAAATCGGTTCATTCGTTCAAGAGAAACCGTTGACGAAAGACTTAAAAAAAATTTTTTTTTTAGTTTTTTTGAACTTTCTCAAAAACGACTGCATGAATCAACTTCAAAATTTTATCAGATTTAGAACTTGATAAAACGCGTCGATTGCCACCTCAACCGTCTTAATCGGTCAATTCATTTGAGAGATATCGTTAATGAAAGAAATAGTGAAAAACGTTTTTTTTCGAACATCTACAATAAAATTGAATCAATCGATTTCTAAATCTAATCAGCTCTAGAACTCAATAAAACGCGTTGATTGCTGACGTAGCCATCTCAATCGGATAATTTGTTCGAGAGTTATCGCGGGAAAAAGAAATGGTAAAAAACAGTTTTTTGCAAATATCTTTGAAACAACTAAACTAAACGATTCCACAATCTACCCAACTTTAGAATTTATTAAAACGCGTCGATTGCCATCTCAACCATCAAAATCGATTCATTCTTTCGCGAGATATTGTGGGAGAAATGAATGCTAAAAAACGGTTTTTTGACTTTCCGCTGAAAAAATCGACGATTTTCAAAAAATTCGGGGTTATGGGGTTCACCCTGATTTTCAAAAATCGTGTTTTCATCATATCTCGACGTTTGAAGGTGCTTGGATGCTATTCTGACATTTTCAGAGCGATGTCTGTATGTATGTCTGTATGTGTGTGTGTGTGTGTGGATGTAAACCTCTCATATCTTTTTAATGAATGATCCGATTTAGATAGTTCTTGCGGCATTCGAAAGATTCCTTCTGAACTTAGATTTTCAGAAAATTTCAGATCATTTAGTCTAATAGGGTAAGTGTGGGTATTACCGCGGTTTGATGTGTCCGTCCAACTATAACAGCATGATTTGAAAATCCACAATAAGATATCGACTTAATTTTTTTTTTAAATCGATAATTAACTTATCTGAAGCCTTATGAAATATTGAGCATAAGATTTCATGTCGCTTTCTTAAAATAATTAGCATTTTAAAAAAAATTCCAAGTGCTACTATTACCGTGGACCTTAAAGGAACTTGTGACAATTACCGCGCTACAATTACCGTGGATGTTACAATTACCGTGTGACAATTATCGCCAAATCCGATGAAACATAAATCCATGAAAGAAATTATAAATGCAAACGTTTAATTAAATAATGAATAGTTTTTTTTATAAAAAACAAACTTTTAACTTTAATAATGCACATCACGTTTAAATTATAGTACAGTTAACCAATACAATTAAGTGATATAAGAATATACGATATAATCAGTATCATTATTATATATTTTTTTGACAGCTCTGTAATAATTTTGCCTCTTTGCGCTTCTTTTCACCACTAATAATAAATTTTTATGTTTATAATTACACTTTTTTTTTCACTGATCACTTTTTTAACTTGTTTTTTTCGTATTGTCAGAATTTGTTTGAGTTTTTGCAATTCTGAATGTTTAATACAAGGGGTACACTCGTTGTCATTACTGCCTGGTCCCTTAGACTATAAATTCTTAACTAGACAGGGGGCCAAGCATTAATTACAACGAGTGTACAAGATAAACAATGAGTTATATTAATTTTGAGGTTATGAATAATTATATTTCAACCGCGGCAATTGTCGCATTCACCTAAGATTCTACATATGTTACTATTACCGTGGAATCAAGAGAAACCACGGTAATACTGACACGTTTCAAAAATTGGTGTCTATTATCGCGGCAGTAAATTAAAAGTGACAATTGATTAAAAGTCAATGTTTCTTGAATTTTCGACGATAAAAAAGTATAATCTTGCTCTGGAATGCAACAAATATCAGTATTAAAACATTAATTGATAAAAAAAACACATTTTATTCGAGCGTACAGTTGCACACTAACTGCAAGAAATTGATGATATTTTCTCTCAAAACGATCAATCGGTTTTCAATAATTTATAACAAACTATAGTAGTTACATTTTATACCAGATTGTTTGTTAATTACATTCTTGAAATATTAAATTTGTTGCTGGATTTTTTTTAAATTACAAAAAATTATGTATCATTCATTTATAATAGAATGAAAAAAATCCGCGGTAATACTCACACCCACGGTAATACCCTCACTTACCCTAGACTCTGAGATATTTAAGAAATACGAAAAAAAATTTTTTTTTTCGTTTTTTTTGGATATTTTGAAAACTGTTAAATCAATCATTTCCAAAATCTAATCAGCTCTAGAACTCGATGAAAGCTTTCGATTGCCGCCAAGAACGTTCCAATCAGATAATCTTTTCGGAAGATATCGTCGATGGAATAATAAATGTTAAATCAATATCTGCTTTTTTCATTAAATAACATCATAATTACTAAAGAAAATTACTCGAAACTAATATGTTCTTCTTCATATAAGTCATTAGAAGTGACTGCCTAAAAATCGTCATGTTCGCTCGTATGACGATATACTTACACGATATAGATACAACGTATCACGTAAATACTTATTTTTGAGCTAATCATTGAACATAATTGTGAACAAATATAAAAAACACTCATTGATGAATTATTTTAGATTCTAAATTTTTAAACTTTTACGTAAAACGTCACCTTTTTGAGCTTGAAAAGCTCATAATAAAGGGAAACAAAGGTATTTTCGAGCTCGAAGAGCTTGAAAATGTATTTATACTAATGTTTTCAAGCTCTTAGAGATCGAAAACAGCGGGAAGTCTGAGGGCTGGCCTGCAAGGCCAACCGATGTCCCGATTTTTTCGAAAACAATGGCATATAAGAGTATTTTCGAGCTCGAAGAGCTCGAGAATGTATTTACAACAAGATTTTCGAGCTCAAGAAGCTCAAAGAGCTCAAAAACAGCGGGAAGTTTGAGGGCTGCCCCGCAGGGTCAACCGATAGACAGATTTTTTTATTCTTTCGACAACGGTTTCTCTTGAACAAATAAACCGATTTTGATAGTTGAGGTGGCATTCGACGCGGCTTAAAAAGTTTGAGAGCTGATTAGATTTTGGAATCAATCCATCGAGCACATTACAAGTTATCAAAAAAATAACATTGTTAAAAAAATTTATAACGTATACCGTTTTCGAACTCACGACGGAGACGCGAATGAATCCGGTAAACCGTATGTGGTCACCCACGTGTAATAAAAATTATAAATAATAAATAATAATAATGATAAATGACTCAAAATAATAAATAAAATAATAGTGTGCCTGAACCAGCTCCTCAGGCTGGGTTAGTGCACGAGGGCGCCAGCCCGTTTTTACAAAACAGACAAAAATAATAACAAATCAGGGGAGAGATCACGGGATCAAATTTCGAGCGAGAATGTATGCACCACGCGGAAATATAACCAAATAAATTTAATGAATAAAATAAATAAAGAATAATTATTACTAAAATATATCCAGGAAATAAACGAACAAATGTTGGCTATCACTGGAATCCTTTTACTATATTATTTAATCCCAATATATTTATAAATATAAATCCAACGAAATATTACAATACTAAATGTTATTTACCATACATTAATTTTTATAGTAAATTTCAAGAAATAATAATATACTCATTACAGTCAAATAATAATAATAAAAATTAAATTAATAAAATTATCCACTGGGGAATTCAAATGACAAATTATAAATTTTTACTCTATGAACTTAATGTAAAATTTATATAAATAAAAATACGGATCTTTTCTTTATTTTATATTATTTACTCTGGGGAGAGAAAGACGCGGGAACTCAAAATATATTCGGCAACACTGGGTTGCATACCATCAAATTACAAAATAAATTTTACCCAGAGAAATAATATTTTAAATCCTATAGTAATACAAGGAGCCGAATACGCTATCCTTGTCTAATCTCCTCAAGAATTTATTCGACGCGTCTACGCGCGTATGCACCAAACAAATTCAATTTATTATTACAAAATAACTCAGGTTCAATTATTGAACAATTAATTATCACGATCAACTCTACCGAGGGTCCAACGATAGCCAATGCAACAAATGATAATACAATTGACTTACCGGTGCTGATAATAATTTACTTCTGGAGTCTTTCAACAATAAACAATATCCAATCTATATACTTTTAATTTAATATAATAAAATTAATTATCACCAAATTGACTTTCTTTAATATTTAATTACTTTTATAACGGCAACTGGGCCAGAATAATTTTACTTGAAAATCGCGGACAACAACACGTCCTACCTTTACAATAGACTGGTCCTCTCTACTTATTTTTCACGCGTCGGTTTTCCGAGGGATGGGTGTCACTCACGTGTTATCCCGTTTAATGACCTCGGACCCGAAATTATCATTTAAAATAAAATATTTAAACATATTTCCCGACCCGAGTTATAGGATAATAATAAATTAAATAATATTTTCCATCATTAATCATAAACATAATAATTATTAACCCTTTAAACAATAAATAATAATTATTTGAGTGCACCACGTGGCGGGAGGGATATATTGATTTTTATCCCTACTACATCGACTTACTCTCCCTTCGGTCGATATTTTTATACAATATATACGCACACGTGTGCTACTAACTGAAATGAAAGTATCGATTAAATACATGAAATTCAAAATAATCATCAAAACAATAATATAATAAACAATAGTATCAATAAGTTCATGATTAAATTATAATTAAGTAATTAAGCAAAATAATATTAATACTTATACAATAAAATATTATAATAAATAAATGCGCTTTATTAGCAAGGAGATGTTGTTAAATTCACGGCGAGATCGGAAAGCGCGCGCAGCGATTCACGTTTGAATCGCTACGTGACAAATTTTATTTTTGGAATATCTTTGAACAAGCCCTACCAATTAAGCTCGATTTTCACAGCTTTTAGATATTGACAAGCCGTGTCAAATGCCACCTTGACGATCAAATTCGGTTCATCCGTTCAAAAGCTACAGATATTTACATACGTACGTACGTACGTACATACATACATACACTCGGACATCATCTTGAAATCACTCAGAATAGCTTTCTAGAACCTCAAAACGTCCAAATCTCTTAGAAATTCCATTTTCAAAAACCGGACCGAAACCAACAACTTCCCGAATTTCTGATAATTTCCAATTTTCTCAGCGGGAAGTTAAAAAGTAGATTACACAGTGTTAAAATTACTAGGATAGACAATTTATATTGATGATATTTCACACCATCGTTTCACACGACACGGCCGTGTAAAGTTCTCGAGGGCCATTTTTACACCAACATTTCTTAAAGTGTACATTATTTCATATCCTGACGCTTTCACAATAAGGAACTTCAATAATTTGTCCTCCTCTCATTTTTTTATCCTCTATTGGATTGTATTAATTTTGTTTAAGTAATCTATCTTGACGATCAGCGTGATATCTGTTAAGAAACGAAATCGAAATAGCTTTTCGAACTTGTTTATTTCTAACTTCTTTGCTCCGCTCTTTTTTCGTTGGAGCTCTATATTTGATGATGCTAACATTTTGTCATTTCCTATTTTGTTAATAGTGAGAGAGCTAATACGAAATTTTGGGTAGGTTCTTGAGGCACTTAGCAAATTTTCGTAAGTGTCCGTAAGAGATCCCTAAAAAAGATAATCGACGGTTGGCTGGAAGGTAACGGCCCCCCTGCAACCCTTAAATTTTTGAAAAAGGAAAATTTCCTTATGCAAATAATGTTTTTGAGGCATTTGGATTTTTATATATATTGAAGTTAAATATGTAAAGAATCGATACATGAAAAAGCCAGATCAATTAGTACTTAATGTCAGCCAGACTAGTGAAAAGTGGTTTATAAAACTAATGCAAAAAATGTTCTTGGGGCACTCTGTAATTTTGGGAGGGTAATCAAGGTAATTAAACATAAATAATCCCAAAAAGCCAGATCATTTTGATGCCACTTTCGATTTGCCAGATCGTCGTAAACATTTACAAAATATTATCAAAACGAATTTTATGCAGGTTTTCACTTTGATTATAGCCACAATTTTGAACCGATCGCCTTGAAACTTAGTATGCGTATTTTGTGGGTGACTACCTTGTTCGAGTTTGAAAACGAGCTCAATCGGTCGATTAGTTTAGAAGTTATAGCATTTCAAAATTTAAAAAATGTCCAAAATTCATATTTTTACTTATTCTTTTTTCAATAGCTTTTGAATGTGATAACTTATCGACTTTATATCAAATTCATCTGAAAGCTCTTCAAATAAGCTTTAATTTTCATGCCTATATGTGCCTAGACCAATTAAATTACTTATTTTACCATTCATTTCATGAAATTGCTATTGCATTAGTTCTCCTACTTCTTAGTAAATTCATGGAACTACTTAAATTTATATTATTGCAGTGTGACGCTTCTAAAATCCTAACATCTCAATTCAGTGGGTATATACAATTTTGTTTTATCGACAGTGTATAAATGATATGATATGTCAATAACAAGATTAACATTAGTTATGATGATAATATTCTCTATATCTACTCGTCGTTTGATATTCTAATAGGCTTTTTATTTCAAATATTAGTACTAATTTCAAGTATAACACTTTGATATATCACAATCAATTTTTAATCTGAGATTATTCTATGAGTGGATTTTATTAAAAAAAAATTATTGCCTTTGTCCTTATGGTAGAATTTTCGAGGAATAAAACCATAATCTATCATAATTCTTCGAATAGGACCCGAAATACCATTGGTCGGATAGTTTTAATATATGCATAGTTATTTTTAAATAACGTCAAATCAAAACATATAGTGCATTATCATCAAAGATTTTACTGAAGCTCATTTAGTTAGCTTCAATTTTTGGCATTAATCTTAAAATTTTTGGAATTTTTTGTTTTATCATCTTGAGAATTTTTAAGAAAATGTCAAAAAAATTTTTATTGTATTATTAACTTTTATTTGAAAGGTGAAAAAAATCAAATAATGAGAAATCTACTTCCATTTCGGCTGCCGAATGGCCTTTTTTTTCCTATTTTTTGCAGCACTTGGAAGTGAAAAACGCGATTTTAGCTAAAAAAATCGCAGTTTATTTGTTATTAAAAAATAGAAAAATATGTAAAAACAGACTCTCCCTGATTATATGTTGATTTATGTGACGAAGTAATATTCAAATTTTCAAAAGGATCGGTTCAGTAGATTTTGAGTTCTAATGTTCACGAATTTCAAAAATGACGTTTTCGGGAAAATCGATTTCAATTTTTTTATACATGGAAATTCGAAATAAACCGTCAATAAAAGAACATGGATTTTTATACTTAGATAGAGTTATCAGTTTACATCCTTTGAAAGACACACAGACGGAGAAAGGGATTCGGGAAAACTAAGAAAATTGCAGCTGCTTTTTACTAGGGTTATTGAACGGCTACCAGACAGGTATAAAAATCTTGTTTTACCTCGTTTTTTGGAAATTTTTTTGATTTTTCCTCTTCACTTCAAATTTACTTAATAACTAACGCAAAAATAAAAAAAAATCCGAAAAAATTAATTTTTTCATTTTGGTAATGATTCCACAAATTAAGGAACAAAACTTGTTTCTTTAGTTGGTTTGTAAAACTTTGAGCAATCGGTCCAGACAAACGGTTCAATAGATCAATCTGAAAATTTCCAGAATTTTTTGGGGTACATTAAGCTGTAAAATCACCTGACCACATTAACCTTTCCATCAATATTCTTAAAGCGGCAGTTGAGTGACTAAAAACCATAAAATGTCCATTTTTTGTGGGTTATTCAAATTGATATTTAAGTTGAAAAAAATTTTTTTTTTTGTAAAATCAAAAATGCAGCTTGTAGGGGATTTATTCAAGTTTCTCAAACTGCCCTTTGAATTATTGTGCAACCATAAGTTGCTGAGATATCGGTAATCAAAGACAAAAGGATCCTTTTTCATTCGAAGGCTGATATCTTAGCAGCAAGTTGTCATACAAAGAAACACAAAAAGCTAATTGTAGCTAAATAAATTTCCTAAACGAGTCATGAATTGGTTTTTTTCGAAAAAATTTTCCCGGCCTCATAGACCTAAAAAACAACAAAAAAATTTAAAAAAATTTTGTCTCGAGCTATTTCTTATGATTCCACAAAGGATGTAGCTCAAAAAACTAATTAGCTGGAAGATTTTCAAACTAGAGATTTTAAGCTTCAATTTGCTTTTTTTATTCTTTCGATACGATCATTTTTCACAAAAATACAGCCTTCCAAAAATCACTAAAAATTTTCTAAAATTTTCTTGTTCCTTTAATTTTTTGGATAAGTGTATATATGGGTCATTCCGTCTCAATTCAACGACACTGCGACGGTGACCCTCTCCGATTTTTCTGATTTTTCAATATGTTTTCATATATGCAGAAAGAAGTCTTCAGCTACATTTTTAGCTCTTTATCTCCACCCCTTCCGGAGTTGTCATTTTTGCTTAAAAAGGATATAACTTTGACTATAGTTATAATAATCTCACGTCATGGGGGTCATTTTGTATGATTTTTAACGCTCTTTCTGAACAAAAATTCGAATTAAAAAACACAAAATTTTGAAATGCGTTTTCGGCCATTTTTAGTCCAAAAATATTAGTTTTTCGTTCAATGGAAAATTTTTCATTTTTACTGAAGTTTACGTAGTACAAGCTTAAGCTTTTAAGACTCAACGAAAGATTGAACGAGTTTTCCATATGCAATACCATTAGTAGTTATGTACATTGCATTAGCAACTTAAGAATAACAACTCATGCAATTAAGTTTAAGTATTATGAATTGAGTAACTACATATTATATTTATGCTTAGACTAGCTGTTACCAGCACACTTCACCAGGAATTTTGTAATATTCAATAACTATATACTTTAATATAATTAGGAGATAGGTGCTGCAATTAAAACAAGGGGCGATTGTAACAATCAATAAAAAACTATTAAAAAAACTAAAAATTATTATTATTGTTACATTCTGGTCTCTCAACATATGAGACAGAATATTTTTCAAATTACCAGGCTGACGTCGTTAGGGTGTTGATAAACCCCAGGTGCGTCAGGTCTTGACCTTCCTTTATTTTATGCAAAATAGTTTTATTGACTTACCATAATGACGATTATGGGCCCCATAGCTCGCCCTAAGTAATCCCTTTGATGCCTCCGTTGAACGCGAACAAGACGAGCCCCGAAAACTCGGTTCCTTCGTAGAGGAAAGCAATTTTAATCGGTCGATCAAACCACCAGAGCTCGAAGGCTCAACAACACAAGAGCTCGAAGGCTCAACACCCCACGCGCTCAACGGCTCAACAACACACGAGCTTGATAGCTCAACAATACACGAGCTCGAAAGCTCAACAATACATGAGCTCAATAGCTCAACAAGAACTTCTTCCGACTTAATTCTCGGACGACCTTCGGTGAGGTCCGCGATGACACCTCAAATCCCGCGACCGAGCTGTACTGCACACACTGACCTCCTGCGTCATCGGCCTCGAAGCATGAATTTCGGATTTGGAAAAGAAGTTCTGAGGGTGCCGGTATCAGTGCCCAAAACAGGTGAGAATATTAAGCTGCCGTTAGCGGCGCCCAATACGAGGTATGTGATTATTAGGCTGCCGGTAGCGACACCCAAAGTTAAATAAGGAGAGTGCATTTTTAATAAAATGTGGATATATATTTTGCCTTAAAGTCTGAGTGACAGGATCAAGCCAGCAGATTTATGTAGAGTTCTTGGCTCTACTAGATCTTGTGAACGACTGCTTTGATTCTGTCGCTCCTTGGTATAATACATTATCAAAAATGTTAACGTTGCATCTCAGGTTTCCTATGAGAGAATCGTCGTGGCCCGGGTCTCATGCATCGTCATCTGTTTCGACTATCCGCGAGCCACGGCGACTCTCTTATCGCAAGAGATTTTCGTTACATTGTTGGCGGTGAATAAAGATAATATCGCCAACAAAGTAACGATTTATTAATTTATGATTTAATTATGATCCTAAGAAGTGTCGAACCGTTTATTCGCCCACTGCGGCGAATAAATAATTCGAGACTTCAAAAAAAAAATTTCTAAAAATTTTTATTTAAATTTAATTAAAGCCCGAAAGTAACATTATTATTTTTCAACTCATTCAAAATAGTAAGTTATTGATTAGATCAAAGTTTCAGTTATTAATGTTGTTCCGATATCAAAATATTGAGGATTGTTTAAAATACGCGTGGAAACTATTTTTCAAAATCTACACTGTAAAAAGAGCGGTGTTAAAAATGGACTCATTTTAACTCCGCCCGGTGTTAAAATGAAATTACACCGGTGTAGGAGGAATAATACACCGGTGTTAAAAATACCGGTGTTAAAGCGGGGTAACCGGTGTAAAAGCAGAGTGAAACCGGTGTAAAAGCGGAGTGAAACCGGTGTAAAAGCGGGGTAACCGGTGTAAAAACGGAGTAATACCGGTGCAAAAGCGGGGTAACCGGTGTGAAAACGGAATAATACCGGTGTAAAAGCGAGGTAAATTGCGTCCGCTTGGAGTATTAACTTTAAAGATTATAAAACACAAAAAATGTCAGTTCCTTATGAAAATTAATAAAAAATATCATTTATCAACAAGTATAGTGATGGAGTAAGTAAAAATATTCACAAAGTAAAATATTTTAACACCGGTAAAGAATATCTACACCGGCGACGGCGTTATTTTAACACCGGTCTAGAATATTTACACCGGTTTCGGCATTATTTTAACACCGGTACAGAATATATACACCAGTGGCAGCGTTATTTTCACACCGCTTTCGGGGGTAAATTTAACACCAAAAATTTTAACACCTACACCGCTTGGACTTACCCCGGTGATTTTTTACAGTGTACCTAAAAATTTTGAAGCGTACGAAAAATAGTTATCACGCGTATTTTCAACAATTCTTAATATTTTGATATCGGAACAAAATTAATAACTGAAACTTTAATCTAATCTATAACTTACTATATTGAATAAAATGAAAAAATAATAATAATAATTTTTAGTTTTTTATTGAGTGTTACAATCGCCCCTTGTTATAATTGCAGCACCTCTCCCCTACTTATGATAAAGTATACAATTATTGAATATTACATAATTCCCGGTGAAGTGTGCTGGTTACAGCTAGTCTAAATATAAATATAATATATCGTTACTCAATAAACAATACTTAAATTTAATCGCATGAGTTGTTATTCTTCAGTTGCTAATGCAATGTACATAACTACTAATAGTATTGCATGTGGAAAACTCGTTCGATCTTTCGTTGGGTCTTAAAAATTTAAGCTTGTACTACGTAGACTTCAGTAAAATAAGTTGAGGAAAATTCTACTATTGGAGCACGTATTTCTGTAGCACACGAGCTTTTCGTTCTCACGAAAATGTTGTTATCAGTTAGATCGTGAGCGATGCTAATAGGTTACCTTATACACAAAATACGAAGAAAGTCTTCTGTTTTTCTTCACTATACGATCACTCCCATTTTTTTTTAGTAGATTTTATAAAAATCTATCTGTCGCATTTCTCCTCATGGTGGGATTTTCCAAGAATTTTCCTACATATTATAATTCGTCGGCTAGGTTCCAAAAATACTATTGGTCAGAAGTTTATGTATATATGTATATATTTATGTATATTTATGTATGTATACGTCCTCGATGACATCCGAGACAATATATTAGGGTGCTCCAAAAAAATTAATATTTTTTTTCTCTCGGCTGCTGTAAAAAAGATTTTAATATTTCGAAAAATATCTTGTCCAAGGATAATTTTTTATTGCAATGTCAATAAGTGGCGCTCGCTATTTGATTTTTTTCATGCTAATAGCATGGAAATTATATAAATTTTTTTTTTGCCTCAAAATTCTATACTTCATTTGACGTTGAGAAAAAAATTTCTCATAAACGTTTTTGTAGGAAATATTATGCTCTACACAATTGCTTACAAGCTTGAAAATTCTAAAACGCACGTTTTAGAACTACATGTATTTAAAGTTGATAATGTTCAAAAAAGCAACGTTCAAACGGTTACTACACCAAAACTGCTACTCTCACGAAAAGTATTAAATAAAGGCTATGTCATAATTTTCATTTATAATAAATAATGCCGAAACTTTTGCACGTCTAAAAATAACTAGGGAAACAAATGTGAGTTGAAAACTTAAAAATTTCGAAAGCCGTGAATTCAAATAACGAAGTAGCTAATTTTATGTTTGACAATTTTTATTCGGAGTCCTGCATTGTAGAACAAAGATGTACATATCTTTAGATAAAACAAATAGACCCACCAAACGAAAATATGTTAATCGGAGAAATTATGATCGAACGTTTATACAGTACATTTAAATCTAAAAAAAAAATTAATAGAAAAGTAAAATACATAGATTTGAATATATTCAATGTAAAAAAATAACTGTCAGTTGAATCATAATTTAAGCGCATGAAACATAAAAAAAAACTACATAAAATTTTAAGTTTCACAAGACGTCCGAACACTGACTCTTCGATGCTTGAAGCTCTTCTCAAAAGACAAATATTTCCTCCCGCAGAGAAAAATCTTAGAAATATTATCTGACAAATGACCAACACATCTTGCCGCACAATGACGCACACATAATCCCACCCATGATCCCATACATTCAGAGACACATTATTTCATACATTCAGCCACACATTATCCCATACATTCAGCCACACATGATCCAACACATTATCCCACACACTTTCCCACACATTATCCCACAAATTATGCCACACATAATCCCATACATTACCCCACACATTATCCCACACTAAACACTAAAGCCAGAGGTATTCATGAGGACAGTAATCATTTTATCCCTGATACTTTAAGGGATTTGCAAATTGTCAATAATTCCAGATGATACACCTGTAACAATTTCAATCGCAGATTTAAAGCTTTGTTGTTGGGTTTCCAATGAGGTTATGGCTTATTTAATAATGGAATAGTTTTTGTGAATGGTATGGAAATCGTTTTCTATGTCAGGAATTTGCCATAAATCTTGTACACGCCTGACAGCTGCAACATCTGAATTTATTGCATTAATGACAGGTTCAATAGCAGCGAAATAACGGTGGTAATATGAAGCTGCTCGCAACCACTCACCCCACCTAGTAATTACTGGTTGAGGTGGAAGTGGAACGCCTACAGCCATGTTATGGAACAATTCTACTCTTGTTGCAGCTTTACGAAATGCTGCCTTTGTATTTGCTATCACTTCATTAGCATTTACATAAGTCTCCCTAATTTCTTCGGCAACTCGATGCAATCCATGGGCAAGACAGGAAACATGAAGTAGCTTCGAATAGTGTAATTTAAGCATCTGTCCAGCTAACATCATGTATGGTGCTGCGTCTGAAACTAACAATAAAATTCTGTCGTGCTGAATATTTTCTGGCTACAATATATTTAATGCAACGTTGGCAAAATTGACGATCTGTTCAGCATTAGCGCTAGGAATACAGCCGCAGTGAAGTAGTTAAGATGTACCAGCTTGTCCTGGAACTAGAGCACCAACTAAGGTCAACATAAGACTTTCTCAACGTGGTAGGTGTCGGAATTTTCTGACATGTATATTTTTCTAAAAATCTTTGTAGTTTTTGATTATTTAATTTTTCGAATGAAATATTACATTCTAAAAATGTTTCAGCAAGTTCATAATTGAATGTACTTGTATGAGATGAACATTGAGCTGCGGCATCAGCACTAGGTCGTTCAGGTTGATCTCTCTGATTAGCAATAAAACGATGAGTATTGTTTAGAATATGCCACTTAATATCTCGTCTTGTTACCGAATTTGATTTAATTTTGAACAGAGTACAATAAACAAACTCATCACCTGGTTCAAAAGTGCCTGGTAATAACTCGAACTGTCGAACAATACGTTGCGAAACAACGAGAAACGGAAGTCGTATTTTTGGCATATTTATATATGCGAATATTGATACGCATTCACGTAATTGGAAAACCAAAATACAAATCGTAATATGTAAAATTCACCTCGGAACATCAATCATACACGTTAAGAAATCAATGAATATTTACATCAATAGAAACACAAAACTAGTATTGCTATTGATAAATCAAAATAAGTTTAAACTTCAGAAAATTTATTTCTTAAATCGGAAATAAACTTAAAGCCATCAATATAATTGTGAGAGCTTATTAAAGAAACACGAACTTGGTCGCAAAACCATGTATCCATATAGATATCAGACTGATTTAAAAAACTGACTGTTGATTTTTCAAAAAATACACAAAAAATATTCCTCGAGATGACAAACAAAAATTAATTTTAAAAATTTAGTTGTGACCATTAATGCCCGGGTTGGAAATAAAACTTAATTTTGACATGGCCGTCTTAAGTCGTATTCAAGTAAGCCGGTACGTCTAATCAAGGCGAACTCGCACATTTTACACGATGTGCAAAACAATCGGCGTCAGATTAAATACCTCATTGATTCACATGCAACCAACCATTATCTCACACATTTACCTACACAGCGTCTTATACATTCAGCCACACACTGACTCACACATTATTTCAGACATTGTCGCACACGATCAGACATATCATTACTCAGACATTCAACGACACATTGTCCCATAACATTTCCCACACCTTATCCCACACATTTTCCCACACATTATCCCACACATTTAGCCACACATTATCTCACACATTCAGCCACACATCATCCCACACATTACCCCTCACATTATCCAATACATTATCCGACACACTTTCCCACACATTTTCCCACATATGTTCCCACACATTTTTCCACACATTATCCCACACATTATGCCACACATTTTCCCACACATCTAGTTACACATTATCCCATCCATGTACCCACAAATTCAGTCACACATTATCCTACACCTTATCCCACACATTATCCCACACATTATCCCACACATTTACCCACACATTATAACACACCATATCCCACACATTTTCCCACACGTTATCCCACACATTTTCGCACACATTTTCCCACACATTCAGCCACACATTATCCCACAAATTATCCCACACATCTAGTTACACATTATCCCACCCATTTACCCACAAATTCAGCCACACATTATCCTACACCTTATCCCACACATTTTCCCACACATTTACCCACACATTATGTCACACCATATCCCACATATTTTTCCACACATTCAGCCACACATTATCCCATACATTATCCCACACACTTTCCCACACATTTTCCCACACATGTTCCCACACATTATCCCACACATTCAGCCACACATTATCCCACACATTTTCCCACACATTTAGCCACACATTACCCCACACATTATCTCATAGATTATCCGACACATTCAGCCACACATAATCCCACACATTTTCCCACACATTCCCCCACACATTATCCCATACATTATCCCACACACGTTCCCACACATCCAGCCACACATTATCCCACACATTTAGCTACACATTCAGCCACACATTAAACCACAAATTATCCCACACATTCAGCCACACATTATCCAACACATTCAGCCACACATTATCCCTCACATTACCCCACAAATTATCTCATACATTATCCCACACACTTTCCCACACATTATCCTACACATTTTCCCACACATTATCCCACACATTTTCGCACACATTTTCCCACACATTCAGCCACACATTATCCCACAAATTATCCCACACATCTAGTTACACATTATCCCACCCATTTACCCACAAATTCAGCCACACATTATCCTACACCTTATCCCACACATTTTCCCACACATTTACCCACACATTATGTCACACCATATCCCACATATTTTTCCACACATTCAGCCACACATTATCCCATACATTATCCCACACACTTTCCCACACATTTTCCCACACATGTTCCCACACATTATCCCACACATTCAGCCACACATTATCCCACACATTTTCCCACACATTTAGCCACACATTACCCCACACATTATCTCATAGATTATCCGACACATTCAGCCACACATAATCCCACACATTTTCCCACACATTCCCCCACACATTATCCCATACATTATCCCACACACGTTCCCACACATCCAGCCACACATTATCCCACACATTTAGCTACACATTCAGCCACACATTAAACCACAAATTATCCCACACATTCAGCCACACATTATCCAACACATTCAGCCACACATTATCCCATACATTATCCCACACATGTTCCCACACATTATCCCACACATTCAGCCACACATTATCCCACACATTTTCCCACACATTTAGCCACACATTACCCCACACATTATCTCATAGATTATCCGACACATTCAGCCACACATAATCCCACACATTTTCCCACACATTCCCCCACACATTATCCCATACATTATCCCACACACGTTCCCACACATCCAGCCACACATTATCCCACACATTTAGCTACACATTCAGCCACACATTAAACCACAAATTATCCCACACATTCAGCCACACATTATCCAACACATTCAGCCACACATTATCCCTCACATTACCCCACAAATTATCTCATACATTATCCCACACACTTTCCCACACATTATCCTACACATTTTCCCACACATTATCCCACACATTTAGTCACTCATTATCCCACACATTTTCCCACACATTTAGCCACACATTCAGTCACACATTCAGCCACACATTATCCCACACATTTTCTCACACATAATCTCTCGTCTTATTATATCTGAAAAATGAACATTCACTACACAGTTTTTCGATTTGTTATCCGAAAATGTTCCACCTAAAATTCCCAGTTCCCTTTGCTTAACACAACACAATTCTTACTTTACATCAAAAAATTAATTTTCCAATTTTTAAGAACGCCTGAGTTTATTTGTTTTCGATTTTAACTTTTACATATATTTTCATTACGTCAATTGTTTTTTGACAAATCCAAATACATTTATAAAGATTTGACAAATCTCTATTTATTTCTCATCTTTTGACATATCCGTCAATTCTAGATATTTCATCTCGTTATTAAAGTATAATAAAAACACAGGATCTATAATTACAATAAAATTCAAAATTAATATCAAAATAAACATTAAAAAATGTTCGCTCTTGTTCCATGGCAAAAATATAAATCATACAGTATTATTTCGGTGGATCAAATTATTAAATACTCCAAAATGAATTATTGTCCGGTTAATTACAAAAACAAAATTTATCTTGGGAAAATAATAGCCCATAACAGTAAGTTTGCTTTCCAATAATTTGTTACGTCTACTCCGTGATTAAACTTAAGCTCTTTTTTGTTTTTGTTTTATTTTATTTTGATTGATCACAATATCTACAAACGAGTGATCCTGTGGATGATCAAACTTGAGCTTATATTTAAATTTTTTTATTAATCGTAAAATTTGAGTATATCTTGTATTTTAGACAGCAAAAAATGGCTAGAATCATTGGAAGTAAATACAGATGGAATTATTATTGGTCAAAAAAATCCCAATTTCGATGCTGACAAGACTGATGACAATAAAACTGAGACTCTAATAACTGAGAATATTAATAATTCACAAAATTTTAGATACACTAACACCGCTGATGACCATAACCCTGACATTACTGATGTTATGTCCGCCGCTTAATTTTTAATTATTTATCCGGGATTTCTCCCTTTGGTAGCGATAGTAATATTGGACAAGTGGGTTAAAGGGTGCGGACAACAATAAAGAATACGAGGAAGAAATTATCTTCCTATAATTTATTATTTATAGTGGATCTTTTCGAAAATTAAGAACCCAAACGTCTTCAAAGGGACTGGTGCACTTGTTTAAGCCGAAGTATTTTATGATGATAGAAAAATAGCTCTTTCACCTACCCTTCGATGTCAATTCTTCTAGTGCGGCAGCTATTATCCCTCCAGGACTAAAAAGCTCACTCGACCTTCCTGAGGGTTGATAGAATGGGTGCGGCTGGGTTGGTAGGATGATATCTTATGTACTACTTTCGAATGAAACCGCAAGGTTGGAGTGATGAACTTGATCTTTTATCAATTATTTCAAATTACAACGTTTTTACTGAACGTCATGACGGAGAAACTGTAAGTGAATGGATGAGTTAATATGTAAAAATATGTGAATGTGCAAGTAAATATGTGAGATTATGTGTAAGACAGTATGTGGTAAAGGGACGATACAATGTGTGGGGCAATAGCTGGTTTAATTTGTAAGTCAATGTAGAACTGAAGGTGTGAAACTATGTAAAAGTCAGTGTGTAGCTAAATGTATAAGACGCTGTGTGAGTAAATGTATGGGAAAATGTGTAGCTGAATGTGAGGGCTAATGTGTAGGATAATCGGTGGGGCAATGAGTGGCTGAATGTATGTAGGATAATGTGTGAATAAATGTGTGAGATAATATGTGACTGCATGTGTAGGAATATGTGTAGAATAATATGTGATATAATGTGTGGGAAAATGTGTGAGATAAAGTATGGGAAAATGTGTGGCATAATGTGTGAAAAAACGTATGGGATAATGTGTGGGATAATTTGTGGGGAAATGTGTGGGATAATGTGGGATAAAGTGTGGCTGAATGTTTGGGAATATGTGTAGAATAATGTGTGGGATAATGTGTGGGAAAATGTGTAGCTGACTGTGTGGAAAAATGTCTAGAATAATGTGTGAGATAATGTGTGGATATTGTGTGGGATAATGTGTGGGAAAATGTGTGGAATAATGTGTGGGAAAATGAGTGGGAGAATGTGTGTAAAAATGTGTGGGATAATGTGTAGGAAAGTGTGTGTGAAAATGTGTGGCATGATGTGTGGCTGAATGTGTGGGAAAATGTGTTAGATAAAGTATGGGAAAATGTGTGGCATAATGTGTGAGAAAATGTATGGGATAATGTGTGGCATAATGTGTGAGAAAATGTATGGGATAATGTGTGGCATAATGTGTGGGATAATTTGTGGGGAAATGTGTGGGATAATGTGGGATAATGTGTGGCTGAATGTTTGGGAATATGTGTAGAATAATGTGTGGGATAATGTGTGGGAAAATGTGTAGCTAAACGTATGGAAATATGTGTAGAATAATCTGTAGGATAATGTGTGGAAAAATGTGTGGATAATGTGTGCGATAATGTGTGGGTAAATGAGTGGAATAATGTGTGGGAAAGTGTGTGTAAAAATGTGTAGGATAATGTGTAGGAAAGTGTGTGTGAAAATGTGTGGGATAATGTGTGGAAAAATGTGTGGATATTGTGTGGGATAATGTGTGGGAAAATGTGTGGAATAATGTATGGGAAAATGTGTGGAATAATGTGTGGGAAAATGAGTGGGAGAATGTGTGTAAAAATGTGTGGGATAATGTGTAGGAAAGTGTGTGTGAAAATGTGTGGCATGATGTGTGGCTGAATGTGTGGGAAAATGTGTTAGATAAAGTATGGGAAAATGTGTGGCATAATGTGTGAGAAAATGTATGGGATAATGTGTGGCATAATGTGTGAGAAAATGTATGGGATAATGTGTGGCATAATGTGTGGGATAATTTGTGGGGAAATGTGTGGGATAATGTGGGATAATGTGTGGCTGAATGTTTGGGAATATGTGTAGAATAATGTGTGGGATAATGTGTGGGAAAATGTGTAGCTAAACGTATGGAAATATGTGTAGAATAATCTGTAGGATAATGTGTGGAAAAATGTGTGGATAATGTGTGCGATAATGTGTGGGTAAATGAGTGGAATAATGTGTGGGAAAGTGTGTGTAAAAATGTGTAGGATAATGTGTAGGAAAGTGTGTGTGAAAATGTGTGGGATAATGTGTGGGATAATGTGTGGATATTGTGTGGGATAATGTGTGGGAAAATGTGTGGAATAATGTATGGGAAAATGTGTGGAATAATGTGTGGGAAAATGAGTGGGAGAATGTGTGTAAAAATGTGTGGGATAATGTGTAGGAAAGTGTGTGTGAAAATGTGTGGCATGATGTGTGGCTGAATGTGTGGGAAAATGTGTTAGATAAAGTATGGGAAAATGTGTGGCATAATGTGTGAGAAAATGTGTGGGATAATGTGGGATAATGTGTGGCTGAATGTTTGGGAATATGTGTAGAATAATGTGTGGGATAATGTGTGGGAAAATGTGTAGCTAAACGTATGGAAATATGTGTAGAATAATCTGTAGGATAATGTGTGGAAAAATGTGTGGATAATGTGTGCGATAATGTGTGGGTAAATGAGTGGAATAATGTGTGGGAAAGTGTGTGTAAAAATGTGTAGGATAATGTGTAGGAAAGTGTGTGTGAAAATGTGTGGGATAATGTGTGGATATTGTGTGGGATAATGTGTGGGAAAATGTGTGGAATAATGTGTGGGAAAATGTGTGGAATAATGTGTGGGAAAATGAGTGGGAGAATGTGTGTAAAAATGTGTGGGATAATGTGTAGGAAAGTGTGTGTGGAAATGTGTGGCATGATGTGTGGCTGAATGTGTGGGAAAATGTGTTAGATAAAGTATGGGAAAATGTGTGGCATAATGTGTGAGAAAATGTATGGGATAATGAGTGGCATAATGTGTGAGAAATTGTATGGGATAATGTGTGGCATAATGTGTGGGATAATTTGTGGGGAAATGTGTGGGATAATGTGTGGCTGAATGTTTGGGAATATGTGTAGAATAATGTGTGGGATAATGTGTGGGAAAATGTGTAGGTAAACGTGTGGAAATATGTGTAGAATAATCTGTAGGATAATGTGTGGAAAAATGTGTGGCATAATGTGTAACTGAATGTGTGGGATAATGTGTGGGATAATGTATGAGATAATGTGAGGCGTAATGTGTGGGATGATGTGTGGCTGAATGTGTGGGATAATGTGTAGGAAAGTGTGTGTGAAATTGTGTAGCTAATTGAGTGGGATCATGTGTGGGAAAATGCGTGGCATAATGTGTGGGATAATGTGGGCTGGATGTGTAGAATAATGTGTGGCTGAATGTGTGGGATAATATGTAGGAACATGTGTGGGATAATGTGTGGAGAAATGTGTGGGATAATGTATGGGAAAGTGTGTGTGAAAATGTGTGACTAAATGTGTGGGATAATGTGTAGCTAAATGTGTGGCTCAATGTGTGGGAAAATGTGTGGCATAATGTAATGCTGAATGTTTGGGATAATGTGTGGAAAAGTGTGTGGGATAATGTATGGGATAAAGTAAGGGGTAATGTATGGGATGATGTGTGTCTGAATGTGTGGGATAATGTGTGGGAACATGTGTGGGAAAATGTGAGGGATAATGTGTGGGAAGGTGTGTGGGAAATCTGTGTAGAATAATGTGCAGGATAATGTGAGGGAAAATGTGTGGATAATGTGAGCGATAATGTGTGGGAAAGTGTGTGGGAAATATGTGCAGAATAATGTGCAGGATAATGTGAGGGAAAATGTGTGGATAATGTGAGCGATAATGTGTGGAAAAATGTGTGGGATAATGTGAGGCTGAATGTGTAGAATAATTTGTGGGAAAATGAGTGGGATAATTTGTGGCTGAATGTAATGCAAAATTTGTGGGATAATGTGTGGCTGAATGTGTGGAAAAATGTAAGGCAAAATGTGTGGGGTGATATGTGGCTGAATGTGTGGGATAATGTGTGGCTAAATGTGTGGAAAAATGTAAGGCAAAATGTGTGGCTGAATGAGTAGCCAAATGTGTGAAATAATGTGTGGGAAAGTGTGTGTGAAAATCCGTGGGGTAATGTGTAGGAAAGTGTGTGTGAAAATGTGTGGCTAAATGTGTGGAAAAATGTAAGGCAAAATGTGTGGCTGAATGTCTGGGTAAGTGTGTGAGATAATGTATGGGAAAATGTGTGGCATAATGTGTGAGAAAATGTATGGGATAATGTGTGGCATAATGTGTGGGATAATTTGTGAAAAAATGTGTGGGATAATGTGGGATAATGTGTGGCTGAATGTTTAGGAATATGTGTAGAATAATGTGTCGGATAATGTGTGGGTAAATGAGTGGAATAATGTGTGGAAAAGTGTGTGTGAAAATGTGTGGGATAATGTGTAGGAAAGTGTGTGTAAAAATGTGTGGGATAATGTGTTGGAAAGCGTGTGTGAAAATGTGTGGCATAATGTGTAACTAAATGTGTGGGATAATGTGTGGGAAATTGTGTGGGATAATGTATGAGATAATGTGAGCGGTAATGTGTGGAAAAATGTAAGGCAAAATGTGTGGCTGAATGAGTAGCCAAATGTGTGAAATAATGTGTGGGAAAGTGTGTGTGAAAATCCGTGGGGTAATGTGTAGGAAAGTGTGTGTGAAAATGTGCGGCTAAATGTGTGGAAAAATGTAAGGCAAAATGTGTGGCTGAATGTGTGGGTAAGTGTGTGAGATAATGTATGGGATAATGTGAGGGGTAATGTCTGGGATAATGTTTGGCTGAATGTGTGGGATAATGTGTGGCTAAATGTGTAGGAGAATGTGTGGCTAAATGTGTGGGATAATATGTGGGAAAATGTGTGGGATAATGTGTGTCTAAATGTGTGGAAAAATGTAAGGCAAAATGTGTGGCTGAATGTCTGGGTAAGTGTGTGAGATAATGTATGGGATAATGTGAGGGGAAGTGTGTGTGAAAATGTGTGGGATATTGTGTAGGAAAGTGTGTGTGAAAACGTGTGGGAAAATGTGTAGGATAATGCGTGTGAAAATGTGTGGCTAAATGTGTAGGAGAATGTGTGGCTAAATGTGTGGGATAATATGTGGGAAAATGTGTGCCATAATGTGTGGCTGAATGTGTGGGAAAATGAGTGGGATAATTTGTGGCTGAATGTGTGGAAAAATGTAATGCAAAATTTGTGGGATAATGTGTGGCTGAATGTGTGGAAAAATGTAAGGCAAAATGTGTGGGGTGATATGTGGCTGAATGTGTGGGATAATGTGTGGCTAAATGTGTGGAAAAATATAAGGCAAAATGTGTGGCTGAATGAGTAGCCAAATGTGTGAAATAATGTGTGGGAAAGTGTGTGTGAAAATCCGTGGGGTAATGTGTAGGAAAGTGTGTGTGAAAATGTGCGGCTAAATGTGTGGAAAAATGTAAGGCAAAATGTGTGGCTGAATGTGTGGGTAAGTGTGTGAGATAATGTATGGGATAATGTGAGGGGTAATGTCTGGGATAATGTTTGGCTGAATGTGTGGGATAATGTGTGGCTAAATGTGTAGGAGAATGTGTGGCTAAATGTGTGGGATAATATGTGGGAAAATGTGTGGGATAATGTGTGGCATAATGTGTGGTTGAATGTGTGGAATAATGTGTGGCAAAATGTGTGGGATAATTTGTAGGAAAGTGTGTGGGAAAGTGTGCGGGATAATGTATCGGATAATGTGCGGGGTATTGTGTGGGATGATGTGCGGCTGAATGTGTGGAATAATGTGTGGGAACATGTGTAAGAAAATGGGAGTGGGATAATGTGTGGGAAAGTGTGTGGCATAATGTGTGGTATAATGTGTGGCTGGATGTGTAGGAACTTGTGTCGAAAAATGTGTGGGATAATGTGAGGGGTCATGTGTGGGATAATGTGTGGCTGAATGTGTGGGATAACGTGCGGCTGAATGTGTGGGATAATGTGTTTGAATTTGTGGGATAATATGTGGCTGAATGTGTGGGATAATGTGTGGGATAATGTGTTGGAAAGTATGTGTGAAAATGTGTGGCATAATGTCTGGCTGAATGTGTGAGATAATGTGTGGGAAAGTGTGTGGGATAATGTATCGGATAATGTGTGAGTTGATGTGTAGCTGAATGTGTGGGATAAATCTGTGGCTCAATGTGTAGAAAAATGTGTGGCAAAATGTGTGGCTGAGTGTGTGGGAAAATATGTAGCATAATATGTGGGAAAATGAGTGGAAAAATGTGTGGCTGAATGTGTGGCTAAATGTCTGGGAAAATGTGTGGGATTATGTGTGGGTAAGTGTGTGGGATAATTTGTGGCTGAATGTGTGGCTGAATGTGTGGAAAAATGTGTGGGAAAATGTGTGGAATAATGTGTAGCTAAATGTGTGGGAAAATGTGTGGTCAAATGTGTGGCTAAATGTGTGGGAAAATGTGTGGTCAAATGTGTTAGTATGTGTGTGTTGCGTAAATTTCAAATGTTCGTGCCAGAACACTTGACAACTCTACGCTCTACTATACCAGAGGTGCTGCTATCGATGCGCCCTCTGATACTCGGAATTTCAACTCGATAGCCAGCTACGCGGCAACTGGCATTATTCTACAACACATGGCATAGAACACCACGTGCTGTCAGTATTATTATTCTAATTACATCGTGTTTATTATCGTGCTTCGTTAATTAATCTAATTTGACTACCACTCGCAAACTCATCAGGTATTATTATTCATCTACATTCTCAGTTTAATTAATAAAATCTGAGATCATTTTTGTGTTGACCACGTGTCAAATTAACATGCCGGTTATATATATATATATATCCATATGCTCGCAATCCCGTGACTTTGCAGCCACAAATAATTATTCTTAATCATATTTACTTTCATTACTCATCGATTAATTATTTACTTGGACATGATGTCAACTGGTGTGACTGATGTCATCATTCAGTCATCCAGTCATACTTAATCTCAAAAATCAATATCAAATTTTATTTGTGACTGCAAAGTAATTATTATACGTTCAGACTCGGCTCGTTACGCTTCTTATATTTTTGCTCTTCTTACTCGTACTCTGTGTCGCGAATTAAATTTAATTGTGACTAAAATGTATACTCGAACTATTGATGATAGTTGTAAATCATTAATTGTTAATAATGTATTCTTTATTGCGCTCTTTTGTGTAAATTAATTCACGTGTATGGTGCCGTGTAAATTTATAAACTCGTATTCATTAAACTCAACAAACTCGATCTTCAACTACGCTCTTTATGTATATAATATAATGTTCATGTGTACGGTGCCATGCAATTTATATAAAACTCAATTAAACTCAAATGCAATCGAATAATGTTCAATAAGTGCTCTAATATGAACTCGTGATCGACTCTTGTACCCTACGCTATTATCTGTGATTTATTTTTATTAAATATGGACAATACACCAAATAAGTGAATTTTTATTTCTTTCACCATCCCGATCCAGCAAACTAAATATTTAATGTAGTTTTTAAGTTAATATTTTACAGTGTGGCTAAATGTGTGGGATAATGTGTATCTGAATATATGGGATAATTCGTGGCTAAATGTGTGGCAAAATGCGTGGCAAAATGTCTGGGAAAATGTGTGGGATAGTGTGTCGGAAAGTACGTGGGCTGATTTGTGGCTATATGTGTGGCATCCCCCTAAGCCGCCCAACTTTAATTTGGCTTGAATAATTAGTGTGCTATCTGGCTTGGGGAAAGTAGAAAATCTTAGAGGGGACGATTCGAAACAAGCGGAAAATTGCTTGTGGAAATTTGAAAGAAACAAGTGGAGTGCCCTTTACATAGGGTATGGGGAGAACTTGCGTCCCACCACTAATCTATGCAAGCAGTTCACCAGAGCTGAAATCTGGTACCATGGGAGATCCATTCCAAGCCCCACTTCGACCAGAGTCTCTTTATTTCCTGAGATGGAAGGAGTGTATGGGTCCAAATGTGGTCGGTCTCGTGGTGTTTGTTGGTGAGACACCCACATTTAATGCATGCCTAATGGGTAAGTTAATGTGAGCTTATGCTCATATTTCGCTTTTATAATATATGGTGGAGTTGATTATAAAAATAGGGACCACACGCAACGCGAGTATGCCCAAAAGGGCGGGATATCGGCTTCCGGTCGGCGGAGGTGGACTTAGGTCCCGTTACGTTAATTAATCATATGTGTGGCTGAATGTGTGGGATAATGTGTGGAAAAGTGTGTAGGAAAGTGTGTGGGATAATGTATGGGATAATGCGAGGGAAAATATGTGGGATAATGCATGGTATAATGTGTGAGTCAATGTGTGGGATAATGTGTGGTTGAATGTGTGGTATAATGTGTGAGAAAATGTGTGGGAGAATGTGTAGGAAAGTATGTGTGAAAATGTGTGGCTGAATGTGTGGGATAATGTGTGGGAAAGTGTGTGCGAAAGTGTGTGGGATAATGTATCGGATAATGTGAGGGGTATTGTGTGGGATGATGTGTGGCTGAATGTGTGGGATAATGTGTGGAAAAATGTGTGACAAAACGTGTGGCTGAATGTGTGGCTAGATGTCTGGGAAAATGTGTGGGATAATGTGTCGGGAAGTGTGTGGCTGAATGTGTGGGAAAGTGTGTAGGAAAGTGTGTGGGATAATGTATGGGATAATGTCAGGGGTAATGTGTGGGATGGTGTGTGGCTAAATATGTGGGATAATGTGTGGCTAAATGTGTGGAAAAATGTCTGGCAAAATGTGTGGCTGAATGTGTGGGATAATGTGTGAAAAAATGAGTGGGATAATGTGTGGGAAAGTGTGTGAGATAATGTGTGGCTGAATGTGTGGCTAAATGAGTAAGATAATGTGTGGCTGAATGTGTGGCTGAATGTGTGGGAAAGTGTGTGGGATAATGTATGGGATAATGTGAGGGGTACTGTGTGGGATGGTGTGTGGCTAAATATGTGGGATAATGTGTGGCTAAATGTGTGGAAAAATGTCTGGCAAAATGTGTGGCTGAATGTGTGGGATAATGTGTGAAAAAATGAGTGGGATAATGTGTGGGAAAGTGTGTGAGATAATGTGTGGCTGAATGTGTGGCTAAATGAGTAAGATAATGTGTGGCTGAATGTGTGGCTGAATGTGTGGGAAAGTGTGTGGGATAATGTATGGGATAATGTGAGGGGTACTGTGTGGGATGATGTGTGGAAAGAGTGTGTGAAAACGTGTGGTTAAATGTGAGGAATAATGTGTGGGAAAATGTGTGAGATAATTTGTGGGTAAATGGGTGGCTGAATGTGTGGGATAATGTGTGGGAAAGTGTCCGGGATAATGTATGGGATAATGTGTGGGAAAATGTGTGGGATAGTGTGTGTGAAAATTGTAACGGGGTGAAATTTATGTATTTTAAATTCAAATTCAAATTCGACTCGCGCCAAAACGAGAGCGACCTCCTTCTACAACAACGGCCGATAAGCAAACAATCGACTCATCGCTGGGGTCACTGCTGTCGAGTTTGGGGCAGTTTTGTTTCGTAGACGTTGGCCAACCTGCGAGTGAAGGGTACGAGGCTCGACAATTCTCGAGAGACGGTCTCTTGGTTTTTGGCGTTCATCAGAGACAAACGCACTCCCTGCACTGATACAGATATACTATAAAGTTATACATTCAACATCCAGTTATAAATTATTCATACACACGCCATTGCCAAGAGCCTATAAGCCCACTGGTGAGTGAAAGCTTATTCTGGTTATTGTAAATGATTGTGGATTATCGGAGGAGCGGGTTTTCGAAGTGGACTTGGGACCTGGTGACTGAGGATTGGGTTCAAGGACGCTAGAGGACCTTTGGAATCTATGGGAGTCTTGTTGGAGAGATCGGCGGAGGTCACGAAATAGTGGTTGGAGTAAAAGTGTTGAAGTGAATGGAGTTTTCAGATTGTAAAAATTGTAATAGAGTCATTGAGAAATATTGATAAAAATAGAGTCATGAGAAATATTGTTAAATAGAGTCACTTCTAATATTATAAAAGTAGAGTCAGTATAAAATCTTTTCAAAGTTAATTGTCGAGTCATATTCATCATCCATATTTAATTTATTGTTCACCTGTCATTATCAAACTTTGTAAGACGACCCGTCTTAAATAAATGCCACACTCATTTATCCTCTATAAATTACTTATTAATTATTTCTGAACATTTCCCTTAACAAGTATAAGCTACAGCGAATTTTCTTTCTCTTAAATTTTATTTTTCACTGCGTGGTGCAGTCGGGGTTTACCCTCACCTGGAGATACTGAGCTTAGTTAGACAGGTTTGCAGAACACCTCAAGTTTTGTACATGAGTGGGATACTTATTGCATTAAGACCACGACTCAATAAATGTAATAAGTACACCAATGACATTGGCGCCCTACGAAAATTGTTTATAACAAAAAATTTAGGAGAGAGAGTTCGTTGGCTTGAAACTTTGGGGAAATTTTTTTTTTGTCTTATATATAAAATTGTTGAGTTTTTTTTTTGGGTTGTAAATTAGCGTCGGTTTGTGGGCGAGTTGGGGAGTTGGTTTAGAGGACGGAAGGTTCAAGTCCGCAATAAGTTTGATACTTAGGATTGTAAATATGTATATTGAGTTTTTTTTTCCTGCCCTTGGTTGGTTAGAAAAAACGAAAAAAAACCTCGGAAAAAGAACCTACAAGGTTAAAAACCTGTGATATTTATTTGTTATTTTTATTATTTTAATATTTATCTATACATTTGATTATTTATTTATTATTTATGCACGTTATTTTATTAATTATTTATTTACAATTTTTTTTATTTAGTGTTTTACTTTGTAAGAATTTGTAAACTCGGTAAACTTTCGCCGGGTGAATTTCATTTTTAGTTGAGGTAAAACTCAAAGGAAATAAATTCCTTTGGATTTTGCTGTAAATTCGGGATATATTTTTACCGAGTAATTTTACTCAAGTGTCGTTGTTACTTGCAAAGTAAAATAGAATTTTATTATTATAGAGATTTATTTTATTCAATTTATAATTTTAATTTCGAAATTTTAAGCGCATTAATTTATTCACATTGTCGAAAGTTTTTGTCAGCTTTAGTTTCGAGATTATTTTTTTTTTCTTAAACACTTAAACAAATAAGTTTTCTTAATCCTCTGTTTACGTACTTAGTTTAACATTTGAAAATGTTACGCGCCTACTAACACAGTATCTTTCTCGGCACCATCAACAACCGGAATAACAGCTAGTAGCACACAAAGCGGAGCTAACCAAATCTCGGTCGATTCGAGAGTTAATAACGCTTCATCCCCTGGGTCTAACCCAGTATTAACTCAAGTCGGGGCGAGAATTGACAGCTTGGTATCTAATCAAATGCGAATTGGGGCCCGTGTCGAAAACTTATCAGGATTAATTGGGACACAAAATGAGATGAATCGAGCGAATGCTCAGGCAATAGATAGACTAACTGAAGCTCTGGATCGGCTGATGGTTCGAGGGCAAGCTCGGTTAGAGGATCATGTTCATGATAATAATAATGTCAATAATAATAATTTGGTAGATAACAACAACTTAAATAATCATCCGGCTCAAGATAACAACAATGTAAATAATAACCCGGCTCAAGTTAATAACAATTTAGTAGAAAACAATAATGGCAATCAAATTAATCATCCGGTTTTACTACAAAATTCAGTTTTACGAAATTTAGCGTCAAATAGTAATTTAGCATCGAATAGTAATTTAGCATCAAATGATCCGATTGTACAACAACATAATTTATTTCAAAGTATTATTCAGCAGAGAAATTTAAATAATGGTAGACCGGATAATTACAATAATATTTTACAAAATTCAAATTTATTGAATGTTCATGATCCTTTGCCAGCTGTTTCCGACCCAGCCGTTCCAGGAACTTCTTTTGGGGCATACAGGGATCCAAGTGTGTCTCAATCTTCCCGCAACCTTATAATTTTGTCTCATCATGGTGCTGGTAGGGGGGAGAGGGATACACTTGGATTATTTGGTAGAAGATCACCACCTAATCTATTCCAGGGTTCTGGGCATATTCCGGTACTTCCTCTGGGTTGCTTAGTAGGGTGGGCCGAAAATACGCTTTTTTTGAATTTTCATTATTAATACCAAAAATATTTTTCTTTGTACAAAAAAAAAATTTTTCGGAAAACAAAAAAAATTTTAGGTTGAAATCTTAGGCTCGCCAAATCCCGTTAAAGTTAGAAGTTGTTTAAAAATTTTTTTCCAACTTATTTTGATCGGAAATTTAATTCTCCACATAAAAGTTCCTATAATAAAACAACTTAAAGTTAATAGTTACTGAGATAATTGCAATTTTGTTCTAAAAAATATAATTTTTCAAGATATTATCACTTTTTCAGGGTAAAATATGAATTTTATCACATAAATTTCATTGAAAATCAAATTTCTTACAAAATTGGCCTTCTGGTAAAAACTTGAAATTTATAATTATTCAGAAACTGGCAATTTTATGTTTAGATAGTCACATTTTTCGTTATTTGGTGGTTTTCACCAAGAATTGCTATTTTCTTTGTATCTATCAACTTTTAATAAATTTTCATTAGGTCTGTTTTGTAAAAAATTAAATTTCCTACGAAATTTTTATGATAAAATTAATTTTTTACCCTGAAAAAGTAATAATATCTTGAAAAATTTCATTTTTTAGAGCAAAATTGCAATTATCTGAGTAACTATCAACTTTACGTGATTTTATTATAGGATCTTTTTTGTAGAGAATTAAATTTCCGATCAAAATGTGTTGGAAAAAAAATTTTAAACAACTTCTAACTTTAGCGGGATTTGGCGAGCCTAAGATATAGACTCAAAATTTTTTTTGGTTTCCGAAAAATTTTTTTTTTGTACGAGGAATAATATTTTTGGTATTAATATCGAAAATTTAAAAAAAGCGGATTTTCGGCCCACCCTATTGCTTAGGTGACCCGAGTCGAGACGACCCGAATATGCGCCTGGGTTTTGATCACGTAGAAGACCTAGCTCAAGGAAATCCTGGTTTTGATAATCGTTCGGTCAATAATTATCAACACATGCCACGTAGGGGTTTCGGAACATCTCAACGATGGAAAGATATCCGTTCACAATTAAATATGTTGTCATTACGCTTTCCACAAGGCGATTTATCCGCGAATGATTTTATTGCGTCGGTTGAAGCCAGGGCTAACCGTGAGGGGTGGTCCGATGAAGAGATTTTGCGTCTCATGAGGTTGCAGGATATCTGTTGCAGGATAAAATATCGCGTTGGTATGATCTTAATTTTCCAAGATGGCGGACATATGACCAGTTTAAAGTTGAATTTAGTAGAACATTTGGTTCTTCAAAATCTGATCAACAAATTTTAATGGAGATTGGGCAAATGAAGCCCCAAGACGGTGAAAATAGCTGTGATTTGATATTTCGGATGCAGCAGAAGTACCTTTCGATGCGCAATCCACCGGCTGAATCTGAACAGGTAATAAGTATTCGTAATCATCTTCCAGAAGAAGTGCGTACTCTTGTTTACTCTCGTCCTGTTTTGAGTTACGAAAGTTTACTGTCTGCTGTGCACGAGGCTACTGTGTCTGTGGAGGAGTACAGAAGGGTATACGGCGCTGAGAAGTCTCTGGTGGACAAGTCTACCAAGCAGAAGGAGAGGATTCGCTTCTCGGCCGTCCAGAGTTTCCAGAATGCTGAATTCAACCTAGTAGATGGTGATCACCGACAGCTGCTGTTGATTGAGGAGGTAAGAGAGGAAGCAGATGGAAATTACACGGTGTGTGCTGCGGTTAACAGCAGTGGACAATCGTGGCGAGGGGCGGATTACCGTCCTCGTCCACGTTTCGATGTTCAGATCCGTGGTGGACAACCACACCGCTTTCCATCTTCTAACCCATTCACTCAACCTCAGCCTGTTGGTAATCAACCTCAGCAGCAATCTAGTACAGCCCACTCGTGTACTTGTTCTCAATGTCAACACAACCAGCACTCAGTGCCACCTTCTGCGCCTCCAAGACCAGTGGATCGTAGCGATGCACTTTTTCCGTCGCGAAATCCACGTAGAATAGCCACCTGTCACAATTGCAGTCAACCTGGTCATACGTTCGACCATTGCGAAAACCCGCGTGCAGACGTATGCACTTATTGTCAAGAACTGGGACACATAAGACAAAACTGCGGTCTACTTATTTAGTCCAACTCGTCTGCAGCTATACCATCTAACGCATCATTACCATCAGGTAGTTATCCTAATAACACAGTTCATATAAATCCTGCTTTACCACCTCCCTCTGATCTAAAAAATGACCATCACCAGTCTGGGTAGTTTCCCCTCCCAGACGCGGCGGGAGGTCAGTCAATCAGGGGAAACAGACTGTCGGGAAAATAAATAGAGTAAATTCTAAATTCAATTCAAAATTTAATTTAAATAAATTCAATTCAAAATTTAATTCTAGTCAATATTTTAACGTCAAGTCTGATAAAATTGTAAATAAAGATTCTAGTCAAATTATTAGTTGTAGCCCTCTTCAAGGGAATACTGTTAAGAGAAAGAAAAGGAAATTAACACCTAAGAGGATTTTACGGGTGGTTAATTGGCAGAAAAGACAGAAGGAAAAGGTTAGGTTAAGTAATGTAAATACGGAGGTTGGGGTTGGTGGTAGGGACATCTCACAAGGGCGAGATGTCTATTTCCCTGAAATGTGTACGACGGCACAGGTCAGGGAAGATACCTCGGGAGTGGGAGTCATTTCTCAGGCCCAGATGGTTACTCTTGACATGTGTTCGTCGACACATGTCAGGGATGCTGACGTCGAGCACTTGGGTGATGTGCCGACTGTCAATGAGGAGGAAATTGAAGTTTTAGATTTGGGTGTAAATAGTTTGAAAAATAATGTTGTAAATAGTTGTATATTTATTAATTTTAATTCTATTTTAAATAATTTGCACGCCGGTAACTTAGAGGGAATTTATTTGGAAAGTCCCTCGGGTACCTCAGACATGTCAGTGACATTGAGGTCATCTGATGATTTAGTTTTAATTGATAGTTCTAATTTTAATCATTCAATTCAATTTAATCATAATGTTGATAATTTAAAAAATCTTTCTGATCAAGATTTAATTACTTTATGTAGTTTTTTAAACGACGTTAATGATGAAAGCCATACATCTGCTCGGAAACGTCTTCTTGATCTTTTTGAAAACGCGTCGTCAAATAACTTTAATTTAATTGAGTCTGTTGGCCCTGATGACACTTTGGAACCTCAACAAGTGAACCTTGATAATGTACCCTACCTTTGTGGACTAGAACCTATCCCTCAGGAACACGAGGAGGAGGTTGAGGATATAGAGGGTTCTATGGAAGAAGAAGAAGATTCTGGTTTCGAGTCAGACAATTCTGTACCTGAATATTTTCTTTCAGGTACCCCTCAATCCTCTGCCACTTCTCGTGCTTCGTTTATTCCTGATATTTTATCTAAAAATCATCTTCCTGCATCTCTCATCCATCGTATTACATCCCGAACAGCCTTTATACCCGGCACTGGACCCCGCGCGCCTATCATCACTGCTCGTATTCTAATATCCATTTGGGTATTTGGAGTACAGTTGGAAGGCATTATTGACACCGGTAGCAAACGCTCATATATCAACTCTCGCATTTACGAGAAGGTATATGAGTTGAGCTCTGGTGAACTAACACCTGATGATACGCAGCGCCGTGGTGTTCTGTTAACCAACCACACGCTCTGTAAAACTAAACGCGGAGCCCCCTTCATTATTCAGGTTGGTACAGTTGCGGGAGAGCAGTACTTAAGTGTATTGGACGGCTTAATTCATCAAGTAGTATTGGGAATGGATTTTGCTCTGTCATTTAATTTAAAAATTGATTGTGGGAAACGGACCTGGCGTTTTGACGTCAGTAATGAAGAACATCCATTCGAGCTAATCCGTTGCCCAGAAAAACCTACAATGTTCGATTTAATAACTACCGAACAACGTGAAGACTTCGACCGATTTTTAAAACTGGAGATGCAGAAATTCGAGTCATTACCCAATCAGGGACTAACCGATTTGGTTCAGCATACCATTGTGATAAAGGCTGGTGCTAAACCGGTAAGGATTCTTCCTTATCGACGAAGCCCAGCCATATCCGCGGAATTCAACCGTCAAGTCACTGAATTAAAAGAAAAGGGTTATATTCGGGATAGTGTGAGTCCGTGGTCGTGTTCACCGGTTATGGTTCCGAAAGCGTCGGGTGATTTACGTTTCTGCGTAGACTATCGCCCAGTAAATAAATTAACATCCCCACCAGCGCATCTTTTGCCGAATATGCTGCGCATTCTCAGTGCGTTGCATCATGCCGTCTGTATAAGTACGATGGACCTCAAAGAAGCTTTTCACCAGATCTTAATGAGTGAGGAGTCAATACCATACACTGTATTCTCGGTGGAAGGTTTAGGCCATTTGGAATGGGTCCGCATGCCATATGGTCTTTGTGGTGCTCCCAGCACTTTTCAAAAGGTCATGGATAAATTACGTGAACGCTTTATTAAGTTTCTTGCTGATCGTAAATTACCGATGGTGTGGGCGGAGAAAGTATTTGCGTATCTGGATGATTGGGTCATAATTAGTGAGACCTATGAGGAACATACAGAGCTTCTCTCTTTAGTGTTCGAAGTTTTTCGTGAGGCTGGTCTTTTAATAAATCCCACTAAGTGTAAATTCGCGCGCTCGGAAGTAAAATTCCTAGGCTTCATTGTCGATTGTGAGGGTTTAAGACCAGACCTAGAAAAGATGGCTCCAATCATCCAATACCCCCGCCCCACCACTCGTAAACAACTCCGAAGGTGTTGTGGCATGATAAATTGGTTTCATCGACACCTACAAAATATTGCTCGTGTACAAGGACCCCTAAATAAACTCTGTAGTCCCACAGCGACTTGGGTTTGGGGTTAAAAGAAAGAGGAAGCTTTCCAACAACTTAAGAAAGCATTAATTAATGCCAAGCCTCTTTCTATCCCGAAAGTTGGTTTACCGTATTACTTGTATACCGATGCAAGTGATACTGGTCTCGGTGCTTTTCTTGTGCAGAAAGATCCTGACACAAGTAAAGAATATTTAATAACTTGTTTAAGTCGCCCGTTGCGCGAAGCTGAAACACGGTACACTACAACGGAAAAGGAATGCCTTGCAGTTGTGTGGGCCGTGCGTAAGCTCCGTTGCTACTTGGAAGGCGCGCCGTTCACCGGTATCACAGACCATTCATCACTCAAGTGGCTTCATTCACTCAAGGACCCCAGTGGTCGACTGGCTCGTTGGGCAATTAAGTTGATTGCTAGCCAAGTCACCATCGAACACCGCAAGGGAACCGAAAACGAGGGCCCGGATGCACTTTCTCGCTTATACGAGGATGTTGAACCAGCCCCGTGGTCCGAAGTCCTTGAGAACTTAAAGAATACCAGCTTTAATTTTACTTCAGTACTGGCAAAAGATTGGTATGATGCACGTATTGAGAATGCCACTAAAAATCCTAATAATTATCCGGGGTGGCGTATAGTCAACAACAGACTGGAATATTACAAACCTGACTATTTAAAAGACACGATAAGTGATGACGACGCATGAAAAAGGGTGGTGCGGGAGTCCGAAGTCCATGAGATCCTTCGCAGGAATCATGAAGACCCGGACGCCGCTTACCTAGGGCGTGAGAAGATGTATCAAAGAATTTGTATTAAGAACTACTGGCCAGGAATGTGTCGCGATATCAGCGAATACATAGATGAATGCGAAGTCTGTAAAAAGACTAAATATAAACAGACATATTCTCATGCCCCTATGCGGACTCGTCAACCTATCGAACCTTGGGCTATCGTGGCAGCCGATGTAACTGGTCCATTCCCACGCTCGCCTTAAGGATTCGAGTACATTCTCATAATACAAGACCTTTATACTCGGTTCATCGAGATCTATCCGTTGAGGAAACAAAACGGTAAAAATGTAGTTGAATCATTACGTAACGCTTTTAGTAGATGGGGTGATCCAATGATTTTTGTTACAGATAATGGGCGAGAATTTATCAATGAGACTCTTCGAGACTATTTAAAGAGTGTTGATGTCAAGTTTACTCCACTCTCAGTTGCCCATCCCCAGGGAAACCCGGTTGAGCGGATCAATAGAACCGTCAAGCCGATGATAAGGGCTTATATCGATCAAGATCATACCCTGTGGGATGCGCATCTTGGTGACTTTCAGTTAGCGTATAACTCGTCATATCACGCGTCCATTCATTTAACACCATATTATCTAAATCACGGCCGTGAACCGCGTTTATCAGGGCGAGCGACTGAACTAGAAGTTCATAATTTTGAGGACGATAACCCTGAATGGAAAAATAGAATGACCCGCATGGACCAGTTACGTCATCGAGTCGAGACTGTGATGAGAAAAGAGGGTGATAGGTAGGCCCAGTACTATAATAAACGTGCGAAAGAGCCCCTAGTACTCAATATCGGTGATCTGTGCTACATTAGCACACAAATTTCTGGGACCTGCTTTTGTAAATAAAATCATGAGTCCGGTAGTCGTACAATTGCGTAATGAAGCTGGCAAGAACCTCGGTGCCCATTACACGGCTGACTTGAAAATACCGCGATCAAGTCCGCGTAATAAAATAGTCGCATAATAAATTCAGGATGGCAGATTCTGGCAACAATAAGGAGGCGGCAGAACGGCGTCTGACCAAAAACCAGCGTCGTCGGTCTCGACGCCGTCGAACCCCGCTTCCAGAGGCAGCCCCAGAAGCATGGGAGGCTTACTAAGCCCGTATAAATTTACAAACCCGACGTCGACGGGAAAGAAGACGCCGGGCCAGGGAACTTCGGGCGCAAAGACAGGAAAAGGAGGCCCCCGTCGTCATTCGTGAGAGTGACCTATGGCATTTCCTATGTCCTCGACGTCACCCCTCGTGACGACGCGAAACAATAAATTTAATTTTTCATCATCTATAAATTCATATTTTCAATTTATTATATCATTTTTGTACTTTTAGGAAAATATTTTCAGAAAATCAGAAATTTTCGGGATAAATTTAATTTAATTAATTTAATGTTAACGTACCCTTGGCAGTTATTGTAGGACGAGGTCGTCCCGTTTTTGAGTTGATGTTCGAGTCTGGGGGGGAGAGTGTAACGGGGTGAAATTCGTGTATTTTAAATTCAAATTCAAATTCGACTCGCGCCAAAACGAGAGCGACCTCCTCCTACAACAACGGCCGATAAGCAAACAATCCACTCATCGCTGGGGTCACTGCTGTCGAGTTTGGGGCAATTTTGTTTTGTAGACGTTGGCCAACCTGCGAGTGAAGGGTACGAGGCTCGACAATTCTCGAGAGACGGTCTCTTGGTTTTTGGCGTTCATCAGAGACAAACGCACTCCCTGCACTGATACAGATATACTATAAAGTTATACATTCAACATCCAGTTATAAATTATTCATACACACGCCATTGCCAAGAGCCTATAAGCCCACTGGTGAGTGAAAGCTTATTCTGGTTATTGTAAATTATTGTGGATTATCGGAGGAGCGGGTTTTCGAAGTGGACTTGGGACCTGGTGACTGAGGATTGGGTTCAAGGACGCTAGAGGACCTTTGGAATCTATGGGAGTCTTGTTGGAGAGATCGGCGGAGGTCACGAAATAGTGGTTGGAGTAAAAGTGTTGAAGTGAATGGAGTTTTCAGATTGTAAAAATTGTAATAGAGTCATTGAGAAATATTGATAAAAATAGAGTCATGAGAAATATTGTTAAATAGAGTCACTTCTAATATTATAAAAGTAGAGTCAGTATAAAATCTTTTCAAAGTTAATTGTCGAGTCATATTCATCATCCATATTCAATTTATTGTTCACCTGTCATTATCAAACTTTGTAAGACGACCCGTCTTAAATAAATGCCACACTCATTTATCCTCTATAAATTACTTATTAATTATTTCTGAACATTTCCCTTTACAAGTATAAGCTACAGCGAATTTTCTTTCTCTTAAATTTTATTTTTCACTGCGTGGTGCAGTCGGGGTTTACCCTCACCTGGAGATACTGAGCTTAGTTAGACAGGTTTGCAGAACATCTCAAGTTTTGTACATGAGTGGAATACTTATTGTATTAAGACCACGATTTAATTAATTTAATAAGTACACCCATGACAAAATGTGTGGGATAATATGTGGGAAAATGTGTGGGATAATGTGTGGGTAAATGTGTGGGAAAATGTGTGGGATAAGGTGTAGGATAATGTGTGGCTGAATTTGTGGGATAATGTGTAGGAAAATGTGTGGGATAATGTGTGTCTGAATGTGTGGGATAATATGTGGGAAAATGAGTGGGATAATGTGTGGGATAATGTATGGGATAATGTGCAGGATGATGTGTGGCTGAATTTGTGGGAAAATGTGTGGCATAATGTGTGGCTAAATGTGTGGGATAATGTGTGGCTGAATGTGTGGGATAATGTGTAGGATGATGTGTGGCTGAATGTGTGGGATAATGTGTGGGAAAATGTGTGGGATAATGTGTGGGAAAATGTGTGGCTAAATGTATGGGATGATGTGTGGGAAAATGTGTGAGATAATGTGTAGGTAAATGTGTGGGAAAATGTGTGGCTGAATGTATTGAATAATGTCTAGCTGAATGTATGAGATAATGTGTGGCTATATGTCTGGGACAATGTGTGGCTGACTGTATGAAATAATGTGTCTCTGAATGTATGGGATAATGTGTGGCTAAATGTGTAGGATAATGTGTATCTGAATGTCTGGGATAATGTGTGGGATAATGTGTGGCTGAATATGTGGCTCAATGAGTGGGATAACGTGTAGCTGAATGTATGGGATAATGTGTGGCTAAATTTGTGGGATTATGTGTGGCTGAATGTGCCGGATTATGTGTGGCTAAATGTGTGGGATTATGTGTGGCTGAATGTATTGGATTATGTGTGCGTCATTGTGCGGCAAGATGTGTTGGTCATTTGTCAGATAATATTTGTAAGATATATTTTTGCGAGAGGAAATATTTGTCTCTTAAGAAGAGCCTTAAGCATCGAAGAATCAGTGTTCGAACGTCTTGTGAAACTTTAAATTTTATGTGTATTTTTTATGTTTTATGCCCTTAAATTATGATTTCAATGACAGTTATTTTTTTACATTGAATATATTCAAATCTGTGTATTTTACTTTTGTATTAATTTTTTTTCAGATTAAAATGTACTGTTTAAACGTTTGATCATAATTTCTCCGATTAACATATTTTCGTTTGGTGGATCTACTTGTTTTATCTAAAGATATGTACATCTTTGTTTTACAATGCAAAACTCTGAATAAAAATTGTCAATCATGAAATTAGCTACTTTATTATTTGAATTCACGGCTTTCGAATTTTTTAAGTTTTAAACTCGCATTTGTTACCCTAGTAATTTTTAGACGGGCAAAAGTTTCAGCATTAACAATAAATATTCTTTAAAATCCTCAATTTAAATTTTTTACTTAATAATTGATTAATATGTTTAATAAATACTTTTCCATAAAAATTATTAATTACTGCTTGTATGACTTAATCGTTATACATGGTTTTACTGAATTTTTCTAGAATATAACTCAGCTACGATCAATGTTATTATTTTAACAAATTGATTATACCATGAAAATATTTTCCTCTTGCTTTTAAATCGATGTTTGTAAAGATTTGTTGAAAACATGATCGCAATCTTACAATTGATTTGTAAAAACTTATCAACTTTAAATACCTGTAACTTTTGAACCGTATTGTTAAGGGCTTTCGAGCTTATAAATAATATTGTAGAGCATAAAATTGCCTATAAAAATGTTTATGACTCAAATTTTTTCCTCGAAGTCAAATGAAGTTATAGGATTTTTTGTAAAAAAAATAAAATTCCCATACTATTAGCATGGAAAAATTCAAATAGCGTGTGCCACTTTTTAGAATTGCAATAAAAATCGTCTTTTTGACAGGATTTTTTTTTCGATGGATAAAAACTTTTTTTACAACAACCTAGAGAAAAAATAATCAATTTTTTCAGAGCACTTTAATATATTCGTTATATAATATGCCTTGTTGCGACGCTATCACCTATAATTCTAAACGGATCATAATGAAACCTGACGATCTTATTGTATAGACAATTATCTCGATGTTGAAATAATCCAATATAGAAATTTAGAATATAATCTTGTCACTTTGTTTCAATAAGCTACGAAAAACATTTTACTTAAAATGTTTGGCAAATTTGTAAAACTCTTCTTAAGCTTTCTGACTTTAACAACGCGTCCATTGCGACGAGTAACCAGAGCACATATGGTACTTTTGAAGTAGATTGACTATCGCCTAGAGTGAATTTTTTCCATATAAACTTTTCCTCTAGCTAACAAAATATTTTGTCCAATACATTCGTTGTTTTCCGAGTTGGAACACTCACAATTTTACCAACGGAAAAGTATTCGGATATCACCGACTTTTATTTTTAACGACCGATTTCTGAGGCCTAGGTCAATGAAGTCAGTTCATTCTCATTTGTCTTAGAGAGCAGTTTTATTTTTCCGAAATCCTTCTGTATCTAAATTTTACATTCACAACAGTTATCTTATTATGTGCAGTTTCTTTGTGTAATCACCAGCAAAGTGCTCAGTGCTTCAGTCACAAGCAGCGATTTTTACGATTGGCTCATTTCGGAATCTGATTTTAATTTACAAATCCAGATATATTCTTATCATCAACTCATAGCAGTCATCAATTATTATCACTCACCTTGGTATGCAGCAGCTTGCAGTCACGAGCACGATAGCCGGCTTCCATATAGCGCAATTTTCAGTTGAAGAGTTTGCTTATTATTTACTATAATAAGTGAGTTGGTACGGAATACTCATTAATTATGCCACCTTTCGGTAGCCTCGACATTATATCTGTCGCTCGTTAAGCAGATCCTATCTTCACACTTTGACCTTTAACTGTCCTCAAAGGAGATTCGGAAGATCGTGCACAGATCTTTTCTCTCTTGGACCTCTCTCAGGCTAGTATTTTCTTGTTCACAATTCTGCTACCGTAAACTACGCCTGAAAGTATTTCTGTTTAAATTCTCTTGTGCAAGCTCTCAAACTAGACAAGTTTCGTTCCAAATCATGCACCTTAAACCACTTCTGAGAGCTATCTGTAAAGTTTATGGTTATCCTCAAACTAGTAAAATCTCGTCCACAATTCCTTCACAGTCATGAACCATCTCTGAAGATCTCGGCTCATTTATCCGCTCATACTGTACTCTAACATCACTCTGCTGTGCTCTGGATCTCTCGAGCTAGTCTGATCTCACTCACGATCGCCACTATCGCGGGCACATCTCAGAATCCATCTGACGAGTTATCTTTTTATACTCGATGTACGACAACCAAACTTAAACCTAGCATGATTTGAAGGCAAGATTATAACCTTTCGAATAAGCGAACAAGTCAATTAGTCGAGAAAGTAAACTTGGTGCTGTACACGCACGTTACCGAAAGACACTGCGTACATCACTAGAATCACCTCCAGTTGCTGCATAGTTACTACTATATACAATTTCTACTCGGACCAGCATAAGAAAACATATGTCAGTTGTATTATTTTGTTAAATAAATCAGATACCCGCTGATTGATCACTAACTCAGAAAAAGGTAAAAATTTGCATATTAAGGGACATTGGGAAATCTTAGTATGACTTTGGATATAACAGATAAACGGAGGACACCGTCGGTTTTTTTTCAACCTCAAAGTGTTCCGAAAAAACCTTGAAAATTTCAAAGCCCTGTGATTTTTCTGGTGACACGCGTTTTGATCCCTAGACAAAATATCCCCAAGACAAAACATCCCTGGCCAAAATATCCCCGGACAAATTACACTCACGACAAAATAATAAAAAAAAAAACCAATGCATCAGAATACGTAATCTTGTATATGATTTGATTTATTGAGGAAAAATTATTATTTTTTGTTATGATCATTTATTTAATATTTAAACATTGTGATAAGTTTATGAATATCATCATCACCACTAATTTTATATAGTGGAAACCTATTTATTCATTTATTTGTTTATTTATTTATTTATTCATTTATTAGATCATGAAGCGATTGCTTCCTATGATCACATATGAAAAGAATAATACAGTTAGTTATTAAGTGTAATCTTAACTATATAAAACATATATATATAATATAATTTTTATAATTATTTTAATTATTATAATAGTTTTTGGACATTCTCTCACATTAACAATATTTTTACTTTATAGTTCACTCATAAATTAAATTATATTCAATTAAATTGAATTAATACTAGCCAACTACTTCATTTTCCTCTAAGTCTAATAGATATAAGTAACATCGATTATAAAAATCATCCAGTGTCTCACCTGAGGTGATTTCAAACGGAAGCGAGTTCCAGAAATTGCAACCAGTAATAATGAACGACCTTTAATAAGATGTCGTACGTGCAAACATAACTTGAAGAGTTTCTGTTTTTGTACAATCGCGTCTAGTAGCAATACTTGATTTGAGCACAAGCTGACCACCGAATAGACCTGGCCTAAGAAGACACAGAGCCTTATAAAATTCACATGCAATTAATTGTAACCTGCGGTTTTGTAGTTTAAGCCATCCGAGGTGTCGCCTATGTCGTGATATATGCTCATCTCTTCTAATGCGTAACACAAAACGAACGCAATTATTTATTGACAAAAGTAACAAAAGTAAGTAAAAAGTAACCTTTCAAGATCATACGTTAAATTCGTAAATACGCAAGCATAATAGTCATAAATGGACAATACTAGTCCCGTTACTAGCTTGCGTTTCAACGACATACTTAAGTTCATGTCATTCATACGAATTCTGTACAGCGCATAGGCAGAACGTTTCTTAATACTAGACATTTGTAAATACCACGAATGTGTGCTGTTAAATATTACTCCTAAATATTTAAAAGAGTTACCGATTCCAATTAACTCACTATTTAAGTATAATTTAAACCTAAACATGCAAACCTTCTCAATAAGACAATTTATAGATAAATTGAGAAATATATAGATAGCCCGAACTGGGAATCGAACCCAGACCATGTCGGTATCACGCCGAGTGCTCTACCAGTTGAGCTATCCGGCACTATACTAAATTCTGTTCAATTTGATCTATAGCTTATTGAGCCACACCGTCCATCGTACGATAATACACCAATTTTTTCAAATATAGTGGAAACCTAAACATGATATTCATATCTTATCATATCGTATCAAATATAATGGTAATTTAAAAATTGTTGTTATTGATTAATGATACCCAAATGATGAATTACTTATGAGTTGTATACGAGTTTTATGCGTCCAAAAGCATTTGTTTAACTATTTTGTAATTATACACACATGAAACGTGTAAAAACCCGGGAAAAAAAGATTTTATATAATCATATATAAATATATATGTTCATGTACAATTTATATATGATCATATAAGAAATATATAAAAATTATATATGATTACATAAAAGCTTATATGATCTTATAAAGTTCTTATAAGAATTAACATACTCTCGTGAGGACTTTATAAAAATTGATATGACTTTATATAAAGTTATATATAACTTTACAAAAGTACTAGATAAAGTTTTATATGCTTATATATAATTATATATGATCATATAAAAGTTGATATGATCTTATGAAAATCTTATAAGAATTTATATAGTTTTATAAGGATTTTATAAAAATTGATGTGATTTTATATAAACCCGAGAAAAAGTTCTTATAGAATCACATATAAACATATTTGTTTATATATGATTATATGAAAGCTTACATAATCTTATAAAATTCTTATAAGGATTCATATGATCTTATAAGAATTTTATAACAATCGATGTGATTTTATATAAAGTTATATATAACTTTATAACAATACCAGGTAAAGTTTCATATGCTTATATATAATCATATATGAATATATGGGAGCTCATAAAGATCTTATAAAATTCTTATAAGAATTTATATAATTTTATAAGGATTTTATAATAATTGATATGATTTTTTATAAAGTTATATATGAGTTTATAACATTACCAGATAAAATGTTATACCTTATAAGCAGTCATATATGATTATATAAGAACTCATATGATCTTATAATAATTCGTATAATCTTATAAAATTTTTATATAATTCGATGTAACTTCATGTAAAGTTATATATAACATTGTGAAATAACAAGAGCACGTTTTATATGATTATACATAATCATGTATGATCATATGAAATCTTATATGACCTTATAAAATTCTTCTACGAATTCAGATAATTAATGAAAATTGATGTGATTTTATATGAATTTATAAATAAATTTGTATAAGTACAAAAGAGTTTAATACGGTTATATGAAATCATATATGATTATGTAAAAGTTTATATAGTTTTATGATTCTTATATATAAATTTCTATGGTCTTATAAGCAGGTTATTCTAAAGAAATTTATAATTTTATATAAAACACTAATGTGATAAAATTTAATCATATTTGGTACATTATTGATGTAGGATGTATCAATTTGATCATTTGATTTAAGTAATGCTATAGATTGTCAAATAATTATAAGGGTAAAGCAGACTAGAGAACCAGACGGCAATCAAGAGATCATCAAAGTTGAGCAGCATTGAGGCAGAACATTAATTGGATGGGTGACCCCTTGGCAAAATAGCAGTTAACCGATAGATGTTTTTTTTTTTTTTTTGTTCATGCATGATTATATATAATTATATATCATCAAATCCTGCCAATTTTGAGATCTAATCATATAAAATTTATTGTATATATGATTAGGTAAAATCATTTTTTACCGGGTATATCTAACTTTATATGATTATATAAGATTTTATATGATTATATAAGATTTTATAAAGTCATATAAGTTTTTATAGGACCAATTTCATTATAAAACTTTATATGATTTTATATGAGTCACTTTTATATGATTTATATATGATCATATAAGAACTTTTTTTCCCGGGAAAAAAACAAAATACGATTGCAGGTGTATTTATTGGCATATTTTTTGTTGACTATTATTATTTATTTATTTATGATACATTTTTTAAAGTGCTATTTAAAATTTAGGCGTTAAGATGACTATTTGATGATATTTTGTCGTGAGAATAATTTGTTCGGGGATATTTTGTCCGGGCATCAAAACGCGCGCGATTGATTTTTCTATCTAAGTGCTCCGAAGCTTTCAATTTAGCGTTGTCGCCAAAAATTGCATAATGAGTGATTCTTCGGTTTTCAATCATTTTTTCAATTTTGAAAGGTTTCTTTTTAGCGACAAACCTTATATCGTCGATCAAAAACATTAATGTTCAGTCACGAGCTTAATCATTTTGAAAAGCTTTGTGTACTTTCGCTACGTTCGGGAGCTGCTGAACTCGCTACTGACTTCAAGGTCAGAATAGTGCCAGGTCACTCGCTATTTGGGCCCACCCCATACAATTTCTCGCTCATGACCATGTCGAGCCGGTATGAGAACCCCGCTACCAGCCGACCGATCAGGAAAATTGGCGGCTAACCACATCCTGTTGGCGCGCTTTTAAGCCAATGGGAAAATTCGCTGGTGCAGCCATGCTGCACACATCACCACCGAGCGACAACGAAGGAAGAAGACGCCGTCTCAACATCGCTCTCTACATCGTGCAGCCGTACTTACAGCCACGTGTACTCAAACCACTTCGTTTTGCTAAATATTCTTGATTGACTTTCCGCTATTAAATTAATAATTCCGCTGAATTATTACCTTAATTATTCTCAGTAATTAGCTAGTACATTAAGGCTACTATTTATTGAGGATACGTTGATTGTGGCTCTCGTTTAATTAATTGTAAATTAATTACCGCGTGTTTAACCGCTACCGACCACGTTTTGAGTCTATATACGTGAAATTAACATTGTGGCATTGGTCATAGCGTATGAATCAGTCACATTCACTCTATAAATAATGTTTCTCACAATATTTAAGTATAAATAGTGTAAAATACAGATCTAAATTATTTATTATTAATTTGATGTAATTTTGAGTTGTTAACTTTCACCACGCCTACACCAGATTCCTTTTGTGCATTCGCTAACTTTACAATTAATTATTGCATGAAAAAAAAAAAAGAAAGTTTCGAAAACTTTTTTTTTTCAAGAAAATTGATTTCTTCGAAATTTTTTTTTTTTGATATTTTTCTTTCTTATCATCGTCACAATGATTTTGATGTTAAGAAAATCATTTGTAAAGATAATAAGAAATTTTTAGTCAACATTGTCGCTTCAAACGGACTATTTTCATCAAAAGTTACTAAGTGTGTCTTGTAGAGAATGTTTTGCAGTTTTTAAAATCCGACTTCCATTCCTTGTACGAGCTATATGCTTTGAGTCATTGATTGTCAAAGTCAAAATTGACTTTGTGCTTTGATCAATGATGACTCTGCGTCAAATCGTCGCAGATACTCTTTGAGGGCGGAAAATTAAAAAATAAAATGAAGTAAAAAAGCTTTAAGGTGAAACTATGACAAATAAAATTGCTGAAGCTCATCCGCCTTTTTAAGATGAGTAAAAATTAAAAAAATTATTTTTGCGGTGGTTTTCTTAGCATTACTCTGGAACCGTGATTGGTAAAAAATTTTGAAGGTCAGATCAAAAAATAGAAAACTTGAAGCTACAAATTGCTGTACGACCAATTCCTTCTGAGTAAGAGCACGTTGAAAATCACTAAAAAATTTATAATTATCTTTATATCTCTTAATTTCTGTTCGTAGTATAGTAAAATAAATTCCTTGATTTGATGAAAATAACAATGAATTTATATACTTCTTGACACGTCTACTTATACTCTACACTAATAAAGTTTCATGTCTCGACTCGAATCAAAGTAACCTCGTAATTAAAAAAACATCTTGTTTATTGACATAACACATCAACAATTAATCGTAATAATAAAAAAGCCCATTCGGCAGCCGAAATGGAAGGTAGATTTTCCAATTAATCTATATAAAAAGTTTCATACATACGTATCTTGTGATACATGTTAGTGTATAGTCATGATATGAAATTAGGCTCGTTTTCTAAGAGTGAGGGTAAAAAAAAACAACGACTATTTTCGATAGAGAACTTCAGATAGTTGATTTGACAAAACATTATATAGGTAATGTACTAAAATAACCTTCAGGTAAACAAAGTATAGAAATTTTAATTAGTATGAGATCATAATTGTAATTACTATTACGATGGCAAGATCAGTTATGATTATAGGACGTACAGGTACAATTGAAACAGCATAAATAATAAAAAAAATACTTTTAAAATATAAAATAGCAGTGAAATTTACAGGTTATTTTGTTCCCACTATAATACAACTGACAAAATTGTATTATAATGGGAAATGCATAAGTTATGTGAAATGAAAACCATACTTTCAACATTTTTTGATTCCATTAAAATTTTGAAAGGCTATCAAATTATTGGAAGAAATGGTCAAAACATTAAGTTTAAGGTCTTCAATTAAAGCTTATTAGACAAGCTTTCAAATACTTTTTACTGGAATTGTCTATCAGTTTTAGTTTTAATGTTATATGAACTTCAACAGTGAATAAATACTGATTTTTTCGAAAACTCGTGGAAATTTCAAAATAGCGATAACTTCACAACTATTCGAACGATTCAGGCCATCTTTGAACTTGATCAAGATAATCGCCTATAGAATAAGTGTGGAAAATTTCATTAAGATCCGATAAGAACTGGAGGTGCTATCGTAATGACAAGACCAGTTATAATCATACGTCGTAGAGGTACATTTGATACATCATAAGTAATGAAAGAAATACTTTTGAAATATAAAATAGCTGTGAAATTTACAGGTTATTTTGTGCACAATAAAATACAACTGACGAACTTTGATTATAATGGGAAATGCATAAATGATGTTGAATGAAAACCATATTTTCAACATTTTTTGATTCCATTAAAATTTTCAAGGCATCAAATTATTTGAAAAAATGGTCAAAACATCAAGTTTAAGGTCATAAATTAAAGCTTATTAGACAAACTTTCAAATACTTTTAACGGAAATTATCTATGAGTTTTAGTTTTAAAGTTATATGAACTTGAAAGTGGATAAAATTTTTCTTTTTTTGAAAAATCGTGGGAATTTGAAACAACCATATCTTCTAAACTAATCGAACGATTTAGCCCATCTTCGAACTTAACCGTGGTAATCGCCCATAGAATAAGTGTAAAAAATTTCATTAGGATCCGATAAAGATTCTAGGCGCAATCGTGTTCTCAAAACTTGGTTCTATTACATATATATATATATATATATATATATATATATATATATATATATATATATATATATATATATATATATATATATATATATATATATATATATATATATATTAGGGTGTTCCAAAAAAAGTCGATAATTTTTTTTTTTCGATTGCATGTGATATTCTTGTTATATATGTTAAAAAAAAAATTCTGTAAAAAATTGAGCCCTTAATATCAACTTGAAGAACTCCATCACCGAATTTGAAGGTTTACCATTGATTTAACATGGAAAAATGATTTTTTAACCTTCATTTCTCCTGCAAACTATGTAGAACATTATTTTTCCAAAAACCATCACTGTTTCTTCTTTAGTATTAAATTCTGTAAGAAAAAACTCTTACGGTGCAGTCTCTAACGTCAACCCTCTCGTTTTTATTTGCGTTAAAAAATATAGATTTTTTGAAATTTCGATTTTTTCCATTTAGTGTGTAAAATTTTGATCTCAGGCCATAAAGTTTGATGAAATTTTAGTAGATCGTTCAATGTTTCACAAATTTGGGCCAAGAAAATTTTCCGTATCACTTTTGGCTCCAAAATTGTGAGGTTTGCAATATCTATTTTATTGATTATTCGCTATAATAATAAATTTTACAAAAAATTTTAAAATCTATCAATAAAATATCAAAATTTCTTTATAACAGTCAACAAAACTCTGTATTTACGCTTCAATTCTTTCAATTATATTATTTTTGTTCATTTAATATAACAGTTTATGGATGTAACATATAATTTACACACAATTTTTGAATTATTTTACGAATTACAACACTTATTTCATCTATAATTTTCAAATGAATAATGAAGAGAAACCATACAAATTTTAAGTTTCGAAAAAAATTTTAATCCATTGTAGAATGACAAAAGTTTTAATTAAAGATTAATTCAATAAACAAATTTGTTCAACAAAAATCTTACAATTGTGGAACAATTAAAAATAAGAGTCAAAAAATACCGAATAAGTTACAAGAAACAAGAAACTGGTGAAGATAATAAAAAATAAATTTATTAACATTTATCGGAAACTAAAGTTGATTCTAATTTTATTCAGCTGCATATGATGAAATGATACTTTGCTCCGAAATGCCTGGGAATTTTTTTCCTGTGGTTTTCTACTCCTTGGAACAAAAATGGTTTTTGTTCCTCATCTCTCGTTAAACAATTATTGAATTGTGTAATTAATGCAACTTCCCGCTCTGCAATATCGTTAGTGACTTTTAAATACGAAAGCAGGTTTTTTAAATGTTCCACAATTGTAAGATTTTTGTTAAACAAGTTTGTTTATTGAATTAATCTTTAATAAAAACTTTTTTCATTCTACAATGGATTAAAATTTTTTTCGAAACTTAAAATTTGTATGGTTACTCTTCGTTATTTATTTGAAAATTATAGATGAAATAAGTGTTGTAATTCGTAAAATAATTCAAAAATTGTGTGTAAATTATATGTTACAGCCAAGAACTGTTATATTAAATGAACAAAAATAATAAAATTGAAAGAATTGAAGCGTAAATACAGCGTTTTGTTAACTGTTACAGAGAAATTTTGATATGTTATTGATAGATTTTAAAATTTTTTGTAAAATTTATTATTATAGCGAATAATCATTAAAATAGATATTGCAAACCTCACAATTTTGGAGCCAAAAGTGATACGAAAAATTTTCTTGGCTCGAATTTGTGAAACATTGAACGATCTACTAAAATTTTCTCAAACTTTATGGCCTGAGATCAAAATTTTACACACTAAATGGGAAAAATCGAAATTTCAAAAAATCTATATTTTTTAACGCAAATAAAAACGAGAGGGTTGACGTTAGAGGCTGGACCTTAAGAGCTTTTTCTTACAGAATTTAATACTGAAGAAGGAACAGTGATGATTTTTCCGAAAAATAATGTTCTACATAGTTTGCAGGAGAAATAAAGGTTAAAAAATCATTTTCCCATGTTAAATCAATGGTAAATCTTCAAATTCGGTGATGGAGTTCTTCAAGTTGATATTAAGGGCTCAAATTTTTACAGAATTTTTTTTTTTAACATATATAACAAGAACTTCACATGGAATCGAAAAAAAAATTATCGACTTTTTTTGGAACACCCTAATATATATTTATATATTTTTTTCAAAATTTTTTAAAAGCTTCGATTATTGCGCAAACATGAGAAATACCGCGAGCCAAAAAATTTCTAAATTTTTTTTTTTTTCTGAAGAGCCCACGGACCGTGGAAAAATTCTTCCAACTAAACGAATGAAAACATCGTTTAGCAAATTTATTCAGCTTCAATTTGTTTTTTTTTTTTAACCTCGTAGGACGATTTGTCGCAGAGATATCAGCCTTCAAACAGAAAATGATCCTTTTGGCTTTGATCTTCGATATTTCAGGTACTAATGATCGCACAGAAAGTTGAAGGGCGGCGTTGAAAACTTGAATAAGTTCCCTACAAGACTCTGTTATCATTTTTTGAAAAAAAAAATTTTTTTTTATTTTTAACATCCATCAGAAGTAAGTACCAAAAAATGACTTTTTTTGGTTTTTTAGTAAATCAACCGCTACTCTGCAAATATCGATAAAAAAAATAATGTTGCCAGGGAATTTTTTAGCTTAATGTACCCCCAAGACCGCTGTAAATTTTTAAATTGATCTATCGAACCGTTTTTTGGGAATCATCGATCAAAGTTTAGCTAAACAATCAAAGGAGCAAGTTTTGTTCCTTCAATTGTGTAATCATAATCAAATTGAAAAAAAATTTTTTTTTTCGACTTTTCTCAAATTTTTGCGTTGGTAACTCAGCAAATGCAAGGAAATGACAAAAAAAATTAAAAATTTCCAAAAAATGTCAAAAAAAATAATTTAGAACACAAAAAACAAGTTTCAATATTTTTTTTTTCTTCAATTTTTTTTGTTTATTAATTTTTATTTAATTAATAATTTTTTTTTTTTTTATTATTTATCACATTGAATTTTCGCAAGGGAATGTACGACATTTCTATTTCCGAGCTTGAAGAGCTCAAAAATAGCGAGAAGTTTTAGGGCTGGCCAGGGGGTTGTTAAGATTTTTTAAATTCACGGTATAAAAATTAAAAGTTGTCAGAATGAGTAATATCCCGACTAGAAATTGTCCAAATAAATATATTGTGTCCCCACTGGGAATTAATGTGGCATACACTGTCAGTCTACCTCAGTAGGAATCCGGTCGGGAACTTGTTGGAATAGCCCAAAGCAAAAATAAGGACTCATATTTAGTTTGCCACATTGAGACCCAATTAGGAAATTATTGGAATATCCTAATGCCAAAATCAGTTACCCAACATCAGTTTTTTCTGAACGGGACCTAATTGCGACCTTGTTGAGATAACCCAATGCAAAAATTATTATTGTTTCTATGAGTTTTATGCAGAATTCATGTAGAAATTGAAATGCTCGGAATTCGTTAGTGAAAGTTTTTTTTTTTTTTTTTTTATACAAAAAGTTAATAATAACAAAAATTTGTTTTTTATGATTGTGTACAATATTATAACAGGGGATGTTACTTTGGACGTCCTAAATCAGGGCACCACTGGAAGTATTAACGGTCTTCCAGAACTGGGTTCCAATCTATCAAGGTCATTGTAATTATATTTGTAAAAGAAGTATGAGGAATATGGTATCCGTTATTTACCAAATTAGATTTTTAAGTAGATTTCTTTAGAAATCGGACTATTGCCATGGATCTCATGATCAAATTATCAAAGAATTTTGCCACCATATATCTTATATTACATAGTAGAGTTGATTGAGATGATACAGAGGAATACTAGTGGATCGGCAACTTAGGTTAGAAAATTTGTTGCAAGTTCACTTTCGTATTTCACAAAAGATAAATATAATTTTTTTTCTGCAACCATTATTTATGCACACTGATTAACAACTTAATTTTTAACATAACTAATTAAGTAAGTTAAGTAAGTTCATGGAATCACAAAACACCCGGGAACATAACACACGTGTTATGCACGTGTCGTTAAACCATAATTACAATATTGAGATGACAATTAAACTTAATATAGATAAAAAGAAAAAAAAACAATAATAATGAGATTTGACTGACATGTAACTTGAGAAATTTTATGGAAACTTTTGACAAACAAGATACGTTCGTATTTTTTGACTAACAATTAATGGCGTCCGCACTGTAAGGTAGCTTATTCCGAATAATAATAATGAAGAGAAACCGTTAGAGATGACTTGTTTGCGCATGTCAGGAACCTTCTGCCGATGAGAGAATTCCACGTGAAGTTTATGCGGCAATTCTCCAATGAGAAAATTACACGAGATGTAGCGTGGTATTTGACCAATGAGAAAATTCAAAGGTATGACGTCTAATGGTGAAATAATTGCGCGTGTTTAAATAATTAATAACTAGAATAATTTTAATAATGAGAGGATGAGAGGATTTGGTGTGTGTGAACTGGTCTGTTAGAAATAATTTTATTGAACACAGAATTTATCAAACAACCACAATAAATATTTTATTTACACTATATACAGTTGATGTGATTTATTTATGATGAAAATTTCACTAATTAGTGTCTGTAATATTTAATTTATGAGAATTGCACTCGCGATCAACACGTGGCCAAGATGGCGACTTGGCGGTAACAATGCCGGTACACGAGGTGATATCAAATAACTATAAGATTAACTGAGAATTAAAAATGAGATAAAAAATATTATCAGCAATAAGTACTGTAAATTATTACACGCGAAATTGCACTGATTATTTACTGAGAGAACGCTTGATTTATTAAAAATTGAGAGATTTAATAATAGCACAAGGCGTCCGCAAAGAATAACTGTAAGCAATTAGATAGAGTGAGAGAGCCTTAAAAGAGTGAGTTAGACAGAGCTTCCGTCTTCTTCATCCCCACTCGAGCGGTCTTTGCGATAAGAATGCGACTTGCGGAGCCACCTATGATTGATGACTGATCGACTGTACTGTCGATCATATATCAGCAGTGAGAATTAATGATGAGAGCGCGGGAGATGTGAACAGTGCGCAAGCGCGAGTATTTGAACTTGCGAATTTGCTATTGGTAAAGTTTTCGCGGCATTCTGAAGCTGAGATGTCAAATGGCGCGTTAAATGTCAAGCCCGAGAGCTACCGCCATCTTGACGACTGGCTCGGTTTTCGAACACCCCCCCCCCCCTCCGAATTCGGCAACGGGGTTGAAGAATTTTACTGAGGATCCTTGAGAAAACTGATCAGGAGATGGTCGATGATGTCTCGTCGTGTGATTGAATTGGTAATATCACCAGCTTAACTACCGGTCTAATAAGCGTCGAGGTTGCTGTCCTGAGAGTTACCACTCGAGTAAGTCCATCCGTACCAGGGTGAAGATGCGTAACCCGGGCGAGAGGCCATTTTGATGGAGGAAGTCATTCGTCAGTAAGAAGGACAAGAGATCTTACTTAAATTGACTTTGAGATTGCTTCCACTTTGAAATTGATTGATGAGCCTGTAGGTATTCGGTGGACCCTCTATCCCAGAATCTCTGGAATCTTTCTTGAATTCGTTGAAAATGAGATAGCCGGGATTCTGGTACATCCAGCAGAGATGGCTCAGGGATAGTGGTGAGAGCGTCTCCTCTAATAAAGTGACCTGGAATAAGGGCAGAGAGGTCGTCTCAGAGGACGAGAATTGAGAATTGCTTCCACTTGGGCTAGGAAGGTGGAAAAGTCCTCAAATGTGAAGAGAGTATCAGCAATAGTTCTCTGGAGATGAAACTTGACTGATTCAATCGCCGCTTTTTACTTGCCTCCTATATGAGGAGCTCCGGGTGGATTGAAGACCCACTTGGTGCCGTCATTGGCAAGAAGTCGGCGCAATTCCTGAGATGCCTGAGTATTCTGAGTAAGTAGTGATTTTAGAAGTGCGTCTTCTCCCTTAAAGTTTGTACCGCAATAACTCTGCAGAGTCTTACAAATCATTCAGTGGCTGGTAAATCGACGAAATGCCTTGAGAAATCCTTCTGCTGAGTAATCTGAGACGGCTTGATGAACTGCAGAGGTGGTGAAACATACAAAGACCGCGATCCACTCTTTGTAGCTCTTTGCACCACGCCCTTGAAATGTCTTCAACGTAACTGGGCCAGCATAATCGATCCCAGTTGTCTCAAATACTAATGAGGGCGTCACTCTTGAAGACGGCAGAGGAGCCATCAGTCATTGGGCTCTGACTCCCCGTATCCTCGCACAAGTGAGACATCCCTGGATGAATAATTTTATTGGTGCTCGTCCACCAATAATCTAATAATTTCGTCTGAGATGAGAAAGTGTCTACTGGGTTCCACCATGAAGGGTTCTAGCGTTAGCACTAGCGATGAGAAGTTCAGTTAGTTTGCAGATCCGAGGGAGTATAACAGGGTGTTTTTGGTCTTCTGACAACAATGAGTTTTGGAGGCCTCCACCAACTCTTAGAATTCCTGAGTGATCCACTATTACAATTAATTATGAGAGGACATGGTTCTTATGCAGGAATTGATCAGCTTCGATTAATTTAATTTCAGCTGAGAAATACGTAGTTTGAGTAGCTTGAATCCAGTGCAACTTCGCCCGCTTAAGGTCAGCTGGGCCCAATGGTGAGGTAGTCAGATTAAAGTTTGGTATTCGTTTGAAGCAGAAGATGGCTCGTTGGCAGTAATACGAAGCAGTTTAATTAGGTTTTTTTGAGATCCCAAAGTGGTGGTTGATATGCGATTACAGGAAGAGTGACTTCTGGTCTTTCTTCGAGATCTTCTTCAGGAGATGGTTACTGTAGTATGGTGTTACTGTAGTTGGCCAGAATTCAGGTTCATGAGATAACCATGGTGGTCCACTCCACCACAATGGATGCTCTTGGGTTGAGATGTGCTTAAACCTCGGGATGCACAGTCTGCGGGGTTGAGTTTCCCAGAAGTGAATCGCCAGTGAGCCGAAGGGGTAGCTTCCTGGATGAATAAGACTCGATTCCCAACAAACTCTTTCCATCTCATCGGACTACTCCTTACCCATGATAGTGTGACTGACGAATCCGTCCAGAGAAAGACTGGTACGTCTGAGAGGTTGAAAACTGTCTGAGTATGTCTAACTAGATTGGAGAGTTGTACTGCTGCTGATAGTTCCAATCCAGGAATCGTGAGACGTTTGAGAGGTGCCACCTCAGTCTTCGCACAAATGAGAGTTACCTTTGATTCAGTATCTGAGAATGAAACTTTGAGATAGACTGCTGCAGCCATAGCTAGTTGAGATGCGTCCGAGAACCCATGGAGTTGAACGGAGATGGCTTGAGAATGCAGATTGAGCCAGCGAGGAATTTTGAGAGTTACTGGCTGATGAGTTGCTAGCTGATGAATATCTTCACGAAATGACACCCACTACTGAACAATTTCAGGAGTTAGTTGATCGTCCCAACCCAGATTTTCTAGCCAGAGCTGTTGCATTAGGACCTTCGCTCTGATAACTACTGGTGAGATAAGACTGAGGGCATCGAAAAGTTGCACAACTTCAGAGAGAATTGATCGCTTCGTTACCAAAGTTTTAACTGAGATGTTACCTTAGAATGAGGAAATGTCTTGGTGACAATGCCATGAGATTTCTAGTATTTTAGTTTCTTGATTTTCAAATGAGTGAACGTGAGAGGAGTCCGCGGGAGATTTAGTGGGTGGTGAGAAGTCGTTGCGGTTACTTTTCTACTTATCTAGTAGTAGACAAGCTGAGAGACACATCTGATTTACTTGAGATGCAATGCTTTGAAAATGTTCGGGAGTTTCAGCCCCTCCGAAGATGTCATCCACATAACTACCCTTGAGAATGGAGTCTACTGCTAGTGGATAATTTTTACCTTTATCTTCCACTAGTTGCTTGAGGACTCGGCAAGCTAAGTATGGGGCTGATCGAGTTCCATACGTGACTGTGGTTAGTTGGTACAGTCGAATTTGTGAATCACTATCGATCCAGAGAAAACGTTGGAGATTCCAATCATCAGGATGAACATTGACTTGTCGAACATTTTCACTATGTCTGTAATGATGACGTTTTGTGTTTTCTTATCCAGAGAAGAACATCAAAAATGTCTGCTTGAGTTTTGGGTCCAATGTGCATGATATCATTGAGAGAGTATTGAGATGTAGTCTTACTGAATCCATTAAATACTACCCGCAACTTTGTGGATGTGCTCTGTTCTTTTAAAACTCCGTAATGAGGGAGATAGTAAGCGTGAGATGGTTCTGGAGAGTCAACTGGTACGGAAACCATGTGACCTAGTGATTTATATTCACTTAAAAACTGGTAATATTTCTCTTTAAGAACTGGGTCAGAAGAGAGTCTTTTGAGAAGTCTCCGAAGGCACTTTAAGGCTATGCCTTATAAGTTGCCCAATTTTGAGATGTTTTCACTGAGGGGAATCCTGACGATGTAACGGCCTGATTGATCTCGGCTGTGAGTGGTCTGAAAATGTTCTTCGCAAGCTGCTTCAGCAGATGTTTGAGATATGTCTGAGGTGGTCGGTACTTCCTCTCGAACCCAAAATTTTGTAAAAAGATTTTGGAGGTCGCAATTGTTTACAAGATGCAGCAATCAAGATGACTGTATCGGATTAGTTGATGAGGCTGGCCCAACAACTGACCATCCAAATATGGTGTGGAGGGCAATTGGTTCTTCTGCGTTACTGCAGACTACTCGAGATGGAGAAATGATTTTACTCAGGTTTTTCGCTCCTATGAGAATGTCCACTGGCCCGGGCTTGATAAAGTCAGGATCCGCAAGTTCTAATTTATTGAGGTGCGTCCAGTATTGTTGAGAAACTTCGATAGGCGGAATATCAGTCGTAATCTTGTATAGTACATGAGCGTCGACTCCAGTTTGAGATGACGAATGAGTAGACCTGAGTAGTTCCCTTACCACTATTGTGGTTTGGGTTGCTCATGAGATGAACTGGTTAAAGGACCAGTAGGATGCGCTGGCGAGGTCTGATTGTGCCCTTGAGAGGTCTTCTTGGCGGATGTCTCTGAGACGGATCCATCTTGTCTCGCTGAGATGCTCGGTCGAGATGACTGAGCTACTGTTAGCACGTCATGTAGTAGGGTGAGATGGCGCTGCTGACAGGTCTGTACCTTGAATCCTCTGGTACCGCGGCAGTTCGAGACATTATGCCTCCCTAGGTAATTAAAGCATAACCGGAAGTGTTTTATTAGCTCGAGACGATCTTCGCTTGAGAGGGCTCTGAATTCTGGACAGAAGATGATGTAGTGGTTCTTCTGACAGTAACAACAGTTATTGTTCGAGTCGGCAATGAAATCCATTGCTTGTTCTGATGGTTGAGATGTCCGGGAAAATTGGAACGGCTCTGCTTGAGCGAGATGCACCACTGCGGGAAACTGAGCAAGAGGTGGCAGTACGGGATCTTCTCTAACAATATGTGCTCGTGCTTGCTGAGATATCTTCAAAGCAGCTGATTTGTACGCCTTCTGTGATAATTGAATTGATGACATCTGCTCTTCCATGTTCTAAAGACCCCTAGCAGTTCCAGTTAAGAAAGTTTGGAGCTCTTCGAAACTGGGAAAATCCGTAGAAGCTCCCAATTTCATCGCCCAATCCTCTCTGGTTTTGAAATTGAGGTTATGGACAATGAGATGGACTAGTGTTGTAATAATAATTAAATAAATGCATGCCAGGACTGGTTGGTGGTAAAGATGTTGGGAAAATACGCATATTAATAAATATAACAATATTTTTATTTGTCACAGCACATAATATCACTGGGTTACAAAATAAAATCGTTGATTTAATTTATTAATACTGTTAAATGTCTGAGCACATGAATACGTAATTAATTGAGTGCAAATTATAAAATTGAGCTCGAGTAATTGTTTCAAATGATTGAAGTAATTAATTACAGTTTCTATGGACACTTATTTGATTGTAGAAATGTCATGATAATAAGTAACATGAAATCGGAGGTTACTGAGCGAAGTTAATAGTTGAAAACATTAATAACTATGTTTAATAGCGTCAAACGCATACAGAATTGAGTTCAATGAGTTCTAATAATAATTATCACTGAAGTTAATTGATTTGAATGAGCTTACAATACATTTGAGTCTAGGTTGAAAACGTAGTTGATTGTAAAAATGTCATGAGAATAAGTAACATGAATTCAGAGGTTACCAAGCGAGATTAATGATTGAACACTTAATAATTACTTTTAAGAGCACCATAAATCATAAAATTATTATTAAGAAATTGTTAACTGATAATTTAGATTAAGTTTATTCAAAATTTAAGAAACTAAAACTAAAAGACTGTGAAAGAGCGATAAGACGTTAATATTATAACAGTTAAATTTATTAGTAAAATTGAAGTCAGTTTTCGTTGTATAAATTGTTTATTAACGTGAAGACAAATTGTAAAAGAATTAAAGAAAGAGAGAGCGTCAGTCGGTGGCGTCAGTTTCTAGTATCAGTAACTCCTTTATCCAAAACTTGTTGCTTGAAAAAGTGGAAACATAAGATATCGTCGTGCAAAATTTAAGTAGAAAATTATAGAAAGAAAATTTAAAATTGGCGAGTTGAAAAATTATCGTGTTAAATGTTATAGTCAGAAAATTATGAAATAAATGTACGAATAAATTTAGTCCAGTGGACAAGAAATTAAATAGAGATTAATGAAAAATTGCGGGAATTCAGTCGGTGGAAGAATAAATTATAACGAGTTTGAACAGGTGTGAATAAAGTCCTGGGGACAAATTAACAATTAAATAAAGTTGAATTAATACATTGTAAATGCGTGTGTGTGAGTGCGAAAAGTCCTGGGAACTCGTGAATAAAAACGTGTGTGTGTGTGTGTGAAAATTAGAATTTCCGGTGGAAATATATTTTAAATTTATGATCCAGGGGATCAGGCCGGTGGCCATTATAATAAAAGTCCAGGAGACTCGTTGTCGTAAATAATAAATTGATCCAGGGGATCAGGCCGGTGGCCAATATTGATAAAGTCCAGGGGACTAAAATTTTGTTAATTAAAAGATCCAGGGGATCAGGCCAGGGGCCAAGTAAATCGTTATAAAAGTCCAGGGGACTCCGTAGTTATAAGATAGTAAGTCCGGTGGACAGTTTTGTAAAATAGCTATAAGTAAAATCAAAGCCCGGGTGGGCAGAATTGTCGTTTGTTGAACAAAAGATAAATTTTATATTGAGAAAATTTGTGTTCTAAATAATTTTAATCCCTCAATTCTCTCACCCTTATACATTTCAACGACCCTGATTTCATATTATAACATCTCCGGTTCTGGAAGGCCGAGTCTTATCTTCCAGTGGCGCCCTTATTAAGATCAATTAATAAAGGGGCCAATCTTGGCAAGGTTGAGATATACCCTGTTATAATGTACGAGTATCTGCTGGCTTGCATTTGCAACTTCCCGGAAGGAGACATCGTAATTGTTTATGAGAGATGTCACGGAAATAAACTGTTATGTCCGACTATTATTTAATTTGATATTTGGTTGCGTGGATTAGGCGATCGGACTAACCAATGCAATTTTCGGCTCAAATGTTTAGTTCGAGCCTTATTTTATTTCAGGGACACGTTTCGATGCGGATCTTCTTTTAATTCTAGTTATAGCTAAATAGAGGTATCTTTCTATTTATATGTATATATTATATGTTAACCGATACATACAGCTATGAAATTATGACTTCCTTATTTCCTCCTAAGTTGAGGCTGATTGAAATTTTGTTATTGAGTTTAAAAGATAAAATAGCCACTTATAAACTTCTTACCTTTACGGTGATAATTCTTCTTCGATTACTTTTCTTTTTCCTGGGGGACTCCTTCGTTGTGGACCCTTGAATCCTTGAAGTGTGTTCCTTGGACTGCTTGCCGCTCTCTCTCTCTCTCTCTTGTGCAAACGATGTTCAATCGAGGGTAGGTTGTTAATATTAACTAACTTATTTTTAATTAATCAAACACAAAAACTGTTTTCACTTTGGTTTTCTTTTTATTTTAATTTAGAAACTTTAAATTTTAGCAATGATAAAATGCCTTTATTTTTTCTTAATAGAAATTAGAGATGATACTCTTTAAAGGCTTTTATCTTTATTTTCGAACATTTGTTACACTTTTTGTATACACTGATATTTTTCTATTCTCTATGTTTTGAATTTTATGCTTTACCGGAATAAAATTCCTTTAATTTTCCTGCACGGAATTAGAGATGATACTCTTTTAAAGGATTGGACTTTTATTTTTAAACATGTATTCACTTTTCGTTACAATAATTATTACTTAAATTCAATTACACTGAAGAATGCTATAAAGCGCTTAACTACTATCTCACAACTGATAACACTGTTATTTATTGAAATTTTCTTTATCTTTGTATTATAAATTGTACTTCGCTATGCGGTTTTATTTTGCTTTCTTTGAGCTGTATTTTTTTTTTTATATATTTTCTTCACTGCTATAACTTCTCTTTACTTTTCTTTTCTATATTTGTTATAAATATATAGTATATATATTTATTTAATTGGTTTAATAATTTTATTGCCTGAATAAAATTATTTGAGAAATTGTGTAAGGATACTGCTGTACCTAATTTGCGACTCTTCGCAGAAACTAATCAACTGATAACCGAAAAGCAAACCGGTGCTCGGTAGAGAGATTTTGCTCTTCAGAATTTTTAACGCTGCAACCATGGGGATGTCTGTAAAGCCAGCATTGTCATTTGAGCAGAATCACACAATTCTTATTTATTAATTTAGTGCTAATTTAGTGCCAATTTAATGCCGGTGTACGGAATTTAGTGCTATATTTGGATCTGAGAAAATTAGTACAATTCTAGCTTCTCTGCAAGCTAGCATTGTACCATGGAAAAGTACAAATTAACGCTGCATAGAAAATTGGCTCATAGCTGCATAATTAGTGCTCATTAAGTGCTGTCGATCCAGCTTAAGATAATGCTTAAAAAAATTTTTTAAACATACTTAACATACCTAACAATGCTAGCTCGACGATAACCAAGCATAGAGTGGTCAGTATCGAAAGTTTTGAATCGCTGCGCACATTTTTGTCACAAAGAGAATTAAGTGCTCATTGAGTGCTGTCGATCCAGCTCAAGAGTATGCATTAAAAAAATTTTTAAACGTTTTTAATGTGCATACGACGTTAGATTGACGATCACCGAGCATGGAGCGGGCGGAATCAAGAGATATAAATCGCTGCGCACATTTTTGTCGTAAAGAGAATTAAGTGCTCATAAGGTGCTGTCTATCCAGCTCGAGAGTATGCATTTGTTATATCCGGTTTGCCGTATATTTAAAGGGGCCTCTTTGCCACGCTCGCTGCAAAGTGCAGCGTTAACAATTTTAGGGATAGCAACTTCGGCCAACACTTTGTTGCACGTCGTCAACGATTCCTCCAATCAGGGAATTACACTTGACTGTATTCTAAATTCATCCAATTATATATTCTAAATTATTCCCTACAGAACCGCGAACCGAGGTGATAAAAACAACGAACACCAAGGTGTGGCAGCCTATGACGCTTGAGAAGTTAATGTATCTTCCTTGCTGGCCCGCGTGAGTTCTAAACCGTGTTACGTTTAGGCAACCCTCTTTTCTATTTTCTATTTCATTTAAACCGATTAGTTCATATTCGTTAAATAAATATAAACAGTCAAGTTACTACAAAATCCCACGGGAAGATCGTCTCGATATTGCACTCGAGGAGGCGGGGCAAGTTGTTTGTTACCGAAAATTTCAATTCAAAATTGTCTTTCCAAAATTAAAATTTCTTTTCCAAAAATCACCACACGCACCGTGGGTGATTTTTATAATAATTGTTAAGTGATCAACAGCGATTCTCGTCCGAGTGAATTGCTGGAGTCGGGGATTCATACCGAACTCATATGAGCTAAAGACTCAACAAATTCAAAGTGTAAAACCTGTAAGTTTAAGTTCTAATAGTTAAGTGCAATCTTCAGAGATTTAAGTGAAAGAAAAGAACCTTAGTGTTAAGAACAATTTAACATCTGGTGAACTGAGTACGGCGAGCCCATAGGGAAATATTGCATAAACATTCATCATTGGGAAAAACCTGCATATTAGATTATTTCTAATATTAAGAACCGCATCCCTTCTTCTTGAACCAATTCATCTTTCGACCAGGGACCAACAGAAGCCGTACCCAGGAGTTTGCAGTCCAAAGGCTACAAAGACCAACTTACAAGTAAGCAGAAACAACGAAAGGTAGGTGAAGTTACCAAATTCTTTAATACATTGCAACCAAATTCTGCATCGAATACACAGAGAGGCCCCCACGAAGTTTATCGTTCGAGTTCTCACAATAAAAATGAAACCTAGAGCTAATCCTCTAGGAAAATCACCCTGTTTGCCCGGTGCCTCTCACTTGAGGTCCACGCGACCATGTCCAATAATTACTTATTATTAAATAATTAAATCCGGACATAAGACATTAAACAAGTTTTTATACATATTTAACATACCTAACAATGCCAGCTCGACGATCACCAAGCATAGACTGGTCAGAATCAAAAGATTTGAATCGCTGCGCACATTTTTGTCGCAGAGAAAATTAAGTGCTCATTAAGTGCTGTCAATCCAGCTCACGAGCATGCATTACAAAAATTTTTAAACGTTTTTAATGTGCTTCCAATGCTAGATTGACGATCACCGAGCATGGAGCGGGTGGAATCAAGAGATTTAAATCGCTGTGCACATTGTTATCTTAAAGAGGATTAAGTGATCATTAAGTGTTGTCTATCCAGCTCGAGAGTATGCAGTAAAAAAATTTTTAAACGTTTTAAATGTAGATACAATGCTAGCTGGACGACCACCGAGCATGGAGTGGCCGGAATCAAAAGATTTAAATCGCTGCGCACATTTTTGTCGCAACAGAATCAAGTGCTGTCGATTCAGCTCAAGAGTATGCATTACAAAAATTGTCAATCATATTTGACATACCTAACAATGCTAGCTCGACGACCTGGCATAGAGTGGTCAGTATCGAAAGTTTTGAATCGCTGCTGGTCGGTACAGCTGAATAGTCTTAATTAGAGAAAAAAATTTTATAGATTTACTATATCTTACAATGCTTGCTTGACGATTACTAAGCAGAAAACAGTTGGAATCGAGGGATTTGATTCACTGCCTACGTTTTGGTCGAAAATAGGATTAAGTTCTCATTTAGTGCTGTCGATACAGTTGAAGAGTGTACATTAAATAAAGTTTTAAAGACTTATTATACCTTACAATGCTAACTGGAGGACTACCAAGCACAAAGCAACTAGATTCGAGGGATTTGAGTCGCTGCGCAATTTGTCGCTGGAAGGGGAGTTAAATGCTCATTACGTGCTGTCGATACAGCCGAAAAGTTTTCGTTGAATTATATTCTCATGTATTTAATATGCTTTTCAATTTTATTATAGTCACCAAGTGTTGCTGACTACAATGTTCCGCACTATTTTGTTCAAAAAGTGTTAAGTACTAATTACGTATTTCGTCGATCCAGCTAGAGGTTGATCACTAAATAAATTTTTTCCTTAAATCTTTTATACTCTTCAATGCTACCTTAATACTGAACCGTTAGATTACAGAGGTTTCAGTTATTAGGTACTCATATATCCCACTCAATATTTAATGCGTAACGTTATTGCTGACATAGCTGACGAACGTTTTAAAATAGTATATTGTCTAGTTAGAATATTAAGATAGCCTTTATGTGACAAAAACCTCATCATAATGCTTACCCAATCCTCATCCTTCTCTCGAGAAATCAATTGTTTGAAAAGCAATGAATCTTTGCCCGAATCCAGCAAGTTAATTCCTTCAACTCCATACTTGGATGATACAGGAATATTAAGGGTTGGTGGTCGACTTTAGCGATCATTTTTGCCCTTAGATCAGTGTCATCCCATCCTTTTACCTTCACACCATCACATAACTCATCTTATTATACGCGATGAGCATACACGCCTCATGCACGCTGGTGCCCAAGCGACTTGATATTCCATTCGCCAAACTTATTGGCCGTTAGACGCACGAAACGCTATAAGAAAAATTATTCATAAGTGCTTGCCCTGTTTTCGTGCAAAACCTCGTTTAGCTGATCACGATCCCGGTCTCTTGCCTGAATATCGCGTCATAGCTGCGCGGCCTTTCCTTAAAACCGGAGTAGATTATTGCGGTCCGTTAAATATAAAAGAAAGACGACTTCGTAACCGCAGAAAACTCAAGGTCTATGTGGCCATCTATATATGCATGTCAACCCAGGCTGTACACCAGGAACTGGTTTCCGATCTAACCACGGAAGCCTTTCTCGCAGCGCCAGTCTCAAGCGCCTGTTTTCTCGAAGGGGAAAGTCTCTTGAAATTTTTTCTGATAACGCAACGAATTTTGTAGGTGCTGACAGAGAATTACAATCATTATTCGAGTCAGCTGAGCACCAAACTCTCCTTAAGCAATATCTTGGTACTGAAGGGATTGCTCGGCATTTTATCCCTCCCAGATCTCCTCATTTTGGAGGGCTCTGGGAAGCCGCGGTCAAATTCTTTAAAAGACATTTAATTAGAACTGTTGGAGACACTTTATTGACAAACGAGCAGTTAGAAACATATATAATCGAAATAAAAGCGATATTAAACTCTCGTCCTTTGTCACCTATGTCCTCTGATCCTAATGACTTTACCCCTGACCGCTGGTCACTTCCTAACTGGTAGTCCATTGACCAGCTATCCGGAGATCGACTTCTCCAGCACTCCATCCAATCACCTGTCTGCCTGGCAGTAAGCACAAAAGTTGAAGCAACATTTTTGGAAACGTTGGCATAAAGAGTATCTGAACAACGTAATCAGTTTACATCACCGATCTGGGAACAACATTCGACTGCAGGTGGGAATGTTGGTGATGATCCTCGAGGACAACCTACCGTCTCTGGCCTGGTCCATAGGCAGAATCACTGCTGTTTATCCAGGAGAAGATGGCATCGTACGCGTGGTAACTCTGAAGACTAAGAATGTCGAGTACAAGCGTGGTACTAAAAAACTATGCCCTTTGCCTCTGGGGTAAAATGTCCACCCTATCTCATTGAACTAGGATCGTTCAAGGGCGGTGGCATGTTTAGTTGTCTGCATTTTTTAAATCAAAATTTAAATAATAAAATTTTTAATATTTAATTATCAAATAGTTCTATACAAAACGATTGTAATTTTAGTATGAATCATGTCTTGTAAAAATACTCAATTCTATTGTTTGCCTATTCTATATTTTTATGAAATAAGCCTGGTAGCTGCACATTTTTTCTTATTCATTTTTTTTAAGCTCTTAGTCTTATAATGTTTTCCCAATACTTTATTTTATAAATGTTTTTAAGATGACCCCTGGAACAATAACTTGGTTTTCCCAATCTTTTAAAAGTAAGCTACCATGTACACCTAAAATTTATTTTCAAACATTTCTTTACTGCTTTCATAGAAATGTTTTTATATATTTGTCAAACATGCCATTGTCCATTAAGTTAAATATTTTTTGCCTAGTTTTAATCTTTTAAAAGTAAAAATTGTAATCCTTCATGTTTATGACTTTGCGACTTTTCTCAGGTACCTCTATCTCCCGGTCCCAAAATCTCACTCCTACGTCACGTCTAACTGAGTCCTGCCCTTCTTGGGAGGTCACTAGTCCCTACTTCCCTAATTATTCTCCAATTTCTTTCCTCCATTTCCTTCAATTTAGTCTACTACTAAAATTTCCATCCCCTCCCGGCTTGTTTGTCCAACTAAGTAATTTTTTGCAATCTATCTCATAAGTTAGTGTTAAGTACAATAATGTTGAAGCAACCACGCTTCAGTCTCTTGTTCATCTCTTTAAATAAATACTTGTCTTAGCATTCAATACAGCGTCTTGCTACAATTACTTAGTGCATGAACACTATACGTTATATATTATTATAGTTATAAATAATATGTAATTTTTTTTCAATATCTCTCGTAACAAAATAGTTACGGGGCTAAACCTTAAAGGTCCTTCGAGCTGGATTAGTTAAAATTGATTAACTTTCCAGTGGCATCTTCTTTTTTTTGTGTTATAATTACGTTGCAATGGCGCAACTTTATTAATATCGAGTCAGTGCGTGTTCAACAAGATTTAAGTGCAATCAGAGTTTACAGTATCAAGCATCGACCGGTGAACCTATCTCCATCGTCTGTTCCTGTTCAACAACTGTTATCCAGTGGAAACGACGTCGGCTGTTCCTGTTCAACTTCTAGTATTTAGAGTTTGCAGTGCTTTTTCATCAAGTTTTGTAATCATCATCCAGTTGATAAAGTAAGTTAATTGACTTCCTATTTCCTTACACTTCTTAATTATATTATTCCATTCCTTGAATATTTTTGGTTATTGCCTTTACTTTGATTTTTCCGCGTTTTATTATCATTATTATATTAAATTCACTATCTCACTATGACGGAAGCTCTTATTAAATCATTGGCCAACAAACGGACTGATGCCAAGAGATCTTTAACTGCTTATTCTAATTTTTTGGCTAAATTTGGACCAGAAAGTGATGTCTCGGTTCTCGAAAAAAGGTTTCGCGAAATAGAGGAAGTGTGCAATAAATTCCTCGGGTTTCAAGAAGATCTTGAAGGCTTGCAGGATGAATCTGATGAGTTTTTTGCACATCGTATTGAATTTGATGAAATGTATTTTAATGAATATGGTATCGCTACTAAACTTTTGGTGCAGTATTCAAAAAATTTCGCCACGCCTGCAGCTCCTTCACAAGATTCGTCTCAAAATATCGCGCCACAGCAAGAAAATCTCAATGCTCACGATACGGAAGCAATACCAGTAACTTAACGCTTCCAATTAATAATGAGGTGCTCGACCCGCCAGCAGCGATCTCAACAAGCCAGGAGCAAGTTTTTCCTAGGCAACCCGACCCTGGTCAGCAAATTGGAGTTTCTCATGATTTGAGTCCTCGCAATCAACCGCAGTTAATGCCTCAAGCTGCGCAAAGCTTCTCGTATGATCCTTATGCTAATACTGCATCCGGATTGCCGACTATTTCGTTGCCAACTTTCAAGAGGACTTATGACACTTGGTTGGGTTTCCATGATTTGTTTAATTCTCTTGTTCATAAGGATTTAAATATCCCACCTGTTCGTAAGCTGTTTTATTCAAAAGGTTGTTTGAAAGGTGAAGCAGCTGAGATAATTGAGGCCATTGAGGCTTCTGATGAAAATTACGAAGTGGCTTGGGAACTTTTAAAAGGAAGATATGATGATCGTAATTACATACGGGATTGTCATATTATAGCCATTAGAGATATGCCTTCTTTATCTAAGGAATTATCAGTGCGATCTTTCCTGGATAGCTTACAGAAGCACTTACGTGCTCTCAAGGCTTTGAAGGAGCCCATAGCTTCATGGGACTCCATCTTAATCGTTATTCTTCGTGAAAAACTTAACTTTTCCGCCCGTGAACGGAGAGAGGATGTCAGTACTGGTGCAGGTCGCTCTACTATTAAAAATTTTATAGAGTTTCTTAAGCGACGCGCTCAATTAGAAGGTGTTGGAGCGCAGACTTCAGCTCCAAAACCTGTAAAAGAAAAGCAGAGTTCTCGGCATCATAATAATGATAATAAACCGCAGCAATCATTCATGGCTGCCACGCATGAGCAGTGGTGTGTATACTGTAATGAAAACCATCAAGTATACACTCGCAGCAAGTTCACTGCCTTAACTCCTTACGATCGGTTCGAAGCATCAAGAAATGGGGGTTGGTGTACCAATTGCTTAAAAAAGAACCACCGATCGTTCAAATGTACATCTCAACCGTGCCGTAATTGTAAGCAAAAGCACCATATGCTTTTGCACTTTGGAAAAGGTTATGATCATTCTGGTCAAACTAATGGAAATCAAGTTTCGTCACATTTTGCCACAAGTACTACGAGCATGCATGTTCAATCGCCATCACAAGCGGTATTAGCCACTGCTATCGTTGACCTAGTTAATAGTCAAGGTAAAAGTAAACCTTGTCGTGTATTTTTGGATGCGGGTTCTCAAGCGCATTTTATAACTGAGGACGTTGCAAATTTTTTAAATTTCGTTAAAAAACCTACAAATACTTTTGTCATAGGCATTGATAATACTTCTACTAATTTCAATTTCTCTGCACGTGTTACATTGCGTTCTCGTGTCAGCAAATATGAAAAAACGGCTGATTTTTTAATTATACCTCAAATCAGCCAAACTATGCCTTCTATTTCTATCAATCAGGCTGCGCTCGATTTACCTCAAAATATACAACTAGCAGATCCTGATTTCTTTAAGCCTTCCAAGGTGGATGCCTTGATTGGAGTCAAATTATTTTATAAATTGCTCAGCGTAGGGCAAATATCATTAAAAAACCACTCTGAGGCGGTATTGCAAAAAGTACAATTGGGTTGGACTGTTGCCGGTGAGCTCAATCAATTTCCTCAAGTTACAAGTGTATCTTGTCATATGGCTGTTCAGTCAGGCCCTCCAGACGTAAATTTAACTCGTTTTTGGGAGCTTGAGGAACTTTCCGCCGCCAAAAAGTATAATCTTATTGAAAGATATAGCTCATTCAGCAAGCTACAGAGAGTTATTGCATACATAATGCGTTTGATTTACAACGCCATATCTAATAAGCAGCGCAAATTGGGTCCATTAAGCACCGATGAACTTTCGCAATCTCATAATTTAATTATTAAAATGGTCCAATTATCATCATTTAAAAAAGATATCGAATTAATAAGTAGAGGTGAACAGCTTCCTGCTACTAGTAAATTAATTCCATTGAACCCAATTTTGGATGACTGTGGTATCCTGCGTGTTGGATGCAGGATCGCACATGCTTCTATAGCCTCGGACCAGCGCCATCCTATTTTATTGCCGAGCCAGCATCATATTACAAGGATAATTATACGAGCAGAACACATAAGGCTTAAGCATGCGGGAATACAGTCGACCCTATATTCTGTACGCCAGGTATATTGGCCTTTGAACGGCCGGAGTACCACGAGGAGCGTAATTCACAAATCTGTGCCCTGTTATCGTGCTAAGCCACGTCTTTTAGATCATCGTATGGGAATTCTACCTGCTCAACGTAAGACCTATTCGAGGCCCTTCCTTCGCGTTGGTGTGGACTATTGTGGTCCCTTTTATATTAAAGAGAAACGTCATCGAAACCGCGGTCTCATAAAGGTTTATGTAGCGGTATATATATGCATGTGCACAAAAGCTGTGCACTTAGAACTCGTCAGCGACCTCACAACGGAGGCTTTTATTGCAAGCTTGAAGCGCCTTTTTGCGAGAAGGGGAAAATCCGTAGGAATTCACTCCGACGATGCCAATAATTTTGTTGGAGCTAAAAACGAGCTAACAGAGCTCTATAATATGTTCAATTCTGAAGCACATTGGAACGCTATATTCAATTTCTGTAATGAAGAGAAAATCTCTTGGCATTTCATTCCTCCCAGGTCTCCTCATTTTAGAGGGATTTGGGAGGCTGCAGTCAAATCATTTAAACATCACCTCGTCCGTACCGTAGGTGATGTCTTGCTTACTTTTGAGCAATTAGAGACATATATTATTGAAATAGAGGCAATACTTAATTCTCGACCCATATCTCCTATGTCCTCTGATCCCAACGATCTTCTCCCATTGTCTCCTACCCATTTCCTTATTGGTAGCCCATTGACTTCTTTTCCAGAGATTGACCTTTCGGAAACACCAGCTAATCGTTTGTCAGCCTGGCAGCATGCTCAGCAGCTTGAGCAGCACGTCTGGACACGCTGGCATAAGGAGTATCTGCAGCAACTTATCAAATTCAGCGGATCTCGTTCACAACCTCCTAATCTCAAGGTCGGATCATTAGTTCTCATTTTTGAGGAGAATTTGCCTCCTTTAAAATGGGCTCTAGGACACATCGTCACCGTACATCCGGGCCAGGATGGAATTGTAAGAGTAGTAACACTCAAAACCAAAACCGGCGAATACCAGCGATGTGTCAAGAAGATCTGCCCTCTTCCCATAGATGGAGAAGATGATGACTTCACCCCATTTGATTGAACCAGACCGTTTAAGGGGGGCGGCATGTTCAGTCGCGCAATTATAATTTTATATTTTTTAATTTAAATATTTTTTATTATATTTAAAAATAATTATTTTGTCTAGACTTTAGATTTTTAATTGATCTGTTTCTAATGCATTTTTTAAATGAACACTTAAATTTCATTTTTTACTTGAGTTTAAAGCTGCTTATTTGTTCATTGCAGTCTTAGGCTTAAAAATTATAGTAAGTTGTCGCCAAAAAACTGGATTTTCCCAGTCATTAAAGTATTATATTTTAGAAAACATTCAAATATTTATAGCAGAACAGATGGGTATTCCCGGTCATCCTCTTATAGTCATAAAGTGTACATTTAGACATTTTTGTAATCTCTTAGCAATATTCTGGGTTTATTTCCTTTGTTGTAGTCTGCAAATTATTATAAAATTCAGTAGACGTACTTATAAGTTTGGTAAACGTTGCTATTAGGGTCCAGACATGCCGTTACCTCAATTATCCTCAGGTATGCTCTTGGACCCAATGACGTCAAACCTTGCACCTGGCCTCTCTCGCCGCCTACACCTTCCCAAAAACTGTCCCTTGTTAATTACTCCTCCTTCTGGTCACCTGACCTACTTGCCATTAATTGACAACTTTTCCTACTTCCTATTTCCCCATTCCCACTACTAAATGTTGTAATGACCCACGCCCTGGGTCAAGTTATCTCAAAATATTGTAAACTATTGCAAGTTCAGTTACTCTTGGAAGTATCACAGCGCACAGTCGCATAAATAAAAATACTAGTTCACTTATATCTTGAATATATTTTTTGGTGCAAAACTTATCCCAAGTCTTGCACGTAACAACAATCACTCACGGTAAACCAACCGCGAGTCTAAACATTGGTCCTTCGAGCCGGATTAGTTAAAATTATTTAACTTTCTAGTGCCATTTTCTATTTTTTGTGTTATAATTACCAATGTTTTGCCCCGTAACTATTTTGATACGAGAGATATTGAAAAATAATTATATATTCTTTATAACTATAATAATATATAACGTATAGTGTTCATGCACTAAGTAATTGTAGCAAGACGCAGTATTGAATGCTAAGACAAGTATTTATTTAAAGAGATGAACAAGAGACTGAAGCGTGGTTGCTTCAACATTATTGTACTTAACACTAACTTATGAGATAGATTGCAAAAAATTACTTAGTTGGACAAACAAGCCGGGAGGGGATGGAAATTTTAGTAGTAGACTAAATTGAAGGAAATGGAGGAAAGAAATTGGAGAATAATTAGGGAAGTAGGGACTAGTGACCTCCCAAGAAGGGCAGGACTCAGTTAGACGTGACGTAGGAGTGAGATTTTGGGACCGGGAGATAGAGGTACCTGAGAAAAGTCGCAAAGTCATAAACATGAAGGATTACAATTTTTACTTTTAAAAGATTAAAACTAGGCAAAAAATATTTAACTTAATGGACAATGGCATGTTTGACAAATATATAAAAATATTTCTATGAAAGCAGTAAAGAAATGTTTGAAAATAAATTTTAGGTGTACATGGTAGCTTACTTTGAAAAGATTGGGAAAACCAAGTTATTGTTCCAGGGGTCATCTTAAAAACATTTATAAAATAAAGTATTGGGAAAACATTATAAGACTAAGAGCTTAAAAAAAATGAATAAGAAAAAATGTGCAGCTACCAGGCTTATTTCATAAAAATATAGAATAGGCAAACAATAGAATTAAGTATTTTTACAAGACATGATTCATACTAAAATTACAATCATTTTGTATAGAACTATTTGATAATTAAATATTAAAAATTTTATTATTTAAATTTTGATTTAAAAAATGCAGACAACTAAACATGCCGCCGTCCTTGAACGATCCTAGTTCAATGAGATAGGGTGGACATTTTACTCCAGAGGCAAAGGGCATAGTTTTTTAGTACAACGCTAGTACTCGCCATTCTTAGTCTTCAGAGTTACCACGCGTACTATGCCATCTTCTCCTAGATGAACAGCAGTGATTCTGCCTATGGACCAGGCCAGGGGTGGTAGGTTGTCCTCGAGGATCATCACCAACATTCCCACCTGCAGTTGAATGTTGTTTCCAGATCGGTGATGTGAACTGTTGAGGGGCAAGGTTTACAGTGCTAGTATGTTCCAGAAGTTACCAGAATGTATTAGCTATACTAATGACCATTGCCAATCTATGTATAGTGGTTTGTTCTTACTAGTACACCATCCTAAACGGACGTGTATCTTGTATCTATATATATTGTTATATACCTGTAATATACTTAACGTAATAACCACGAATACTAATATCTTATTTATTAATAACCTGCCCGTCCTTATCATCAGGTTATGGGTCCAGATAACGTGGGTATCCCATCGTTAAGATCAAAGTGGTTGTTAATTAAATAAAGTAATTAATTAGTAGCACGTGAAAAACGCGCGAAAAGCATCGAGAAGTTTTGATAGCGTGCAGCGGCGTGGAGTTCGTCATTGTGAGACACTAGGCATAAGAGCTCGAACAATTTCGGCGGGAAAACCGTTATGTGCTGTGACTAGCATAAAAGTTGATAGTGTCGATTTGTGGTTCTTTAGTGATCAGTAAAAAATGGCTTTTTCAATTAAAATAGATCCCCTTACTAGAGAGAATTACCAGTCGTGGAAAACACAGATGAAGGGTATTCTAATGAGTCATGAAACGTGGGAATATGTTGTTGGTGAAAAAACCAAACCCAGACCAGGAACAGAAGATATCGCAGCGTGGGTCAAAAAGGACAGAAAGGCGATGGCGGATCTTTTGATAGCATTGGGGACAGACAAGGCAGCAGCATACGATGACTTGGAGACGTCGAAGGAAATCTGGGATAAGATCAAGGCGACGTACGAATCTGGGGGACTGGCGCGAAAAGCTTACCTTCTGAAAAAGCTAACTTTGTTAAAGATGACAGAGGAAGATGATGTGAGGAAACACATCACCGAGTTCACAGAGACAGTGAAAAGACTGCGAGAGGTCAAGCTGGAGATAGCCAATGAGATGTTGGTGATCCTGTTGTTAAACAGCTTACCAGAAAGTTACACAGTGTTCCAGACATCGATAGAAACACAGAAGGAGTTACCATCACTGGACGAACTCTGGGTCAAAATTCTTGAATACCAGGAGGGACATGCAGAACAACATGTCGAGCCAGCACAAAGAGCAATGTATTCGAGGTAAAATCAGAGGAGACAACGTGGACAAAATGGCGGAAAGCCAAAGGTGTCGAGTTCTCGGGACGAGAATTTTCGGCGGGAAGTCGAATGTTTCAAGTGTCATAAGAGAGGGCACATCGCAAAGAACTGCCCAGAAAGAAACAGAAGAGAATACAGTAGTGCGAGAAATGTAAATGAGTCATCGTTAAGTACCAGTGAACAAGCTATGGACAGTAGTAGTGGTAACGCGTGTTGGTGTATAGACAGTGGGTGCGACCAGTCATTTGTGTAACAGTAGGAATAAGTTTAGTGAGTTTAAGCCTAAACATGCAGCGTTGAGCCTAGCAACTGATAAAAACACTAAAATATTGGGAACGGGAAACGTTTCGGTGAAAGTGTCGACGGGTAAAAGACAATTGGACATCGGGTTTAAGAACATATCATATGTATCAGATTTGAGAACCAATCTATTCTCGGTGGCACGGGCTATAGACTTTGGACATACAGTGACCTTCAGGAAAACTGAAGTGGTAGTGGTAAATAAAAATAATGATGTGATTATGCGCGCGCAGAGACACGGGAACCTGTACTTTATAAAAGACATCAAAGACAGTGTTAACAGTGCCGTAACTAGTGAAAAACTAGGGATAGATAAGCGGCATGAAAAGTTGGGGCATGTAAATGAGCGAGACCTGAAGCTCATTGCCAAAAATAAATTGGTGTATGGCTTGGAAATAAGCGATAGTGAAAAATTATCAGAGTGCAAGTATGCATACAAGGAAAACAGACCAGATTACCTTTTCCCAAGACCAGTGAACAAAGAACTCAGAAGTTATTAGAAATAGTGCATTCAGATGTATTTGGACCAATGCGACACACATCTAACTCAGGGAAAAGATATTTCGTCACCTTCATTGATGGCAAGTCAAGATGGTGTCAGATATACTTAATGAAAAATAAATCTGAAGTCGTGGAGAAGTTCAAAGAATACAAGAGCGAGGTGGAAAACCAGACCGGGGAAAGGACAAAGGCTCTACAATCAGACGACGGTACGGAATATTGTAACGGAGAATTCAACAAATATCTACGGAAAAATTGAATTCGGAAAAGATTGACGGTACCTCACACGCCCCAACAGAACGGCATTGCGGAGAGAAAAAACAAAACACTGATAGAGATGGTACGATGTATGATGTGGCAGGCAGGGGCACCCCCTCACCTGTGGGCCGAGGCGTTAAGCAACGCAAACTATACCAGAAATAGATGTCCGACCAGTGCGTTAAACGGAGAAATACCGTATTGTGTGTGGTGGGGAAAACCCCTTCCAGTAAAACACATGCAAGTGTTTGGAACAAAGGCTTTCGTCTTGGATAAGACGCAAAAACGCGGGAAACTAGACTCCAGATCAGTACCAGGGGTATTTATAGGATATGCACTTGCCTCGAAGGCATATCGTGTCTATTTTCCACAAGATAGATCAGTGAAAACTACACGGGATGTGAAGTTTGTCGATCAGATTGGTTTTGAGGGCGAATATAAGGAAATATTTAAAAACGAGAGAAACACTGAGGTAATAGAGGAGCATTGCGAAGAGGAGTGTGATGAGCAGTGTGAAGAACTCGAGATGCCGAGCGAAGAGCCAGAGAAGCCCGAACCAGAAACGAAACTAGAGAGACCCCAGAGAAAGAGAGGTGCTACAAATTCTTGGGAAGGCGTAGAGTTACCCAGCAAGAGAGGCCGGGGACGACCGATGTACATTCGGACAGGATCGGTAGGAAGACCGAAGAAAGTATACGTCACAGTACCAGACGAACAGAGTGGAGATGACCACGAAGCTGCTACCGAAGGAGAGAATGAAGGAATAGAAGATGATGCGATGGAAGAAGATGTTTTCGCATATCTGACAGTGACGGAAAATCTGACTACATGGAAACAAGCGAGCAAGACAGAAAATGCGGACTCGTGGAAGATAGCATTAGAAGAAGAGATGCTAGCTCAAATAAAGAACAAGACATGGGAAATCGAAAGGAGAGCCAGAAACAGAAAGGTAATCGGAAGTCGCTACGTAGTTTGCACTAAATCTGATGGCAAAAGAAAGGTCAGATTATTAGCAAAAGGGTGTTCTCAGAGGCCAGGAGAAGATTTCACCGAAACATTTTCACCAGTAGTGAAGTCAACGTCAGTGAGGATCATGGCAGCGATAGCAGCGGAATTCAACTTGAAAATTCACCAGATGGATATAGTTACCGCGTATTTAAACGGTGAATTGCGCGAAAGTGTATACATGGAAGTGCCCGAGTGTATGCATGAGATTATCGAAAAAATAAGTGCGGGTGAGCCCATCGGTTTAGGCGGAAAGATAATACGCGACGGGAAAATAATAGAAACCGTAAAGCGCTGGAGAGAGGGCTTGAAAGCGGGGAGTGACAGTGTATGTGCTCTGAAAAAGTCGTTGTATGGGTTGCGCCAAGCCGGGGTTGAGTGGCATCGAAAATTAGTAGATATAATTAATGTATTAGGTTTTAATGCAGTGCCACACGACAAATATCTGTTTGTGAACCGGAAAGGTGACAGTATGATGTATATAGCAATATACGTAGATGATATCTTATTAGCTAGTGACGACAAGGCCTGGATAGGTGAAATAAAGAAAACGTTGTCAAAGTCATTCGAGACTAAAGATCTCGGACTAGTTAAAAGTTGTATAGGTATCGAGTTTGAGCGGGACGAAAAGTCACGTGTGTTCTTGAGACAGAGACAGTATGCCAGGGCCATACTTAAACGTTTTGGGATGGATGAGTGTAAGCCGATAGACACACCCGTCGAGGCTAAAAGTAATTTAGTAAAACCAGAACGTGTGAGTGAATCGGAAATGAATAAGTATCCGTACCAGAGTTTAATCGGAGCGTTGTTGTATCTTGCGATAACTACAGGCCAGATATAATGTACGCGGTGAATTATTTAAGTCAATTCAATACCAACTACAATGTCGAGCATTGGAAAGCCGCGAAAAGGGTTTTGAGGTATTTGAAGGGTACGTTAGATTACGGGTTGAGATTTGAGCAAACCGGGCTAGCTCTATTTGCCGTTGTAGATGCTAACTGGGGAGGGGACTCAACGGACCGTAAGTCGTATACGGGGTATGGATTCATTCTGGCGGGATCTGTAATTAGTTGTGAAGCGCTTAAACAAAAAACGGTGGCACTCTCAAGTACAGAGGCAGAGTATATGGCGGTAGCGGAGGCTACTAAAGAGGCCCTATACTTGAAAGGCCTGTTAGTAAGTTTAGGTATACAGGAAGAATCAGAGACTGTCACGATACTGAATGATAATCAGAGCGCAATCAGTATGATCAAGAACGATGTATACCACCAGCGTACTAAACATATCGATGTAAGACATCATTTTGTAAGAAATAAGTATGCGTGCGGTGTGATAGATGTAAAATATCTGTGTACAGAAAGAATGCCAGCAGATATGTTTACAAAAGGTTTGAGTGGTATTAAACACAGAAAATGTGTGAGCAATATAGGTATTGTAAATTAGTGTGTGTGAGCTTGGATTAGTATGCGCGTACTATATAACTTAAGAGAGCGTGTTGAGGGGCAAGGTTCATAGTGTTAGTATGTTCCAGAAGTTACCAGAATGTATTAGCTATACTAATGACCATTGACAATCTATGTATAGTGGTTTGTTCTTACCAGTACACCATCCTAAACGGACGTGTATCTTGTATCTATATATATTATTATATACCTGTAATATACTTAACGTAATAACCACGAATACCAATATCTTATTTATAAATAACCTGCCCGTCCTTATCATCATGAACTGATTACGTTGTTCAGATACTCTTTATGCCAACGTTTCCAAAAATGTTGCTTCAACTTTTGTGCTTACTGCCAGGCAGACAGGCGATTGGATGGAGTGCTGGAGAAGTCGATCTCCGGATAGCTAGTCAATGGACTACCAGTTAGGAAGTGACCAGCGGTCAGGGGTAAAGTCATTAGGATCAGAGGACATAGGTGACAAAGGACGAGAGTTTAATATCGCTTTTATTTCGATTATATATGTTTCTAACTGCTCGTTTGTCAATAAAGTGTCTCCAACAGTTCTAATTAAATGTCTTTTAAAGAATTTGACCGCGGCTTCCCAGAGCCCTCCAAAATGAGGAGATCTGGGAGGGATAAAATGCCGAGCAATCCCTTCAGTACCAAGATATTGCTTAAGGAGAGTTTGGTGCTCAGCTGACTCGAATAATGATTGTAATTCTCTGTCAGCACCTACAAAATTCGTTGCGTTATCAGAAAAAATTTCAAGAGACTTTCCCCTTCGAGAAAACAGGCGCTTGAGACTGGCGCTGCGAGAAAGGCTTCCGTGGTTAGATCGGAAACCAGTTCCAGGTGTACAGCCTGGGTTGACATGCATATATAGATGGCCACATAGACCTTGAGTTTTCTGCGGTTACGAAGTCGTCTTTCTTTTATATTTAACGGACCGCAATAATCTACTCCGGTTTTAAGGAAAGGCCGCGCAGCTATGACGCGATATTCAGGCAAGAGACCGGGATCGTGATCAGCTAAACGAGGTTTTGCACGAAAACAGGGCAAGCACTTATGAATAATTTTTCTTATAGCGTTTCGTGCGTCTAACGGCCAATAAGTTTGGCGAATGGAATATCAAGTCGCTTGGGCACCAGCGTGCATGAGGCGTGTATGCTCATCGCGTATAATAAGATGAGTTATGTGATGGTGTGAAGGTAAAAGGATGGGATGACACTGATCTAAGGGCAAAAATGATCGCTAAAGTCGACCACCAACCCTTAATATTCCTGTATCATCCAAGTATGGAGTTAAAGGAATTAACTTGCTGGATTCGGGCAAAGATTCATTTCTTTTCAAACAATTGATTTCTCGAGAGAAGGATGAGGATTGGGTAAGCATTATGATGAGGTTGTGGGCAGTAGAAATCTCCGAAGAACTCAAAGGGCCTGAACGGCTCCGATTATTGTGCCTTGTGTTGAACGTGAATCGCAATAAGTAAGACACCACCCTCTGCAATTTACGAAGGGAGCTATAACGTTTCAGCAATGGAAATCCTTGTATTTTGAGACTTAAGCGATTACTCAAATTGTTTAGCTCAGGTTTGAGTTCAGGTATCGTAATTTCCTGAGTGAATTTTAAATCAATCAAATATAAATTTTAAATTTTAAAGCCGATGGTTTGTTGTCATTTGCTGGGTGCACCGTGTCCCTAAGCAGCCGCAGACATCGCTTCGCAGATTGTCATTAATCGCGTTAATCAGGCTTTCTAGACGTACCATGGGGGTCCGAGTTTGGAAAAGAGGGGGTTTTCTGGTGACGTGCATCGTATAAGATGTCCCGTTGACGCGAATCAATTTAAGTCAATGCTAGTTGTGGGTGTTACCACGCATTAGAATAATTGTTGTAAAAAGTAAGTGGGGAACTTAAGAAGGATAAGGGAATGAAAGACAGAAGAAAGAAATCTGGTATGACGTTCTGTATCGCTCAATTGAACCCATCCTGGTTTCTCTTATGAGAAAATGGAATATTTTTTCCCTAGGAGTGTTCAATATGAGTTTGAAAAAATTTGCGAAGTCGGACATAACAAAACACTGCTTCTTTAGCGAAACCTAAAACAACTACACTGAAATTTAACTCGCGCTATAGGTCCCTTAAATTTCACTACACTAGGGCAGTATCACGCCCTGGATGCTCTGCAATGCCTTAGTGGTGTAGGTGTTTCACTATATGCAATGTCACTGCCACACAATTTAGTGGAAATCACAACAGATTTGACCCAACTTGACTCGATACGCCTCGAAGGACCAAAAAATGTTTGAGATGATACGGAGGAATACTGGTGGATCGGTAGCTTAGGTTAGAAAATTTGTTGCAAGTTCACTTTCTTATTTCACAAAAAATAAATATAATTTTTATTTAAGCAACTACTACACTAATGGAAAAAATTAAAGGATCAAAAAAAAATTCTAAATTTTTAGGCGATTTTCAACAGGCTCTAACTTTGAGAGAAATGGTCGTACAAGAAAAAAAAAAAGGAAATTGTAGCTTCAAGTATCTACTTTTTGGATTAGAACTTTGAAATTTTTTAGCGTCAGCAGTTTTTGAGTAATCTTAGAAAAACTAACGACAAAAAAATTTTCAAATTTTTTTAATTTTTTTTTTTTGGTCTCCGGGCGTGGAAAAAATTATTTTTGCTTAACCACTATGAGGGTCGGATAACTTGATTATTCAGCTTTAATTTTTTTTTTTATGGACTTTGATACGTCCACTTCTCGCCAAGATATCGGTCTTCAAATGGAAAAGGATCCTTTTGTCTTTAATTATCGATATCTCAGAAACCAATGATCGCACAGAAAGTTGATGGTGGGTTTTAAAAACTTGAATAAATTCCCTTCAACGATTAGCCATTGCTTTTCAAAAAAAAAAAATTTTTCCTATCGTCACATGAATTTAAAAATGCAACAAAAAAGGGCTTTTTGTGGTTTTTTAGAAAATCAATCGCTAAAACGAAAATATTGTGGAAATCAATAATGTTGACTGTGCATTTTACAGTTCAATATGTCCACAAAAACCCTGCAGAGAGCCAGATTAATCAAACCAGCCGTTTTTTTGTTTCACGCGATCAAATTTTTAAAAAAATTAAAGGATCACGTTTTTTGCTCTGAAAAGCTCATAATCTTTAACAAGATGAAAACAAACATTTTAGCGGAGCATTGTCCACAATTTTATTGCAGACAGTGCTTGAATTTCCAAAAAAGAAAAAGCTTTTTTTTTCGAAACAAAAATTTCAAAAAAAAAATTTTTTCAAAAAAATTTTTTTTTGGAATAACTTTTGGAAATTTACGAAACCAACACCCTATAATTTTTAACACGTTTACGTCGCTGCATTCCGTGATTTTACTGATCTCTCAGTCATTAAATTCAAAAAAAATTTTTTCAAAAAAATTTTTTTTTGGAATAACTTTTGGAAATTTACAAAACCAACACCCTATAATTTTTAACACGTTTACGTTGCTGCATTCCGTGATTTTACTGATCTCTCAGTCATTAAATTCAAAAAAAATTTTTTCAAAAAAATTTTTTTTTGGAATAACTTTTTGAAATTTACAAAACCAACACCCTATAATTATTAACACGTTTACGTCGCTGCATTCCGTGATTTTACTGATCTCTCAGTCATTAAATTCAAAAAAAATTTTTTTTTTTTTTTTAATTTTTGTTTCGAAAAAAAAAAGTTTTTTCTTTTTTGGAAATTCAAGCACTGTCTGCAATAAAATTGTGGACAAAGCTCCGCTAAAATGTTTGTTTTCATCTTGTTAAAGATTATGAGCTTTTCAGAGCAAAAAACGTGATCCTTTAATTTTTTTTAAAAATTTCATCGCGTGAAACAAAAAAACGGCTGGTTTGATTAATCTGGCTCTCTGCAGGGTTTTTGTGGACATATTGAACTGTAAAATGCACAGTCAACATTATTGATTTCCACAATATTTTCGTTTTAGCGATTGATTTTCTAAAAAACCACAAAAAGCCCTTTTTTTGTTGCATTTTTAAATTCATGTGACGATAGGAAAAATTTTTTTTTTTTGAAAAGCAATGGCTAATCGTTGAAGGGAATTTATTCAAGTTTTTAAAACCCACCATCAACTTTCTGTGCGATCCTTGGTTTCTGAGATATCGATAATCAAAGACAAAAGGATCCTTTTCCATTTGAAGACCGATATCTTGGCGAGAAGTGGACGTATCAAAGTCCATAAAAAAAAAAATTAAAGCTGAATAATCAAGTTATCCGACCCTCATAGTGGTTAAGCAAAAATAATTTTTTCCACGCCCGGAGACCAAAAAAAAAAAATTAAAAAAATTTGAAAATTTTTTTGTCGTTAGTTTTTCTAAGATTACTCAAAAACTGCTGACGCTAAAAAATTTTAAAGTTCTAATCCAAAAAGTAGATACTTGAAGCTACAATTTCCTTTTTTTTTTTCTTGTACGACCATTTCTCTCAAAGTTAGAGCCTGTTGAAAATCGCCTAAAAATTTAGAATTTTTTTTTGATCCTTTAATTTTTTCCATGAGTGTATTTATGTACATTAATTAACAACTTAATTTTTAACATAACTGATTAAGTAGAAGTTTATGGAATCACAGAACACCCAGGAACATAACACTCGTGTTATGTACGTGTCGTTAAATCCGAATTACAATATTGAGATGACTATTCAACTTAATATAGAAAAAAAGAAAATGAAACAATAATAATGAGATTTGACCCAGATGTAACTTGAAAAATTTTATAAAAACTTTGGACAAAAAAGATACGCGTGGTTTGTTTTTTTGAGCAACAATTAATAGCGGCCGCACTGTAAGGTAGCTTATTCCGAATAATAATAATGAAGAAAAACCGTTAGAGATGATTTGTTTGCGCATGTCAGGATCCTTCTGCCAATGAGAGAATTCCACGTGAAGTTTATGCGGCGATGCTCCAATGAGAAAATTACACGAGATGTAGCGTGGTATTTGAACAATGAGAAAATTCAAAGGTATGGCGTCTATAAGTAAAATAATTGCGCGCGAGCGTGTGTATTTGAATTTGCGAATTTGCTATTGGTAAAGTTTTTGCGGCATTCTGAGGCTGAGATGTCAAATGGCGCGTTAGTTGTCAAGCCCGAGAGCTACCACCATCTTGATGACTGGCGCAGTTTTCGAACAAGAGTCAAGAAATTCCATCCACTCAAAAGTTCATATATGTATGTATGAACGTATGTATGTATATATTGTAACGAATGTGAAACTGATCTTTTAAATATTTGAATAGCTAGAAAACAAAATGCCTTCTTCTCTTGTTTTATAGATGCGCGATTAAAGTCAGTCAGTCTTATTTTGACAGCTTAACAGCAAACATTGTACCTCAATAAACTATATATTGCCCTTGCTTTCTTTTACTGCTGTTAATTGTGGTGTTATTATTTCTAATATAAGTGTGTTATCATTGTAGTGTATAAGTGATATTAATTTAAGATACCAACCACTACAATTTGGTGTCAGAAGTGCGCGTAACCTTCGTGTGTATTTACAAATATAAAATAAAAATAGCTGTCAAAATATTGCGACGTGACGGGAAAGGCAAAGATTTAAAACGACCGTGTTTTTGATATTAAAAAAAAAAGACGTGAATTCAGTGATTAATTAAATGAGTTTAGTGAAAACATATTTTTTTAAATTTGTGATAAAGTGCGCGTGTGAATTTAAATAAATTTAGTGATGAATTAAATAAGTTTTGTGAATATGTGTTATTATATTAAAGTGCGCGTAGTAAAATAAATAAATACGGTGATGAATTAATTAAAATTTTTGAATATATTTTATCATATAGATTCCAAGTGCGTGTAATAATTTAAACGAAGTCAGTGATTAAATAATTAAGTTTTGTGAAAATATTTTTCTTAATCGGTGTCAAAATGCGTATTTGAATTTATTTGTGTGATGTACTACATAAAAAAAAAAGTTTGGGATTAATGAATTAGTGTTGTGAAAATATTTTTATTAATTTGTGTTAAAGTGCGAGTCTGAGTAATTACGCGTGTGATAAAAATATAAAATAAAAGTGATCGAAACACCAAACGACGGATAATCTTATTTTTTTTTTTAAAACAGGAAAAAGTAAAGACGGTACAATTTTTCGTAGAATTGATTGAGAAGTTCAAATTGAACTTGTGGACAAATTACAATTGGAAAAGGACAAATTTGGTGATGTATCATTATTTAATAATAATTATAGTTAGATAAAATTTAAAAAAAAAAAAGTACAAATTAACTAAAAATACCGTGACATCTAAGCGCTCTTTTGTTTTGTAATCGATTGACATGATTAATAAACCGGGTACATTTGATGATTCTATGATGTGGAACGATACATAAACGATTTTGTATAGATAGTAATTTTTGAAAATTTTTATCTGGGCTATATAATACCTCAAGTATTTTATCAAGTCATTGAATAAGTTCTATACGGATAAATAGGAAAATTTTGTGAAACTGCTGAGATTACTATCATGAGTTAAATTTAAAAAAGAAAAAAAAAGAAAAGTCGATATTAACGGAAATAATTAAAAAATTTATTTACTTCAATGCGATTGGGAGGGTCCTTATGAAATTGAAATAGGCTAAATAACGTAGTTTATAGAATCAGAAAAATCCCCAAAGGAAAATATAAAATTGTCCATGTAAATCGTCTTGCGCCGTATTGTGATCAATAAGAAAAAATAAAAGAGAAGTCCGGCTGGGACCCTGAACGATCTCAGTGTAGACGTTGTAAAGGGTTCCCGGGATTCTGTAGTCAATTAGTAAGTCTAGGATATCTTGCAAACTGATAGAATTGGAGATGTCTGAACGACTACTAAAGACTAGTATAGTCCTTAGGAGAAGTCTGACAGTGGACCCTGAATAACCACACTGTAGACGTTGTTGAAGAGTTCCCGAGATTCTGAAAGAAGTCTGGCTGAGGGCTCCGAACGATCTCGGTGGTAACGTTGTTCGAGGGATTCCCGGGATTCTAGAAGGACTGGAATGTTCTAAGTTCGGTTATTAGCTGAGGGAAGTCCGTCTGAGGACCCTGAACGATTAGTCGTTGTAAGGGGTTCCCGGGATTCTTGGGCCTTTGATGAGAGACTGGATATTTCTTTTGGTTTAAGTGAGCTCAGCTCAAATTAAAAGTTTGAATTCTTAGGACTTATCATTGGTCAACAGTATCCTGACTGGAGCTTTGGGATCCATCCGGAGTTGGCATAGTCAACATTTCTCTTAAGTAGTGCACGACTTCTGAGAGATAGGTGGATGCCCTGGAGAGTTTCCGAGGAACTTTTAGGGGGAAAAATTGAAATTCGTTGCAACGTGTATTATTCAGTAATCATTGATGTGTTAGCTCGAGATAACATATCGGCATATGAGCTGAATGGACCGAGCGGTAGAACATTGAGCATTTAAGATCGAAAAAGTAACAAATTGATCACACTAAAAGTTTATAATGAACAACTGATAAATAATAGAATGTAATGATGAAATATGTTTAAAAAAAAAAAATAAAATTTAATAAATGTTGGAGATACTCGTTTTGTTTTTTCTATTATGTGCAGATAATATTCTCAATTTCATTGAGAAGGAGAGAAGGAGTCCATTCCTAGTCCTTCAAGGAGGAGAGGAAGGAGTTCCTGTTCCCATCCCGTACCTGATCCCATTTCCATTGAAGGTCTATTCAATCAAGAGGAGGGTTACATTTTAAATTTTATTTATTTGATTCGCTGAATAGGAAAATAGAGTCACGCGTATCGATTAACTATTTAGCAGAATATTTTATTTTTTTATTATAAATTCTTAGCTCAATTAAACTATAGACTATTTTTTTATGTTTTTATTATCTTTGCGTTAGCCTACAGGGTTGTTTTTGGGCTATGGTGTTTTTTTCCCTGTAGGGTGATAGATAGGGTGTGTTGGGACCATAGCGGAATCGAACGAAGATTGCAAATGGTTTTAATTTCAATTAAGTTCGATTCTTTCAACACAATTTTTATCGGGACGATAATTTTATTGAGAAGGGGGTAGTGTAACGAATGTGAAACTGATCTTTTAAATATTTGAATAGCTAGAAAACAAAATGCCTTCTTCTCTTGTTTTATAGATGCGCGATTAAAGTCAGTCAGTCTTATTTTGACAGCTTAACAGCAAACATTGTACCTCAATAAACTATATATTGCCCTTGCTTTCTTTTACTGCTGTTAATTGTGGTGTTATTATTTCTAATATAAGTGTGTTATCATTGTAGTGTATAAGTGATATTAATTTAAGATACCAACCACTACAATATGTATGTATTCCTTTCTGACTTATCTCATTTGTATATATACACCAATCAACTGATAGAGCACTCAGCGTGATACCAACACGGTCTGGGTTCAATTCCCAGTTCAGGCTATCTATATTTTTCTCAATTTATCTGTAAATTGTCTTATTGAGAAGGCTTGCATGTTAAGGTTTCCACTATATAGAATTGGTGTATTACCGTACGATGGACGGTGTGCCTCGATAAGTTATAGATTAAATCGAACGGAATATAGTATAGTGCCGGATAGCTCATCTGGTAGAGCACTCAGCGTGATACCGACATGGTCTGGGTTCGATTCCCAGTTCGGGCTATCTATATTTTTCTCAATTAATCTATAAATTGTCTTATTGAGAAGGTTTGCATGTTTAGGTATCCACTATATTTAAAAATATTTTTTTCTCACCTCCGGGCGGAAAGCGTCAACTTTCGTCCCGCTGTGCAAAACGAAGTTGTCGCTTTCCGCCTCCGTCGAGGAGAAAAATAGTATACACTCCTCGGGAAGTAAATAAGAAAGCCTCAGATCACATGTTTGTTGACCTCGGCTTCGCCTCGGCCAACAATTACATGTGATCTGAGACATTTCTTACTTTACTTCCCTAGGTGTGTAATATACTATTTCATACTATATTCCGTTCAATTTGATCTATAACTAATTGAGCCACACCGTCCTTCGTACGGTCATACACAAATTTTCAAATATAGTGGAAACCTAAACATGCAAACCCTCTCAATAGGACAATTTATAGATAAATTGAGAAATATACAGATAGCCCGAACTGAGAATGTTTACTTATACTTACCTTGTAAAGTAGATATACGTGTAGTTGTAATACTATAAAAAGGCAAGAAAACTTCAGATTCAAATTCAGTGGAACAAAATACATAAATATCCTACGCAATCTAAATTCAAAAAATTTATTTCATTTCGATAATTTCGATTTTTCATGATTTATTTCAATTAGTTTTCGGTTATTCACAATTTTTTCTAATTTTGACGGCTCAACGGGCTGATTAACGTTCACATCCAGATTTAGTAAGTTGAAATACATAAAAATCATACTTGATCCGAGTCTACAAAAATTTGGTCATCGCTGTGACAGCAGTTTTTCGCAATTTTTTGCCTTTTTGGAGGGTTTTTCGCATTTCACTCGAATCTAGGCGGTGACCGGGCCAAACGGAGTTTAAATTCGAATTCAGCGGATCAAAATACATGTCTGTAGGTGGTTCCGGTCAAAAGCACAACCAACTTTATTTTTTTTGTGTGCCGGTGTTATCAAAATGTTTTCAACAAAAATGAACTATGATGTTAAGTTTAAAAGTTATTTACAGACCACGCGGCGGAAAGTAATTTTTTTTAAAAATTGGACAACTGAAAATCACCGATAACTTTTTAACCAATCGATCGATTCAGCTCATCTTCGAGTGCGCTCGAGGTGATCGCCCGAAGAATAGGTCTACAAAATTTAAATGAGACCTCATAAGATATTATGAACACTATCGTGATGACAATGTGCGTTATACTTGTAACAGGTTATAGATACACATTTAAAACGTCAAAATTAATATAAAAAATACTTTCATATACTAAAATAGTAGTGACGTTAAAAGATAATTTTAATCGCCCCCAAAAACAGATTCTCTGTAAAAAGTTGCACTAAGTACAAGTTCAACATTGATATCAGGCTGCATTAAAAGTGATATTTTTGCAAAAAAAGTCTGCAATCGTAAGAACACCAAGAAACTGAGGTTTGTAAAAATTAAAAAAAAAAAATTTCAAATATGATGATCTGTAAGCCGCCTAATCCCACGGGCCTGCCATGAAACTTCCCGCTGTTTTCGAACTCAAGGAGCTTGAAACCATTATTGTCAATACACGTTTGAGCTCTGTAAGCTCAGCAATAGTAATATCGCACATTATATTGCTTACACCTCAAAGATCTATAATTTATGACAGAGTGATTAGCTTGCCAAGTGTGGTCACACCTAAGTATTATAGTCGAATATTAGGGCGCCACTGGAAGATGAACTCGGCCTTCCAGAACCGAATGTTAATGTAATTATTTTATATGCTCAGAGTCGTTCTTAAATTTTATATTTTGTGAGAGAGGAGAGGAATAGTGAACAGGCTGAAATAAATATATTTAAACTTTACTTTTAATCTTAATAACCCTAAGCACTTTGCTTATTATTTGTTTTCCCTTAATGACAATTAATAATCTTATGACAAACTATGCTTATGACAAACTAAACTTATGACAAACTAAATATCGTCCCCTGGACGTTTCCACACTCCCTCACACACACGTATTTTAAGCGTCTCCCGGACGTAACACACTCACATACTCTCTTTAAAAAACCGTCCACCGGACGTTAAACCTTTAACCTTAATACACTTTGATTAAAAAACCGTCCACCGTTCGTTAAACCTTATTTTCCTTAATTTCTAATTTAAAAAACCGTCTACAGGACGTTAACCCTCAATTCTTATTTCCTAGTGTCCACCGGACATATCTTAAACCTAACTTAATCTTTGTCCACCGGACTTACATCACAGACACAGTTTCTTTACTCTAACTTGACTCTACAAATTAATTGACTCTAATTTTAACAATACTCAGTAACTTTTCCCACTTAAAATTTTACAATTCCTAATTTTCAATACTCAAAATTTTCTCATACTATAATTCACTGTATTTCCAATCAATTAATTTATTTTTGTTTAATGTAATTTATAAATTAATTAATTTTTGCCACTTATAAATTTCCACTCATTATTTTCTCTGATTAATCTCCCACAATTATTATTCATTTATAACTTTCAATTCCTGAATGTTTCACTGATAATTTTCACAATTAAATTTATTTCACATTCAAAATAATCCGTTATCAACTTTACTCACAATTTAATTTACCCAAGCTCTAGTATCTTTTATTTAGTTTTTAGATATTTTAATTAACTTAAAATTAATTTAGTAATCACGTAATGACTAGAATTTGATTTCGGGTTGACTAGAATTTTCGACCGGTGAATTGGCGTCACGCGGTTCCCGATTTTTATTGACGTTTCCGAGTAAATTGATTGTGAATTTATGAATTATAGAATTAATGCGGCTGACGGAATAAATTCCAGCCTGTATTAACCTTAGGATACAGTAATTTATAACGGCTGGAGAGCCTGGAATAAATTAATAATTTTATTTACCGGATTATTTTCGCGACAACTTCATTTTATTCTGGCTTTAGAGCCTTGAATAATTACTACAGAGTTCGAACACTTAATGGCGACAACACGAGACGCGATGGAACTTTTGAGAACACGAGATTGAACGGCTGGAAAGCCTGAACTATCCGTTTCTTTACGCGAGATCAACGGAAAGATATTAAGTAATCTATTATAATTAATTTGCCAGATTAATAAAATTAATCAGCGGCCTGAATTAATCATAATTTACCTCCAATTATAATTTCAGCAACACTTGATAGATTCAGCGGTTGTTCTGCCGTCGGATGCGGTTCAGTAGCTGATGTTGGTATCTCCAAATTTTCCAGGTTCTTCCGTTGCCTCAATAACTTCTCGCTTCTTAATTTATTGCCTCTTTACGCCAATGAATATAACCAATAAGTTATGATTGATTGAAATCTGTCACCAGTACGCATTAGAATGTTTTATAATTACTTAAGCGAATGGCCTCTGGAGAGCCTGGTAATAAAGATGTTAAATTATAAAATGTATCACCTCGTCCCACGTGAAGCGGACGTAGACTTGGATAATTACCTTGTATTAAAATGTGTCTGATCACTTTAGTCGTTCACTAACTCTTGTCTTCACTTGGCGTCCCTCGCCTTTGGTCGTCCGACTGACTCTCTCGATTTTTGGCACTTCACTCCCTTATAACTCTTCGATTCGGGTCTCTTGGATTTACCCCCGGAAAACTCATCTCTACTAAATTAATTAGTCAAAGAGAGGGACGGATGTTCGGGTCTCACTGATTAGCGACACCCGGTGACATGTCGAATCACTCAATTCAATAAACCGGGTTATAATTAGAACCCGTTATCGACCGTGGACAAATCCAATTTTAGAAATAATTAAATAGTTATTGGAATCTATTTTACCCTGTTACAAATTAAACTTTTTCCCCGTGTTCTGCTACACGACGGATTAAATTTTCTGAATATGTTTATGTCTCTGACACGAGATATCTATCCGGACCTTGTAACTAAAGTGTACAAAATTGATAAAAATAACACAAAATCCTGCAAATTTTCAAAAATAAATTTTTCTAATATGTAATTAAATTTTTATACAATACCGTAAGAAGGACGCTAGAGATATGGGTCTAACTAAGAATTTCAACATTTTTTGAACTTTTGTAATAGTGAAAATCGGCATATTTTTGTTATTTCAATACTTTTAAGGTGTACAACAGCTCACCTAACATTTTGTTGTAAGTAGTTTGGATGGTATCCGCTTCCCTTTGCTATTATAGTGTCTGGCTGAAGCCCACAACACAGATTTACACTGATGCGTACTATTATGAGATGTAATCTAAGGCAAGAGTGCGTTAAGATAACCTTACTGACGAGTCCGTTAACGTATTTAGGACAAAACTACAGACATTATGGCACATGGGCATTAGGGTGATTTATTTATAATATAAATAAATCACCATTTTATAATATAAAAAAAAAATTATAATTGATATTTTATTTTTCAAATTATTAAAATGGTTATAACTCGGAAACTATAGGCTTTAGCGACTTGACTCCTATGACTTTTTTCGAAGGGAATAAAATTTCCTAAAAAATTTCTATTAACATTTTTGATGTTCTTTCATTTGTTTATGTTCTGCAAGCCAATAAACGTCAATTTCATAGGAAAAATGAGTTCCGCAACAGACACAAGTGAAACAGCTGGAATTACAGCTAAGTAACAATGGGCACTTTTGAAGAACACCAAATGCTCTACAAGTTGCGACCAAAACCGCCTTGATATCATGAAATGCAGCTGAGTATTAGAAAGTTAAAAAAAAAGTAATTTAATTTACGTGTATTTTTAATGGGAAATCATTGAAATCAAATGGCAAGTACTTAGCATTGGAATTAAGAGATCATATTTGGTGAGAATTTTGATTTTTCGATGTAGATTGAGATTTTGCTTGAGGACCTAAAAAAAAAAAAACTTTTGCAGAAATGAATCACCCTAATGGGCATATATCTCAAGATTTGGTGGTTGACTTAAGAGTCAGTGAACAAACCAATAAGAAAATTATGTGAATTAGTGCAGTGTATCACGGACCTGAAAAATCTCAAAAATAATTTCGAAAATAAGTTTAATTCGTACCTTTGGTATATGCTATGGTTTATCAAAGCTTATACAATATCTAATTAAGCAAATATAACTTCAATCCGCTGACAAATACTTGGGGTTGAATGTGGTCTCAAAGCAATTTGTCAATTTTCGGATTTTTGCTTTTCGAAATACCTGTTGACCCCACTTCCAAATAATTACCATTTTCTGAAACATTTGATACGTAATATTATGAGTTATTCTAAATAAATGAAGTAAATCGTTAATTTTCGTATTTCTAATCACCAATATATATATCTTTTAAAATGATCAATCGATTTTGACGTTCAAAGTGATATTCGACGCAGTTTTTTAATCACTAACATTAATAGACAAACTGACATCAATTACTTCAAAAATTAAGATTTTATTAGAAAAAACCCTTTTTTGCAATTCTTTTGACAACGGTTTCTCTTGAATAAAAGAACCGATTCTGATGGTTGAGGTGGCAATTGACGTGGCTTATAAAAGTTTAGAGCTGATTATATTTTGAAATTATTCCATCAAGTACATTGCAAGTTATCCAATAATATCAGTTTTGAAAAAATTTGAAAAAATTTTATTTTCGAAATATCTCTGAACGTACCGACACGTACCGTACCGACTGTGCTCAAAAGTTTTTGGGATAACAAGCTGTTTCAAACGCGATCTCAAAAAGCCAAATCAGTTCAAAAGTTACAGAATATTTACATGTACACGTTCGTACATACACTCGGGCATCATCTTGAAACTAGTCAGAATAGCTTTCTAGAACCTAAAAACGTCAAGATCTGTTAGAAATTCGATTTTCGAAAATCAGACTGAAACCAATTACTTCCCTTTTTTTAAAAGGTTTTCAATTTTCTGAGTGGGAAGTTTAAGAAACCCGCCATTTGGCAAAAACGATTAATTCAAAGCTTCGGAGCGCTAAGATAGAAAAATTGCAGCCTTTTGAAATTTTCAGAGTTTTTTCGGGATACTGTAAGGTTGAAAAAAACCGATGGTATCCTCTGTTTAACCGTTATATCCAAAGTTATACCAAGATTTCCATATATTCCTTAATATGCAAATTTTTACCTTATCTTTCATTTACCTTCAATCGACAATGTCGCTTCGAAAAATTTTTTTTCATCAAAAGCAACTGAATGTGTCTTATAGAGAATGTTTTACAGTTTCTAAAACCCTTCTTCCATTCTTTGTACGGCCAATATGTCCTGAGTTATTGATTGTCAAAGTCAAAATTGACTTTTTTGCTTTGATCAATGATAACCACACCAAATCGTCATAGCCCGGTGGAAAAGCTCTCATAAATTCTGATAAGATATTGAATATTCGTTATAAGAATCTATGAGCTACGAAAATATCTATGAGATTTAAAAAAATTCTCATATGAATTTTTATTAGAATCCATGAGTCAAAGCTTTAATGTTTTTCTATCACGATTTCTGTACTAGATTTTTAAAAGAATAAGTAAGATTTTTTGATTAATGAGATTTTGTGACTTGAATTCCGCCAACAATCATGAGATTGAATAAGTACTTTCACTTCTATAAGATTGTTACAGTTTATTCAAATGTATTTTCAATAAGAATTGATCAGGCGAATTCCGATGTTATAATACTTACAAAATCTCAATAAGATTATTTTTTTATACGAAATTTTTAGAATTTATAAGTTTTAATAAAAGTTATCCTAGGAGATAATATCTTATTGAATATCATAAAATATTTGTCATATTTTATGAGAAAATATTTAACAAGTATTTTTTCGAAATTTTATGAGACTGAATCAGGAATCACATGGATAAATGCAGACCTTTTTCTCATAAAAATTTTATGAGAATTAGTAAGAAAATCTATAATCGAATTAACTTGTAAAAACTTAAAAGATTTAATCTTAAATTAAAAGCTATGTGATTTATGAGTTTTTGTAAGTTTTAGTTAGAAGGCTATTACTTATATAATATTATGGAGTACTTATGAGATTTTATAAATAATTTCCATTCACATAAAATATTAATTTTATCAGATTCATTCAAAAATAATTGCTTAACTTTATTTTTTTTATGAGAATTTACACCAAAAATACTAATATAATCACATTTTCTTGTACTTTAAATATTTTAAATGTTCGGAGATGAGTGAAAATATAAGTTTTTATGTGATTTTTTACAAACCCAGTATTAATTATAATATCTATGGTGACCGATGCGTAATTTCCTAAGTTTAAATGAGAATTTCCTGAATACCCGGGTCGAAAAATTTGATCTGATTTTAGTCTAACTGGACTGTATTTGGACTACTTGGTCTGTTATTGAACTTCGATAAAAATTTTAATCTATTTTTGATCTACCCGGACTGAAAAATTTTACCTGATTTTAGTCTGATTGGACTATTTGATCTGATTTTGATCTTTTATGAAAATTTTAAGCTGTTTTCGACCTGCTACTTTAAAAAACAAACGCGTTACGAGCAGACTAAATTAGATTAATTCGTGAACTTTAAAAAATTTTAGTTCTGAAAATTTACAAGGACAAAACTAGATTAAATCATGGACTAATAAAATTTTTATTTATGGGCAATATTTATGAAAAAATATTAAGTTGCAGAATTGATTATGTTTTATTTACTATTTATTTAATATCTTTTGTTTAAAAATGTCGGCAGTTAATGAAAATTTGACAGCTTAATTTTTTAGTTGTCTTCATTGAATATTTATATCATTGAATAAAAGTGATAAAACAACTCTTAAAATGTCAAGAATTTTCTCTTATTTACTGGATAAAATTGAAAATATTTTGGCATAAGAAAACATCAAAATTCTTGTGCTACGGAGAAAAATGTTGGCTCGAAATCTACCAATTTTTATTATGCTGTCGACCAAACTTGAAACAGAAAGTAAAGTATCCAAAAAATTACTATGCTCTTATGAAAAATTATTATGCTGCATCAAAATTATTATAATGTATGGAAGTAATTGATATTGAAGCTCATCGATAAGTTTCTCGCGCGTAATAAGTAATGTGACACAGTATAATCATTTTTTGTAAGACCACGATAATTTTTTGGATGCTTTACTCCCTGTTTCAAGTTTAGTTGACCGCATTGTAAAAATTGGTAGGTTTCGAGCCAACATTTTCTCTGTGGGACATCTTATTATGGAAGCGCATTAGCATGTTTTAAATACCAAGAAAATTAAAATAAATTAATAAATCTAGATTATTATTTTGATTTTTATTATTATTATTATTATTATTATTTATATTTATAAAAAGTCCTGTTTTTGTCCTTAAAAACAATTGAACACAGACCAATAATTATAATAAAAAAGTCTGTTTTTAGTCTGAACGCGATTTAAAACTAAATATCATACGAAAATAAGTCTGATATTAGCCTGGATAAGGAATAGTACGGGCAAAAACAGATTAAATTCTTATATAAAATAAATACGATTTATAAACTTGAATTAAAGGAAAAATATTTGAATTTATCATTTATTTTAAAACAGATCTAATTTTTTGACCCGGGTAGGATTGACATATTTTTTCTTTTGTAGTTTCAAGCTTATAAAAAAATATCGTAAGGTAAATTTTTTTGCTTAAAAACTTTTAATTTTGTGACAAGCTTTAATATGCCATTTCTTTGACTTGGTTATTTTTTGCTTTTTTGTTTATTACCTGGACATTTTTTATGCACCATAGCACATTAATGCACATCTAACAAATAGTCCAATTTTTAAATTGTCTTCCCAAAACTTGTATTCGAAACAAAATTTCGCGAATATCTCTCAGTTTCATGAAATTTATCACAATAGATATTTTAGAAATCAGTCTGCGAGTGATTGATAAACCGTAAAAGAAAAAAAAATCGTCTTCACTGAGATTCGAACTCACGTTACTTCCACCACGGGAAAAGAAGACTTTCACTGGCGTATGACACCTCTCACGATATTGGTATTTTTTTCTTATCACTTATGTTTTGCTAATTTTTTTTTGTTCCTTGTATACGCGCTCAAAAAAAACAGTTAACTTGAATCAAGAAAAATATTCTTGGTTCAAGAAATTTTTTTTTATCGATTCGGAAAATAAAAATTTACTTGCACCAAGTAAACAATCATCTTCAAATTAAATCAAAATTTTTTTTCTTACGTCAACATATTTTTACGCTTAAATCAAAAAATTTTCACTTGTCTCAAGAATTTATATTTCCTAAAGTAAGAGATATTTTATTGGTGCAAGATACATTATTTTTTTGTAGCAATATTGCATTTTTTTGGTTAAAGTTAATAAAATATCCCGGAACAAGTACTATTCTTTTCATGCAAGTATTTTTGTATTCTCCGACCAAAATAACAAAAGTTGCTTAAGCCAAGAGAAAAAATTTCTTGAGAGAAAAGATCGATATGGAAAAGGGGAAAGTCACCGGTGCTAGGCAGCAGCAGCGGGAGTAGTTCGATGCTCGCCACGAGATCGCGCCTACGATTTGTAGTGTCTCTGGCAAGACATTTGTTTCAGAAGTGTTATATTCCAAATTTCAATATGATTTTGTTCTTGTACTCCTCTGTCATTTGACAGAGCGACAAGTACCTTTTTGGATTGTACTATAGTATATCTTATAATACATCATGACTTTAATATTTAATATTAATGTTTACTTGAGTAATTTTTGATGAATGAATAAACCGACTCAATTTCATAGATTTTTCGGGAATAGATTGCTGAGGATTTTCCGCGTAAATACTCATACAAATATTCTTGAGTATACATAATAAAAACTTTTTGAATTCATGCTAAAAAATTCAATAATTAGCATATAAATTTAGCTTGATCAATACTAAAGAAACTATAACTTAATCAATCTCATAAATTTTTTCGTTACTATATGGAAAATTACTGTAATCACATTGATTAATCAGTGTCAAATCTTTTATGATTACTTCAGAAATCGTCTCATACAATCTTATTTATTTCCAAAATCTACGCAATTGTAAACTTTACATTTTTCGAAAACTTATAAATACTTAAAATCACGAAATTACAGCTTCTGTTTCTTATAGATTCTGATCATTTATATGAGAATTTTAAGAAAAAATTTTTACTGATGCACCATCTATGAGAAAATAACTGTATAAGAATTTTTGAGATTTTTCGCGGACAAATACTGATCGTTTTCTCATAGCCAATTTTTCTTATGAGATTTTATAAGACCTTTTCCACAGGGAGAGACTTCTTGAGGGCGTCGAATTAAAGGGCATAAAACTGTATAAAAGAGTCATAAGATTAGCTTATTAAACAAAATTTATTGAAGCCCATATACCTTTTGCACGACGAGCAAAAATTTGGAAAATTTTTTGTGCGGTTGTTTTTTTAGGATTACTCTCGAACCGTGCATGATAAAAAATTTTGAAGGCCAGATCCAAAAACTAGAAACTTGAAGCTACAATTGGCATTGTTTGCCATACGACCATTTTCCTCTGAGTTATAGCATGTTCAAAATTGCTTAGAAATTTACAATTTTTATTTCCCTTACTTCCAGTTAGTGGTGTATTATTCAAACTAAAGAAGGACTGACATTACATTGTGTAGTGATTGAAAGATACTATGAATTCAAAAAGTTACTATGATTTTGAACACCTTCGAGTACATAGTATTATGATTTATCCGGGAAGAATGATAGAAGATGTTATTTTTTAAACTTTTTGACGCCGATATATTTTTAACTAATTAACCGATTGTGACGTTCAATGTGACAATCAACGCATTTCACTGAGTTCTAGGGCTGATAAGATTTTGATATCGATCAGTTCAGCCATTTTGAAGAGATTTAGAAAAAACCGCTTTTTAGCATTTCTGTCTCCAACGATTTGTCACGAACGAATCATGCGATTGGGGTGATTCTCGCGGCAATCAACGCATATTATAAAGCTCTAGAGCTGGTTAGATTTTGGAATCGATTCATGGAGTTGCTCCTGAGAAAATTAAATAAATCTAAAAAAAATTTTTTTTCTTTATCGTATTTTTCAATTTTCTCAGAGTCTATTCAATCAAATGATATGAAATTTTCAGTTTAGTTGATGGCTAATGAGCTGTTTTGATTGTCACCAGAACCATCTAAAGTGGTTAATTTATTAAAAAGTTCTAAAAAGTTTATACAGATCGACACACACACTCACACATACGCGAACACACACATACAGGCACTCGGTCATCATTCTGAAAATCGTCAGAACAAGTTCCTCGAGCCTTAAAACTTCGACATCTGATGAAATTTCGATTTTCGAAAATCGGGGTAAAAACAATAACTGCTTAAATTTTTCTAAAATCGTTGATTTTCGTAACGGGAAGTTAAAAAACAATGATTGATCGTCATAATAATATTAATCGAATTGATCACAAACTTGAAAATTGTTCAAATTAACAAATTGGCAATAACATTAGCCTAACTTGGTAATATTCACGCATTTAATGTCACATACGTCATTCGTACAGCTCAACATACAACCAGTCAATTTCTATTCGAAATATTGTAAGAATAAATACTATACAGCTTACTCAAAATGACTGTAAGTCACGAGTCTGAACGAACCTTACACGATGCGGCTATCATCCGCCATTTCGACCACGTTTTTATTCTAACAATAAATAATAATTATATTTATAATACTTTGTGGGGCATTGAATCCTCGCGTAAATTAATTTACTAATACAATATCCAACTTGATAAAATTTACGAGACTCTAAATGCTCTGGATTTAAGCTTGACGAGGAATGACGCTTTCCAAATTATTCCTGCCGTACATCGGCCTCCATGATCGATCTGAACCAGATACGTTACTTTACTTAGGTTAAAGTTAATTCGACGTCTCCAATATCAACTAAACGACGTATCATTAATTAGTCGCGTACAATGAACCAAAATAACAATTTAACAAAATAACGTCAATCTAAGCAGTACAAACTTCAACACGATAAATAGGGAAACGTCAACAGTGCACTGTTTGCAATGTACGTGTAATGCTTGTTATTAACTAACTTTTCTCTATAAATTGAACCTCTGAATCATGGATTGCATAAAATATTATATGTTATTAGTTCGATGAGTGACAATTCTGAAATGGGACCTGTCCAGAATTTGCTCTGGTTGTGTTTTGCCACAACAGAACTCGTGAGAACTTTATCGCCCTCGCTTCGCTCGGGCGCTAAAATCCTTCCTCGTTGACACAGCATATTTTTTTTCAAGCTTGAAAAACTTCAAAATACTTATAACCGAGACTCCCAGTCCAGGGTGTGACCCCCTGTCCAGGAAGCCAAGATTAGATTCAGTTGATAAATCAACTGTTTTGTGTGACTAGCTCTTCTATAGGGCGGGGAATACCCGATCCTGGTCACAAGGAATATTGAGAAGATTTTGAGAGTATAGTTTATCGAATAAAAGATTTGTATAGGTGATATAAATATAAAATAAATGACAATTTTATTTAACCAAATTTCCCAGACAACAGACCCCACTTTACAATAAATTAATTAAATAAAACCGTGACAATAATTACGACACGAGCTAGTGAGAGTGAAAATTAAACAACAAATTACTGACGACGCCAAAATGGCGGGCCCAGAACACAGACTCGACTTGATAAAACTCTCACTTCAATTTATTTTAATTAACAAATTCTACGGTATTTTACTTAACAATTTTATAACAATAAATTATTGTATTTAGTAACTCGCAACTGAGACTATTTTACTTGTATATAATTTATATTGACAAGTTGTTACCGGTGTATAAATTTTACTCAGATTTACTTAACTGAAACACCTACGTATCGAGATTCCACTTGCTTGGCACGCTCGGCTTCAAAGTCGGCCCACGTCCACGTTCTCTTGAGAATAGCAGTAGAAAATCTCCTCCAGTAACCACCTGCATTCCACACAAAATTCCACCTCCTTTAATTGATCCAGATCTCCAAGAGTCGTTGATATAATTTCCGTATGATGTTTCAAGTAACTGGTTGACTTCCAAAATCCTAGTTTATACACAGGTACCAAAAGTTGTGGTGGATGTGAAGTAAATGATGTTGAACAAATTAAACCAGAGACGAAGTGAATCGTGTAATGGCTGGTACAGAATTGTCCGTTCTGCCCCTCGGCGAGTTGGTTACTACCTAGTACTCCAGGCTAGCGCATGCGTCCTGCAACTTTGCCTCGTAGCAATTTCCAATGGGTATAAGAAGATATTAATTTATCCCTCGTTGTCCAGTTACCGTAGGCAGCCACCAGGTTTTAGTTATCTCCCGAGCATGATGTTGTAATAATTACCAAATCCCGGTTACATACTGATGCATTTAAAGGCAGTGTCGAGCTCTAACGCTCGAACATGTATTGGCAATAATGTTTTTGAGCTCCTCAAGCTCGAAAATAGCGGAAAGTTTCAGGGCTGACCCGAAGTACGAACCGTTTTTCAGTTGTTATTCTTGTAATATACATTTATAGCATAAAATTATATAAAAAACTTTTATGCAGACATTCCGTTAATTCTTTAAAATTACACTCGTCACTTGTATTTAAATTGATCTAACTCTAAACAACATTTAACATTTATTTCCCAATTAATACTACGTGAAAAATAATTAACGATAATAATATTAACGTGATAATCTAATAATAATAATTATTATTATTGCTGTTGCAGATAATTTATAACTGTGATGAAAAAAAAAGTCAACATTTCAATCATTGAAAGTGATGGTTTAGTAAATTTATATTAGCCCTGGTTATGTTAACAATGATATCTTAGCTTTACTTTTGCTTATAATCAATTATATGTAAATTATATGGTTTTATCAAGTGGATGCGTAATTGCGGGTGGTATGAATTTCAACGCCCACACGCATGACCAGTGAGCCGTACATAAGTAAATACCGTAAATACGTTGGTATAAGAGACGATATAGCATATATTACAATATATATATATAGTAACATTGCATCAAAGTTATCAAGTGTATAGCGAGAGGTGCAACACAAACATATCATATCCATGTAACTGTGTATGATTTTATTGTTGGAGTAGAAAAGAGCTACGGTGCATAAATGATAGCCAGTACTCACTGACCTCGTGCACCTGCCGCTTCCGCGCGTGAGTCTTAACCATGTGCCAGTAAACGACAGGAAATCGCGACTGTTCACTTTTTATTTTATCTTTATTTACTTCTCTATCGTTTCAACTTTTTTAGTTTTATCAGTCCGGATGATAATATTAATTCAAATAGTAGCTTGAAGCAAAAGCTATTTCTTGAAAATGTCATGATAGATATTATATAAAAGAAATTATAATTCAGATTGAATTGATGGATTTTTGAAATTAATTAATTATTATTTTTAACATCTAATTAGTAATCTAACCTTTTTTGTTTCCAAAAAAATTTTATTTTCTTAGAAATCATCATTAGAATAATACATTGTAATAATTTTTTATATTAATCAGTAACGTTTAATGACATAGTGCGGTGGTAAATAAAACCGGAAGCCTTATAAAGAATTGCACGCACGCGCGCACGTTGAACTTGTTCTTCGTTGATCTTAAAAAAGATGTCGTTGTTAATATCATTATACAACGATCGTATGAACGGACAACCTCTTCCTGTCACATCTCATTACCATAATTTTTAACTTCCCGCTATGAAAATAGCAAATTTTCAAAAAAAGGGAAGTTATAGGTTTCGGTTTGATTTTTGAAAATCAAGTTTCCGTCAGATGTCGACGTTTGAAGTCCTAGGAAGCTATTCTGACTATTTTCAGATGGACGTCTGTGTGCATGTGTGTGTGTGTGTAAGCTTTTTTTGTCCGACGATATCTTTGGAACGAATCAACCTACTTGAACGTTCTTGGTGGCAACCGAAAGGGCTCACCACGACTTAAAATTTATTATTAGATTATGGAGTTGATCGGTCAAGTATTTTACAAGTTGTACGAAAAATAAAAAGTAAAAAAATTTTTCAGTTTTCCTTTGGTCCGATGGTGGCGTCAATGTAGTTTGTTTATTTTGGTGGTCAGCAGATGTGTGGCCAAGCTGATTGAACTGCTGGATCCACTCCCCTCCGAGTGACTTTCGGCGGGAGATTTAAAAGTAACTTTTCTTTTGTATGTGTGCTTGGGTTTATCCATGGCAGAACCCCATTGATGTGGCTGAACTTGTTGAGGTATGAGTGTAGTGGCGTGAAACGGTTGACTATCGACTTACTGATGTAGGCTGGTTTTAGACGTTCAATGGAAATATTCTTTTCTTGGCTGTTGATTTTACGTTTGTCCACTGTGTCAGGTGTGCGTTCAATGTCCTTGTATGGGCCAATGTAAGGAGCTTCGTGAGGGGATTTGACATAGTCACAAAGTACGAATACATGAGAGCAGGTGTCTAGATTTTTAATTTCCCGCGATGAAAATTGCGAATTTTCAAAGAAAGAAAAGTTATTGGTTTCGGTCCGATTTTCGCAAATCGCTCTTTCATCAGATGTCGACGTTTTGAGGCCCTAGAAAGCTATTCTGGCTATTTCTGGATAGATGTCCGTATGTACGTGCGTGCGACGATTTTTAAATGTTCTTGGTAGTAATCGAGAGGGCTCATCATAACTTAAATTTAATAAGATTTTGAAATTGATCGGTCACGTAGCTTACAAAGTATACAAAAAATAAAAAGGAAAAAAATTTTTTTTTTCTAAGTTTTTTGCGTGTAACTCATAAGCAACTTGCCCGATTCACCTCAAAATCTAATCAGTTTTAAGTCTTGGTAAGGTGTTTTGATTGCCACCAGGAACACTTGAATCGGTTTATTCGTTCCAAAGATATCATCGGACAAAAATGATTTTTCTCACCTCCGGGCGGAAAGCGTCAACTTTCGTCCCGCTGTGCAAAACGAAGTTGCCGCTTTCCGCCTCCGTCGAGGAGAAAAATAGTATACACTCCTCGGGAAGTAAATAAGAAAGCCTCAGATCACATGTTTGTTGACCTCGGCTTCGCCTCGGCCAACAATTACATGTGATCTGAGACATTTCTTACTTTACTTCCCTGGGTGTGTAATATACTATTTTTTTTTAGTGAAATATGTTTTATCGGTCTAACCGTTTTTTGAGCTCGAGAAGCTAAGAAATTTACAAGTAATAATGTTTTCAAACAGTGGGGAGTTTTCGAGCTGACCCGAAGGGTCACGCGGTTTTCAGATTTTTTTTACGTTATATGCACTGGTCACAATAATTGAGGGATATAAAAAAAATTCCAAATTTTTGAGTGATTTTCAACATGCTGTCACTCAGTGAAAAATGGTCGTAGAGTAAGAATAAAAAAGCAAATTGTAGCTTCAGGTTTCTAGTTTTTAGATCTAGACTTGAAATTTTTTTATCATGCACGGTTACGGAGAAATCTTAAGAAAACCGACGCAAAAAAAATTGTCAAAATTTTGCTCGTCTTCAAAGAAGTCTATGGGCTTCAATAAATTTTTTTTGATAATCTGACCTTATGACTTTTTCAGGAAATTTTATGCCCTTTAATATACCGCCTTCAGAAAGTCTCTACAATGATTTAGCACCGACTTATCATTGGTCAAAGCTAAAAAGTCCATTTTGGCTTTGACAATCAAAAACACGGGACATATTGCTCGTGCAGAGAATGGAAGTAGGTTTTAGAAAACTGTAAAACATTGTCTATGAGACACAACTAGTGGCTTTTGATAGAAAAAATTTTTTTTGAAGCTATAATGTTAATTAAAAAAACAGGTAAAAATTCGCATATTTAAGGATATTCGGAAATATTGGTATAACTTTGGATATAACAGATGAACGAAGGATACCATCGGTTTTTTAATCCTCAAAGTGTCCTGACAAAACCCTGGAAATTTCAAAGCGCTGCGATTTTTCTTTCTTAGTGTTCCGAAGCTTTAAATTTATCGATTTCGCCAAAAATCGCATAATGAAATGCTTTCGTTTTCAATCATTTCTTCAGAGTCAAAAAGTTTTTTTTAGTGACAAGCTCTATTTTTCCGAACAAAAAAAGTAATTATTGAAAAAAATTGAAAAAAAAAAAATTTTTTTTCAAATTTTTTTATTTATTTATTGCTATTTATTAAAAATTGGTATTTTCAAATATAGTGAAACCTCAACTTACAATTAACCGTCTCAATCAGAAAATTTATAGATAAATTGAGAAGAATATAGATAGCCCGAACTAGGAATCGAACCCAGATCATGTCGGTATCACGCCGACTGCTCTACCAGTTAAGCTATCCGGTCCTATACTATATATATGTTGGTAAATTATATGAAGCACTCTTCACGTTGTTAGGATAATGATAATTAAAAGAGCATTGTGGAGCTATATTATTTGCAATATTGTTATAATTCGTGGTGGTATTTCGAGTGCGATAAAGTCATTGTGGTGTAACAAATGTTGCTCCCTTGGGATTGTATTTAATAAGATGTAATTAGTGAAACAATTTCTCGCGGCTAATTGCATTTATGTATATAATTATTTTTTCCTTACAATGGTAGAAGGCTGACTGTTATAAATGTCAACAAGTTTGTGATTTTATCCGTAACCGTATTCACAACATTTTTTTAATTTTTCATTTATTTACCATTTTTTTTTATTAACTTCCCGCTGAGAAAATCGACGATTTTCAAAAAATTCGGGAAGTTATTGGTTTTACCCCGATTTTAAAAAATCGGGTTTTCATCATATGTCGACGTTTGAAGGTGCTAAGATGCTATTCTGGCATTTTCAGAGCGAGGTCTGTATCTGTGTGTGTGTGTGTGTGTGTGTGTGTGTGTGTGTGTGTGTGTGTGTGTGGATGTAAACCTCTCATATCTTTTTGATGAATGAACCGATTTGGATGGTTCTTGTTGCATTTGATAGATATCTTCTGAACTTAGATTTTTAGAAAATTTTAGATCACTTAGTTGAATAGACTCTAAGATATTCAAGAAATACGAAAAAAAAAATTTTTTTTTTTCGTTTTTTTTTGATATTTTGAAAACTGTTGGATCGATCAATTCCAAAATCTAATCAGCTCTAGAACTCGATAAAAGCTTTCGATTGCGGCCAAGAACGTCTTAATCAGATAATCCGTTCGAAAGATATCGTCGAAGGAAGAAATAGGAGAAAACGGTTTTCTGCAAATATTGTCGAAACGACTTAGCCAACCATTTCTAAAATTTGATCAGCTCTAGACCTGAATTAAGCGCGCTGATTGCCACCTCAACCGACTCAATCGAATAATCCGTTCAAGAAATATCGTCGACGAAAGAATCGAAAAAATCGATTTTTTTTCGTTTTTCGTGGATATTTTGAAAAATGTCGGATCGATCAATTCCAAAATTTAAACAGATCTAGAACTCGATAATATCGTTCGATTGCTGCCAAGAACATCTCAATCAGATAATCCGTTCGAGAGATATCGTCGACGGAATAATAAATGTCAAATCTATATCTGCTTTTTTCATTGAATAACGTCATAATTACTGAACAAAATTACTCAAAACTAATATGTTCTTCTTTATATAAGTCATTGGAAGTGATTGCCTAAAAATCGTCGTGTTTGTTCGTATCAGGATATACTTACACGATATAGATACAACGTATCACGTAAATACTTATTTTTGAGCTAATTATTGAACATAATTGTGAACAAAATAAAAAATGCTCGTTCATTTTTTATTTTAGAATCTAAATTTTTAAACTTTTACATAAAACGTAACCCTGCTGAGCTAGAAAAGCTCATAAAAAAAGGAAACAAAAGTATCTTCGAGCTCGAAGAGCTTTAAGAGCTCGAAAACAGCGGGAAGTTTGGGGGCTGGCCTGCAAGGCCAACCGATGCCCAGATTTTTTTTTCTTTGTTATAAGTACAGAAAAGTGTTGGGCAAAGTAGAGTAACTTAAAGTTTAAGAAAATATTTTTAACTTCTCGTTAAGAAAATTGAAAATTTTCAAAAATTCGGGAAGTTATTCGATTCAGTTTGATTTTCGAAAATCGATTTTCTATCAGATCTTGACGTTTTAAGGTTCTAAGAAGCTATTCTGAATAATTTCAAGATGATGTCCGACTGTATGTATGTGTGTGTGTGTGTGTGTGTACGTACGTATGTAAACATCTGTAACTTTTGAACGGATGAACCAATTTTCATCGTCGGGTGGCATTTGACGCAGCTTGTTAATTTTTACAAGCTGTGAAAATTTGAGCTCGACTGGTAGGGTCCGTTCGGAGAACTTCCAAAAATAAAATTTTCTTAAAAAATGTTTTTTACAGATAACTTTTAATGTGCTCCATGGATTGATTCCAAAATCTAATCAGCTCTAAAACATCATAAGCCACGTCGAATGCCACCTCAACCATCAAAATCGGTTCATTCGATCAAGAGAAACCGTTAACGAAGGAATTAAATAAATTTTTTTTTTTAGTTTTTTGAAATTTCACTAATACGACTCGATTAATCAATCCCAACATGTAGTCATCTCTAGATTTCAATAAAACGCGTCGATTGCTGCCTTAACCGACTCAATCGGTCAACTCGTTCGAAAGATATCATTGAAGAAAAAAATGGTAAAAAACGTATTTTTTTTTATTTTCTGAAAACTGGCACCCACAAGTATTCTCGAGCTCGAAGAGCTCGGAAATGCATTAATAACAATGTTTTCAAGCGCCTTGAGCTCGAAAACAGCGGGAAGTTTTGGGGCTGGCCCGCAGGGTCAACCGATACACAGATTTTTAACTTCCCGCTAAAAAAATTGTAAATTTTCAAAAATTCAGGAAGTTATTGGTTTCGGTCCGATTTACGAAAATCGAATTTTCATCAGATGTCGACGTTTTGAGGTCCTAGGAAGTTATTCTGACTATTTTCACGATGATGTCCGAGTGTATGTATGTATGTATGTACGTACGTATGTAAATACCTGTATCTTTTGAACGGATGAACCGATTTTGAACTTTAAGGTGTCATTCGACGCGGCTTGTCAATATCTTGGAGCTGTAAAAAAATTGAGCTTGATCGGTAGGGCTCGTTCAGAGATATTCCAAAAATAAAATTTTTTCAAAAATGTTTTTTTTGGATAACTTTTAATGTGCTTGATGGATTGATTCCAAAATGGACTGGGCTCTAGAGCTTTGTAAGCCGCGTCGAATGCCACCTCAACCATTAAAATCGGTTCATTTGTTCAAGAGAAACCGTTGTCGAAAGAATTAAAAAAAAAAAAATTTTTATTTTTTCTGAAATATCTCAAAAACGACTCGATAAATCGAATTCAAAATTTGATCAGCTTTAGAACTTGATAAAACGCGTCGATTGCCACCTCAACCGTCTCAATCGGTTTATTCGTTTGAGAGATATCGTTGGATAAAAAATGATGAAAAACGTTTTTTTTTTCGAAAACAACAGCATACAAACGTATTTTCGAGCTCGAAAATGTATTCGCAATAATGTTTTCGAGGTTCTTGAGCTCAAAAACCGCGGGAAGTTTTGGGGCTGGCCCGCAGGGTCATCTGACAGACCGATTTTTTTTTTAATGATTTCGAATCGTATTCAGTATTGTTTCAATTTTCCTAAGCAATGCCCTTGGAGTTAATTTTTGAAAATTGGTTTCATTAAAAATAGAAAAAAAAGCTTCGAAATTTTAGCAACTTTAGCTCTCTGTCACTTAATAAAACGATGATATAAGAACTCACCAAAAAGCCGCGGGCGTCGAATTATGTAACGCAGAGTATCATTCTGAGTCATCTTTGAATATTATAATTATACAGTAAAAAATGTATAGCCCCTAGTGCGTCGTAAAGGCCAAGTGTAATAATTTTTGGCACTTATAATGGTGTGGAATTTGCACTAAAAATGTAGTTTCGAATTTTAGAATGAAGGTGTTAAGAAAAAATTCACTTCACCTTATATGTCAACTTATATAGTTTCAAATTTCTCACCCTAAATATACACCAAACTGTCTATATATAAAGTCGTTATTGGCTATTTTTGCATGAAAAACTTTTTACAGTGTAGTTATCTACAGATTCTATTTACATAGAAAATTATAAATTGATTACTATATTTTTTATTCTTTTTTTTGGTCATCGTTACTTTAAAATACGGATAATTTCAATATGAAAATAAATATAACCCGAATTAATCATATTTGAGATGAACATTTAAAATTTTTTGCTTATTCTAAAAATTGATATATTCTTAATATCATCATTGATAAAAGTGCAAATTTCCCAATCGAATAAGACAATTTAATTTTGCCAAAGATTTTATTAGGTTAGACATTCATAAATAATTTACTCCAAAATAGATAACAAGTCTCTTAAACATTTTAAGCAACTATATCACTCATTATAATCTTTCTTCTAAGAATGTCAGCAGCATGGATATTATAAGTTTATTAAAAAAGTGCATATCAATAAGTTAAAAATAATGAAGTGAAGCAACACAAAACATTGGATTTGTGTTTTTCGTCACACTGAAATACCGTCAATGGTTATAATGAAGAGTAAAACAACATTAGTAATAATCCGAACATAACTTGAAAATTTACATCAGCAGCAGATGCAACTTACTAAAAATCCATCGACTTATTCTTAAAGCAAACGTGTCTGTTAAACAGTGACGGTTGCAGCTGAAGTCAGGGTGGTATTTGGCCCTCGTAACCGTATCTCATTTTATAGTGTTGCTGTAAAATACTGTTGAGCTTAAAGTATAAGTTTTGAAGACGAGATGATAGTCAATCTTCACAGTGTGTTATGTTATGTTATGTGTTACGACAGCGTCGAACTCATGCAATGCGTAGCAGATTCGGTTCTTTAATCTTAAGTTTCTCTGACGCACCGACGCGCATCGAACTGTCCGTGCAAATTTCAATTTTAACAGCTAATCTGCCAGCTAATAGCCCCTACGACATCATTACTCTTTTATTATTTTTTCATTTATTTCATACTCCCTTAGTTTTTATAACTTGCCAATATTTTCACTCGTGTCCTTCAATTTAAATTTGTTCATTGATACATTCTTATGACTAGCTATTACATCCATGTACACATTTACATACACAATTATAGTATGCTTTTATTTTCACATAAATAAAAAAAAGGACTATTTTCTCTGCTTTGGGCTTTTTTTTTATGGAATTTTTTTCACAAAGAATCTTTACATCTTCAAGGGTCAAGTTAATTAATTTTTTTAAATCTGAAAAGCCTCTAATTTATAAAAGAAAAAATAAAATCAATGCAATTTTTTTTAAGGCTCTGTACTTGCTGAGATTAACATTTCATTTGATGCTATACAACGACGAAATTACATGATATCGGAAAAATATAAAAAAAAACTAATAATACTTAATATCGCATATTTCATGTTACGAATAACTAATACTGAATTGTAAATTTAATGAATGATTATGTTATTTAAATTGATGTATGGAGACTATTTGTAGAAGTTAATGAAATCAAGATTAATATTGTTATTTACAATATATATATAGTAGCTGCACCATCCGTCTTTTAACTGTTCGTGAAAGGTCTCAAGCTTCTTTACTTTCCCATTACTCTTGCTGCATCTATACTTAAAGTCTGGCTCATTTCTCGTCATTCTGATGATTTATTGCAATATTGTGACATATAATTTATGGGATAGATGAATTGACTGACGACTCTTTATGACTGAAGGTTTGCTACCCTCTTTTCCACTAGTTTCCTGCCCTTGCTGTCATCGCGGAGACTTGTCGCGTACTCTATAAACGAACTTACCCCTATCCTCTTTTTTCGGTATATTATATATAATATATTAATCATTATATCATGAATAAATTTATGAGTTTATCAGTTCATCGAACACATTAGAAATAATATTTCTCACAATCGATAAATATTACTATTTTAGAATAGAAGTTATCAATCATAATAGTTTTAGATTTTAGAAATTATTTTTTTATAAAAATCAGTATTAATGATAACACTTAACTATAAAAAATATTGTTTCATAATTCAAACATGTTTTGCAAAATCATAAAAGAATTATTGTTATTTTTCGAATCATGCCCATACAAGAAATGAGGATCAGCTCAGTCTTGGGCTAAGACTGGTCATTTATCCTTAAGCATCGGCCGAGAATCAGAAAATATCGTTGGACCAAGACTGGATGAGCATCGGATGTTAACGCCATACCGATATAGGCGATTGACCATCGGCCGAGCATAGTATACGAACTAAGGCCAAGCATAGTATATGATTCACGGCCAAGCATGGTATACGATTCACGGCCAATCATAGTATACGATTTACGGCCAATCATAAAAACTGGACATCAGCCAAGCATAGTATCCAAGTTCCGGTCAAGCATAACAATTGGAGATCGATCAAGCGTTATAACCGGAACTCAGCCGAACATAGTAACTAAGTATTGGCTATTCGTAGTGGCCAGTGCTAACCAAGCACTGATTAAAAATTTCGGAATCTAAAACCATTGATGACACACTAGCATAAACGTCGTTGACATCCATCTTAACCGTTGTAAGTGTTCGGAGAACACTTATTGCTGCGTCGATTATAATTAATCTATCTCGATCTCAATCATTCACATTAACAATTATTTTAAACAGAAGTTTTATTGATCATTTTAAATATGAAATAATTGGTATTATAAGATTATAATATTTATAGTTTAAAGTTATAAGAATACAATAATTAAAAATAATATTGCAACACAACAATAAGTAATAGTAAAGGCTACATAATAATAGTTATAAGTAGTAATATTACCTAATATTAATTATTATAATACTATAATAATAGTATGAAATAATCATAATTATAAGTAATAGAGTAGTAAGTGCTAATGATTTAAATAAACGTTATCTTAAATTAATTTTTTGTACGTTGCGCCCGACTTCCATTTCTATCACCTGCGTTTGCCAAGAAGGTACTAAGTCTTGTTGGTAGAGTCTCACTTTGTTCAAAGTCTCCAAATTTTTCGTTAACGCCCTCTGGAATTTAAAATGATTATTATTCAATAGATAAATTTAATTAAATCTAGGATTTAAACGAATTCAACTAACCTCTTAAGCAATTGAACCCGTTGGTCGATCCAAAATTAATGATAAGCACACATAAGTTTGTCACCGAGCCAAAAATACGGCACCAAATTTATTTCATCTAGACCATCATTCCTACTCGGTAAAAAACAAACCACGGCATATTTCCTTAGTTCATTGCTTCCATTATCACCATCAGCCATCTAATATGAAAGAAATTAATTTAAACCATTAAAAAAACATCTGAAAATTAGATAATGATTGAACTGTAATAGATAATATAATTAAATACGTAATAAACACTCAATTATGGAACGTCAATTCGAAAAAAAAATTTAAGAATCGATGAAAATAATTAAAAATAAATGACAGTGAGAACCAGTAAAATAATTATTAATTCACTCAAAATGATTAAAGTTTAAGGATTTTAGCAATAAAAAATTCCTGCGACATTTACAATCATAGAATTTTCAATATCTAGGAAAGAAAAAAATTAAATATCGCAATTAATTATTTTGAAATTAATAATGAATGACAAAAATACTTACATTATGTCTGGAAATTATTTTGGTAATTTTATTGCGCCGTTTATTTATTTTTTAATAATTATCAGTGATAATGCTATATTGCTTCATTTATACATTTATTTTTTCTTTACCTTGATTAAAAAAAAGTATTTGACAGGATTAAAAAAATTTATATCCTTATGAATGCTATCGAATCCTGAAAATATGATTCAGAAGGATTTAGCATGATTCAAATTTTTTAATTCTGTTAAATATTATTTAATCCTGAAAACATGATTTAACAGGATTTGAAATGATTTAAACTGTTAAATACTTTTAAATACTATTTAATTCTAAAAATATGATTTAACAGGATTTTAAATGATTGAAACTGTTGAATACTGTCAAATGCTCGTAAATCCTAAAAATATGATTTAACAGAATTTGAGATGATTGAAAATTTCGAATACTTTCAAATACTACTAAATCCTAAAAATATGATTCATAATAATATAAGGAGACTCAAAATTTTGAATACTATTCAGTAATTTTTCATTCTAGAAATAAGATGTAAAAAGATTTAAGATAATTGGAAATTCGAAACACTCTATATAGTATATATACCCGGGAAAAAAAATTTAATATATAATTATATAAAATTTCATATAAATGCTTAAATAAAAGGAGATATGAGTTTTGGTTTGATCTAATTTTATATAGTTATATATAATTTTATATCATTATATATAACTTTATAAAGTAATATATACAATAATTGTCATGACAAAAAAAAAAAAAATAATTCCACTGACAGTGACTACTAAGTTTACTTGTGCTATATGAGATTGAAAAGAATATACCACTTTTAAATCATTAATCAAAAATAATTTACAACAAAATATCACAGCTATGGTGCGGCGGTGGTGCAGCGGTGGTGCGGCGGTCAATAAAAATTTATAATTTTTTCGTAAAAATAATAATTTCATTTTTACTCGGGTTGTCACGGCGGTGGTGCGGCATTTATAAAATAATCAGAATTGTCACGGCTGTAGTGCAGCGGTGGTGCGGCGCTTAAAAAGCCGTGCAGCGGTGTTGCGGCGGTGGTGCGGCGGAATTCTGTTTTTACTCGGGGTTTTTTCCCTAAATTAAAAATTTCTACTCGGTTAGAAATTAATTTCATCACAAATCTGATTGATTTCCGCATCATCAAAGAAAAAAAAAACTACTAAAATTGAGTAAGTCTTTTTTTTTAATTTAGTTGAAATTTATATACATGGCTATGTATATATTGAAAATTTCAATATATGGCCATATATAATTTACTTTTACCGGACAATTAAATTTCTCTCACCATTAACCGGGTAAATTAATTAATTAATCATAAGATATTTTGGCATATAAATGCCATTTTTTTGTGAAATCGGGGTTATGCTTACACAGAAAAAACAGATATCTTGAGTCAAGAAAATATTTTTGAAGACAAACGTTTTCGGGAACCAAGTCAAGATTTTCTTGAGCCAAGAGAATTCGTCTTGGTTGGAGAAGATTTCTACTTTATCTGAGAAAATTTAGGTCTCCAAAAAAATTTTCTCGAATCAAGAATATTTACCTTCAGTCGAGAATTTTTTTTTTGTGTGTAAGCATTGGTGCGGCGGTGCTGGCAGAATATATTTTTAGCGTGCGGCGGAATATTCCGCCAAACGGCGGTGGTGCAGCGGTGGTGCGGCGGTATGGTGCGGTAGTGGTGCAGCGGTGGTGCGGCGGTCGATAAAAATTTATAATTTTTTCGTAAAAATAATAATTTCATTTTTACCCGGGCATTCCACGTAAATTATACATTTCCCATTATAATACAATTTTGTCACTCGTATTTTATTGTGAACAAAATAACCTGTAAATTTTACAGTTATTTTATATTTTGATAGTATTTCTTTTATTATTTATGATGTTTCAATCGTACCTGTGCGTCCTATAATTATAACTGGTCTTGCCATCGTAATAGCAATTACAATTATGATCTCATACTAATTAAATTTTCTATACTTTGCTTACGTGAAAGTTAGTTTGGTACATTACCTATATAATATTTTGTTAAATCAACTATCTGAAGTTCTGCATCGAAAGAGCCATTGACTTTTTTTGCCCTCACTCTTAGAAAACGAGCCGAATTCCATATCATGACTACACACTAACATGTATCACAAGATATGTATGTCTGAAACTTTTTACCTAGATTAATTAGAAAATCTATCTTCCATTTCGGCTGCCGAATGGCCTTTTTTTTCTTTTCAAAAGGTTTCAACGGACTTGAAAATACTTATGCTTTTCGAATCATTTCGTGTCATAGAAAGATGATAAACGTTGAATACTATTAAAGAATTTGAAAAGATTCAGTAGAATAAAAAATTGTAAATGCTACACAGAAGAAAAAAATTATCTTGGAAGAAAATAATTACAAGGAAGATCGAATTCATTCTGGAGCAAGAAAACAATTTCTTCGCTCAAGCAAATGATTCTTCGTTCGACCAAATTTTGACTTTGTTCAAGAAATTTCCAGTCTTCCTTTGAATTTTCTTGGCTTCAAAAAATTTACTTTTGAGTCAAAGTTTTATTTCTTTCTGTGCAGTTGGATTCTATTATAATTGGAAAAAATAATTGAATTTAAAAGTTATTTTAGGCTATAAAAGTAACCAACAAAATCAGCAAATTGTATGTCTATTGAAATCATTATAAAATTAGCAAAAAAAAATGAGATTTAGACATTATTTCACGATTTACAGGAATGAAACAGAATTGAAAAATTTCAAGTATAATCGAATCTTTTTATACCCTATAAGAATCATTAAATTGAGACGATATTTCAGAATTTAATAGTATATTCAACAAAATAAAAAATTTGAATTATAGTTTAATTTTTCGATGTCCCCAAAAAATGATAGGATTTAGAAATTATTTTAAGAGTACAAAATATTCTACAGAATTCAGAAATTAAAATACGATTTAAATCATATTATGTATATCCGAAGAAGATAATTAAATTAAGACATTGTTTCAGGATTGAAAAGTATTCAATACAAACAGAATTTCAAATACTGCTTCAATTTTTTTATATATTAAATAGATAAGAAAATAAAAACATTACTTCAGGATTAACAAGTATTAGATAGCATATCAGAAATTTTAAATACAGGTTAATTCCTTTTATATCCTAGAATGATAATGAAAGAAGAACATTATTTCATGATTAAACCCGGGAAAAAAAGGTTTTATATAATCATATATAAACATATACAGTGTAAACTCTATATAACGTCACTTAAGGGACCGTGCATTTTTCGACGTTATAGAGAGTGGTCGTTAAGTGGAAAGAAAGAAAAAATTGCATTATTTTAACGTTCTAACATGTACGAGTGTATTATACAAATAATATTATACAAATAACAACAATACAATACAAATAACAACGCTTATTGCGTATAATCGGTTATTTTAGTCTGATATTTTTTGTTGCACCAATATTCTAATTGTAATTTATTACAAATTTTACTCATATCATGAGATACTGTCACATCAACTTCATTAAATAAAAAATATTTTTCCAACAATTTTGCTGCATTAAGTGCTTCGTTGATGCTTGGTAGAGGCTCAGGGTCGTCTTTCTCATCTTCATCTTCATCCACCTGCTGTTCCTCGGTATTTTTCACAGAATTTAAAATTTCTTCATCTGTCAATGAAACTGTTGTAACCAGAATGTCGTCAACTTCTATGGAGGTTTGTAAATCCAAACCGTCTCTTAATATCACTAATTTTTTCACCAGCTTCTATAGCACGTATTAATGAAACTTTTTCGTCAACACACAAAGATTTTCTTTTACTCGCCATTCTTGTAGTTTGAGGGTTTGTAGGCAACTGAGAGATTATGATAACGTGTAACTAACGAAAGCCGAGTAGTTGAGGTAAACATGTGTAAGTTCATTCACACAACAAACATACGACTGCATTTCTTAGAATTTTCGGTATGTCAGTAAAAGAAAACATACACAACTACATTTCCATTGATTTCGGCAACTTAGTCAGTCCTTCCTAGTAATTAGTAATGCCTTATTGTGGTCGTTAATTAGAGTGAGCGTGATGCTATATGGAGTGTATTATTGTATAGACAACAATGTAAACCAACCAAAGTCGAGAAATTTTGACGTTATACGGAGTTTGACGTTAAATGGAGTGTCGTTATATAGAGTTTACACTGTATGTTCATATACAATTTAATATTGATCATATAAGAAATATATAAAAATTATATATGATTACATAAAAGCTTATATGATCTTATAAAGTTCTTATAAGAATTAACATACTCTCGTGAGGACTTTATAAAAATTGATATGACTTTATATAAAGTTATACACTAATGGAAAAAATTAAAGGATCAAAAAAAAATTCTAAATTTTTAGGCGATTTTCAACAGGCTCTAACTTTGAGAGAAATGGTCGTACAAGAAAAAAAAAAAAGGAAATTGTAGCTCCAAGTATCTACTTTTTGGATTAGAACTTCAAAATTTTTTAGCGTCAGCAGTTTTTGAGTAATCTTAGAAAAACCAACGACAAAAAAATTTTCAAATTTTTTTAATTTTTTTTTTTTGGTCTCCGGGCGTGGAAAAAATTATTTTTGCTTAACCACTATAAGGATCGGATACCTTCATTATTCAGCTTTAATTTCTTTTTTTCTGGACCTTGATACGTCCACTTCTCGCTGAGATATCGGTCTTCAAATGGAAAAGGATCTTTTTGTCTTTGATTATCGATATCTCAGAAACCAATGATCGCACAGAAAGTTAATGGTGGGTTTTAAAAACTTGAATAAATTTCCTTCAATGATTAGCCATTGCTTTTTCGAAAAAAAAATTTTTTCCTATCGTCACATGAATTTAAAAATGCAACAAAAAAAGGGCTTTTTGTGGTTTTTTGGAAAATTAAGCGCTGAAACGAAAATATTATGGAAATCGATAATGTTGACCGTGCATTTTACAGTTCAATATGTCCACAAAAACCCTGCAGAAAGCCAGATTAATCTAACCAGCCGTTTTTTTGTTTCACGCGATCAAATTTTTAAGAAAATTAAAGGATCACGTTTTTTGCTCTGAAAAGCTCATAATCTTTAACAAGATGAAAACAAAAATTTTTCCGGAGCTTTGTCCATAATTTTATTGCAGACAGTGCTTAAATTTTCAAAAAAGAAAACACTTTTTTTTCGAAACAAAATTTTCAAAAAAATTTTATTTTGGAATAACTTTAGGAAATTTACAAAACCAACACCCAATTATTTTTAGCACGTTTACGTTGCTGCATTCCGTGATTTTACTGATCTCTCAGTCATTAAATTTTTTTGAAAATTTTTTTTTTTTTGAAAATTTTGTTTCGAAAAAAAAGTTTTTTCTTTTTTGGAAATTTAAGCACTGTCTGCAATGAAATTGTGGACAAAGCTCCGAAAAAATGTTTGTTTTTATCTTGTTAAAGATTATGAGCTTTTCAGAGCAAAAACCGTGATCCTTTAATTTTTTTAAAAATTTGATCGCGTGAAACAAAAAAACGACTGGTTGGATTAATCTGGCTTTCTGCGGGGTTTTTGAGGACATATTAAACTGTAAAATGCACAGTCAACATTATCGATTTCCACATTATTTTCGTTTCAGCGCTTGATTTTCCAAAAAACCACAAAAAGCCCTTTTTTTGTTGCATTTTTAAATTTTCGTGTTGATGAGAAAAATTTTTTTTTTTCGAAAAAGCAATGGCTAATCATTAAAGGAAATTTATTCAAGTTTATAAAACCCACCATTAACTTTCTGTGCGATCATTGGTTTCTGAGATACCGATAATCAATGACAAAAGGATCCTTTTCCATTTGAAGACCGATATCTCGGCGAGAAGTGGACGTATCAAGGTCCATAAAAAAAGAAATTAAAGCTGAATAATGAAGGTATCCGATCCTCATAGTGGTTAAGCAAAAATAATTTTTTCCACGCCCGGAGACCAAAAAAAAAAAATTAAAAAAATTTGAAAATTTTTTTGTCGTTAGTTTTTCTAAGATTACTTAAAAACTGCTGACGCTAAAAAATTTTGAAGTTCTAATCCAAAAAGTAGATACTTGGAGCTACAATTTCCTTTTTTTTTTTTCTTGTACGACCATATCTCTCAAAGTTAGAGCCTGTTGAAAATCGCCTAAAAATTTAGAATTTTTTTTTGATCCTTTAATTTTTTCCATTAGTGTATATAACTTTATAAAAGTACTAGATAAAGTTTTATATGCTTATATATAATTATTTATGATCATATAAAAGTTGATATGATCTTATGAAAATCTTATAAGAATTTACATAGTTTTATGAGGATTTTATAAAAATTGATGTGATTTTATATAAACCCGAGAAAAAGTTCTTATAGAATCATATATAAATATATGTGTTTATATATGATTATATGAAAGCTTACATAATCTTATAAAATTCTTATAAGGATTCATATGACCTTATAAGAATTTTATAACAATTGATGTGATTTTATATAAAGTTATATATAACTTTATGACAATACCAGGTAAAGTTTCATATGCTTATATATAATCATATATGATTATATGGGAGCTCATAACGATCTTATAAAATTCTTATAAGAATTTATATAATTTTATAAGGATTTTATAATAGTTGATATGATTTTTTATAAAGTTATATATGAGTTTTTAGCATTACCAGATAAAATGTTATACATTATAAGCAGTCATATATGATTATATAAGAACTCATATGATCTTATAATAATTCGTATAATCTTATAAAATTTTTATATAATTCGATGTAACTTCATATAAAGTTATATATAACATTGTGAAATAACAAGTACACGTTTTATATGATTATACATAATCATGTATGATCATATAAAATCTTATATGACCTTATAAAATTCTTCTACGAATTCAGATAATTAATGAAAATTGATGTGATTTTATATGAATTTATAAATAAATTTGTATAAGTACAAAAGAGTTTAATACGGTTATAAGAAATCATATATGATTATGTAAAAGTTTATATAGTTTTATGATTCTTATATATAAATTTCTATGGTCTTATAAGCAGGTTATTTTAAAGAAATTTATAATTTTATATAAAACACTAATGTGATAAAATTTAATCATATTTGGTGCATTATTGATGTAGGATGTATCAATTTGATAATTTGATTTAAGTAATGCTATAGATTGTCAAATAATTATAAGGGTAAAGCAGACTAGAGAACCAGACGGCAATCAAGAGATCATCGAAGTTGAGCAGCATTGAGGCAGAACATTAATCGGATGGGTGACCCCTTGGCAAAATAGCAGTTAACCGATAGATGTTTTTTTTTTTTTGTTCATGCATGATTATATATAATTATATATCATCAAATCCTGCCAATTTTGAGATCTAATCATATAAAATTTATTGAATATATATGATTAGGTAAAATCATTTTTTACCGGGTATATCTAACTTTATATGATTATATAAGACTTTATATGATTATATAAGATTTTATAAAGTCATATAAGTTTTTATAGGACCAATTTCATTATAAAACTTTATATGATTTTATATGAGTCACTTTTATGTGATTTATATATGATCATATAAGAACTTTTTTTCCCGGGAAAGAATTCGATAGCATCAAAAATTCTAAATGCTAGCTGAATCCTATTATATCCTAAAAAGGTAATGAAATAAAAAAATTATTTCAGGAATAAAAAGCATTCAATAGCATCAAAAATTTCAAATACTGGTTAAATCCGTTTAAATCCTAAAAAGATAACGGAATGAAATCATTATTTCAGGATTAAAAAGTATTCAATAGCAATAAAAATTTCAAATACTGGTTAAATCCGTTTAAATCCTAAAAAGATAACGGAATAAAAACATCATTTCAGGCTTTAAAAGTATTCAATAGCATTAAAAATTTCAAATACTGGTTAAATCCGTTTGTATCCTAAAAAGGTTATGAAATAAAAAAATTTATTTCAGGATTAAAAAGTATTTGGTAGCATTAGAAATATTAAATACTGGTTGAATCCTTCTATATCCTAAAAAGGTTATAAAATAAAAAAATTATTTCAGGATTAAAAAGTATTCGGTAGCATTAGAAATTTCGAATGGTAGTTGAATCCTTTTATATCCTAAAAAGTTAACAAAATAAAAACATTATTTCAGGATTAAAAAGTATTCGGTAGCATTAGAAATTTTAAATGCTAGTGAAATCCTTTCAAATCCTTCTACTATTTTCGATTATTTTAGTATTGAAAAGTTTTTAATATGATTAATCGTGAATTTTGATGCAGGATTTACAGTATTTAGCAGGATTTGAAAGTATTAAAATTTTAATCTTTTTTAATCCTGTCAAATACATTTCTTTAATCAGTGTATTGTTATCGAAATTTTTTAGTATTACTAACTCATTATTAAGCTATTAATTATCAGCAACAAGATACATCGATACACGAACACTTTGAATAAATAAAAAAAATGTTAAATTAGAATTTTGAGGTTATGCGTAGTACTTTATAAACAGGCTCACGTGTTCACACACACGCACTACTACTCAACTTGAGAAATATGTTGTTTTGTAGTTTTTCATTGTTCATCACTTCCTTTATCACTCGATATTTTTTTACGCGCTCAGACATGGTACTAAAATTTATAAAATCACCGTTAATAAAACCGATAAATTTATTTCTAAAATATACGTTAAAACGTTTTTTTTTGTGGTTCCTTTATTACTTATTAAAAAAAATGCTGACGTGATATTTAGTGCGCATGTGCAGTCATATATTCATAAAATCATCGGTCGAGGAACGGCCGATGATCGCAAATCAACGAGTTATTCATAGGGCGGCAATCGATGGTTAACCGGCTATCGGCCGATATAAGACGTCGATGCTTGGCCGAGCATTAGTAACCATCCCTTGGTCGATCAACGGTTTTTTTCGAAACATCGGTAGCTTTGTATCGGTGTTTATTTTCAGAACTGTAGTCTAGCTAGATATTCCCGGGGAAAACAAATCGTAAATGACCATATATGACAATATACAACTATAAATAGTCATATATGACCATATCTAGTGCTATATTTGCAAAAAAAAAGGGATAAAATAATAAAAACAAATCTATCTATCGGTTGACCCTGCGGGCCAGCCCCAAAACTTCCCGCTGTTTTTGAGCTCTTTGAGCTCGAAAACATTGGTGTGAATACATTTTCAAGCACTTCGCGCTCGAAAATACTTTTGTGTGTCATTGTTTTCGAAAAAAACCGTTTTTTAGCATTTCTTTCTCCCACGATATCTCTCGAACAAATTAACCGATTGAGATGGCTAAGGTGACAATCGATGCGTTTTATTAAGTTATGGAGCTGATTAGATTTTAAAGTTGATCGTTTAAGTCGTATCTGAAAAATCAATAAAAAACAAAAAAAAAAATTTTTTTTCGTAATTCGCCAATGTTTTCGAGTCTACTTGATCAAATGATCTGAAATTTTAAGAAAAGTTGATGGCCAACAAGTTCTTTCGATGGCCGCAAGAACCATCCAAATCGGTTCATTCGTTAAAAAGTTATAGACCGGTCACACACATATACACACACAACACATGCATACATACAGACACTCGGACATCATTCTAAAAATATTCAGATAGCTTCCTAGGACCTCGAAACGTCGACATCTGATAAAAATTCGATTTTCGAAAATCGAGGTTGAAACAATAATTCCCGTGTAAAAAAAGAAAAAAAAGACCATTCGGCAGCCGAAATGGAAAGTAGATTTTTCAATTAATCTATATAAAAAGAAACATACATACATATCTTGTGGTACATGTTAGTGTATAGACATGATATGATATTAGCTCGTTTTCTTAGAGTGAGGGTAAAAAAAGACAACGATTATTTTCGATAGAGAACTTCAGATAGTTGATTTGACAAAACATTATATGGGTAATGTATTAAACTAACCTTCACGTAAACAAAGTATAGAAAATTGAATTAATATGGGATCATAATTGTACCCATACGAAAAAAATACATATCCGGATATATCCGGGCCAATCTTCATATAAACGACATATATAAAAATGTATGTCTCATATATGCAGAATGGCCCGGATATATCCGGATATATATTTGTTTCGTATGGGTAATCGCTATTACGATGGCAAGACTAGTGATAATCATAGGGATTAGAGGTACATTTAATACATCTTAAATAATTAAAGAAATACTTTTAAGATATAAAATATTTGGAAATTTACAGGTTATTTTGTTCACAATAAAATTCAACTGACCAAATTGTAATATAATGGGAAATGCATAAGTTATGTAGAATGAACACTATATTTGCAACATTTGTTGATTCCATTAGAATTTTCAAGGCCATCAAATTATTGGAAGAAATGGTCAAAATATGAAGTTCAAGGTCAAATATTAAAGCTTACTAAACAAGCTTTATGATACTTTTTACTGAAATTGTCTATGAGTTTTAGTTTTAATGTTATATGAACTTCAACAGTGAATAAAAACTGATTTTTTCGAAAAATCGTGAAAATTTCAAACAACTATTACTTCAGAACTAATTGACTGATTTAGCGCATCTTCGAATTTGATCAAGATAATCTGCTATAGAATAAGTGTAAAAAATTTCATTAAGATCCGATAAGAACTGTGGGTGCTATCGTAATGGCAAGACCAGTGATAATCATAGAGATTAGAGGTACATTTGATACATCATAAATAATAAAAGAACTACTTTTAAAATACAAAATAGCAGTGAAATTTACAGGTTATTTTGTGAAAAATGAAATACAGCTGATGAAACTGGATTATAATGGGACAAGCTTAAGTTATGTGGAATGAAAACCATATTTTCGACATTTTTTGATTCCATTAAAATTTTCAAGGCTATCAAATTATTGGAAGAGATGGTCAAAATGTAACGTTTAAGGTCATAAATTAAAGTTTATTAGTCAAGCTTTAAAATACTTTTCACAGAAATTCTCTATGAATTTTAGTTTTAAAGTTATATGGACTTTAAAAGTGATTAAAAACTGATTTTTTCGAAAAATCGTAAAAATTTCAAACAGCCATAACTTCTAAACTAATCGACCGATCCGGCCCATCTTCGAACTTAACCGTGGTAATTACACATAAAATAAGTGGAAAAAATTTCATTAAGATCGGGTAAAAATTGTAGACGCAATCGTGTCCTCAAAAGTGCGTTATATTACATATATATATGTATATATATCATAATTAGTTGAGTAGAGTTCAAAAATACCATTCGTTCAAAAATTTATATATATATATATACTAATTATGATAGTTTACGACGAAATCCCTTTGAAAAATCGACTATGAGGACGAATACAATAGTTAGATTTTTAAAAAAATCTACCTAAAAGTTCGACATGTCGAACTTCGAACTTTGTTACAAAATCATACTTTTTCCGAACTTTTGTAAAACGATACAAATTGCATTACAAACATGAAAAATCACATGGGACAATGAGGATTGGCATAAAAGTTCGGAATCCTCGACTTTTTGGGACGTGTCGCTAACGAAAGAAACTCACAATTGGGTATCAACATTTTTGGATCTTTTTTGATAATTTTTATAATTGAAGAAGTTCTGAAAAGGTTCGAACTTTTTCGATAATTTTAAGTGTAGAAGTTCAAAAAAGTTCGATATTTTCGGAACTTCTTTAATAAAAATTATCGAAAACGTTCTGAAAATATCGATCTTTTTCGAACTTTTACACATAAGGTTATCGACAAAGTTCTGAAAATGTCGCACTGTTTCAGAACTTCTTTAATGAAAATCATCCGAAAAGTTCTGAAACATTCAACTTTCTGCGATAGAAATTATCGAGAAAGTTCTGAAATTATCGAACTTTTTTGCACTGAGAGAAAAATCCAGTAAATCTAACTATAAAATGACAGTTAAATAGCGCTTTAACTATTTTTTCGGAGTTACTACAACACCAATGATAGTTATTATAAATATCTCTAAGTAGATATGTTAAATATTTTTTAGTTCAATTAACTATATAAATAGTTAATGTAACTGATTTTTAAACTTGTATTCAATTAAGAATTTTTGATTTTTTAAACTGAACTTAAGTAGTTAATTCATCTATAACTTTTTCATTAAAGCAAACAAAAATATTAAGTATCATTACAATGTTTTTTAGTTAATTCAATCAATATTTTTTAGTTAAATCCATTAAATAAATAATTTTTTTTCGTACAAATATACCATTTACATGGTTTTAATTATTAAGTAGAGACTATAGAGTTTTGATTAGAATTGATTTTTTTTTTGAAAGTTCAAGTTAAATTTTAAAGATAAATTATTTATTGAACCATTAATAATATATATTAATGTCTTGATGTAATATAGGATAAACTATAATACAATCCAAAAATGTAATTGTCACTTTGTCAAATGACAGAGTTGTACTGATGCCGAAATTGTTTTTAACCTTGGAATTTAACAGTTCTGAGATATATATCTTGCCAGGAACACTACACAGCGGCTGGGCGCGATCTCGTGGCTAGCATTGAACTACTCCCGCTACTGTTGTCTGGTACCGGTGACTTTCCTCTCCTCCATACATGTGTTTTCTCTCAAGAAATTTATCTCTTGGTTTAAGCTATTTTATTTAGATATTAACTCGTGTTTTGAACATTTTAATTTTTTTATGATTATTTGCCTTAAACGCAAAATTTAAACATAAATTACACATATACACGCTTGACGGAAGAAAAATTTCTAATTCACACCGCTTAAATTTAATACAATACTTAGTGTAATTTTCACACCACAATTTTTACACAGACATTTACACTACACCGAGTCCAATAATATTTTACAGTGTAGAGAAACTAAAATTTGAAAGACGCATTTAGGTTTTGATAACGTACAAATGAAGAACCTTATTAGCTAAAGGAAAAACTTTTGTCAGCTATTAATATTGATCCTAAATGTTTTTTAAAATTATCCGATATTTTGGCGAATTATAACTACATCGAAAAAAGTAAACTCGAATCGAGTAAAAATGTTCTTGATTCAAGAACACTTTTTTTTTTAACGATTCGGAACATCAAAATTTTCTTGCACCAAGGAAATAATTATCTTACAATTTTTATCTTGAATCAAAAATTTTTTTCTCAAATTAACATATTTTTATGCTTAAATCGAAAATTTTTGTACTACAGTTCGGTTTAAGTATTCCAATTTATCTTAAATAATTGATATAAATAGGTATTTCTATTTTCAAAATATTTTTAATAACTGAAGTTTTCTAAAAAAATTAAGATAACAAATTTTTTGGAAAAAAAAATTCTTTGAAAAATAATTTTTTTAGAAAAAAATAATTTTGCAAAAAAAAATATGTTTGAGAAAAAGTTTTTGATAAAAACTTTTTGGCGATTTAAAAACATTTATTTACTCAATCATTAAGTTTTGAAAAAAAATTAAAAATCCATTTCCTGCCTACATTTAACTCAATTACAGTAACTTCAAAATTTTAATTCCATTTACTAGATTTATATTTATAACAACTATTTTATATTAACTTTAAAACAGCAGTTATAATAAAAACAATTTTTATTTACATACACTAAAAAAATTAAGTTATAATTAATTTTAAAATTCATATACTATCAACTAATTTTTTTTAGTTAAAACAACAATTTTCGGAGACTGAAAAATTTTAGTTGCTTTACTTAATTTTTTTTTAGTTTGAGCAACTACTGAATAGTTAGCTATACTAACGCATTAGTACCAATAACTAATTTTTAATAGTTGAAGTCTTTTTAGTTAAAATGACTATCGACTTTTCTCTCAGTGTGAACTACTACACTTAAAGTTATCGAGAAAGTTCTGCAAATACCGCACTTTTTCAGAACTTCGGCACTTAAAGTTATCGAAAAAGTTGTTAAAATTTCGAACTATTATACTGATAGAAAATATAAAGTTCTGAAAAAATTTTGGAGTCTAATCAAAATTATTAAAAAAGATCTCAAAATTTTGGTCCCTAATTGTGAGTTTCTTTTGTTATCGACACGTCCCGAAAAGTCGAGAATTCCGAACTTTGATGCCAATCCTCTTTGTCCCATGTGATTTTGCACAACTCATTTTTCATGTTTGTAATGGAATTTGTATCGGTTTACAAAAGTTCGAAAAAAGTTCGATTTTCTAACAAATTTCGAAGTTCAACATGTCGAACTTTTTTTTTACACGGGAACTTCCCGAAATTTTTTAAAATCATCGATTTTCTTAGCGCGAAGTTGAAAAAAGTCATGAAAATCAGATGTCTCATGTATTATGTTAGTCTCTAGAGTAGTTCATTATTTATTCTGCGATAAAAAATTGAGGCGTTAACTGGATTTGATCCTGGATCCGTTGGCTCCATAGTCTGCCGTGCTAACTACTGTGCTGAGTGATAAACATGAAACACAGATTATCTTGTATTTATTTAAATGCAGGTGAATTTAGAAAATAGAAAAAACATGTATCAAATAATAGATTGATTGATTTTCAATCATTTCTTCATTGTCAAAAAAGATTTTTTTAGTGACAAGCTTTATTTCTCCAATCAAAAAAAGTAATTATTGAAAAAAATTGAAAAAAAAAATTTTCAAGAAAATTGATTTTTCCGAAATTTGTTTTTTTTCAATAGTTTTCGTCCTTATCATCTTCACAATCGATTTTCTTAACATCAGAATCATTTCGGAGACGATAAGGAGGAGAATTTTTTTTTTCAATTTTTTTCAATAATTACTTTTTTTGATTGAAGCACTAAAGCATGTCACAAAAAAAACTTTTTGACACTGCAGAAATTATTGAAAACCAAAGAATCACTCATTATTTGATTTTTGGCAAATTCGATATATTTAAAGCCTCGGAACACTAAAAAAGAAAAATCGCAGCGCTTTGAAATTTCCAGGGTTTTTTCAGGATACTTTGTGGTTGAAAAAAAAAACCGACGGTGACCTTCGTTCATTCGTTATATCCAAAGTTATATTAAGATTTCCGAATATCCTTAAATATGCGAATTTCTACCTGTTTTTAATCAACATTATCGCTTCAAAATAAATTTTTTCATCAAAAGCCACTAATTGTGTCTTATAGACAATGTTTTGCAGTTTTCAAAACCTTACTCCCATTCTCTGTACGACCAATATGTTCCAAGTTATTGATTGTCAAAGCCAAAATGGACTTTTTTGCTTTCATCAATGATAACTCGGCGCTAAATTGTCGTAGAGACTTTTTGAGGGCGGCAAATTAATGGGCATAAAATTTTCTAAAAAGCCATAAGGTTAGATTATCAAAAAAAATTTATTGAAGCCCATAGACTTCTTTGGAGACGAGCAAAAATTTGGAAAAATGTTTTTGCGTCGGTTTTTTTAAGATTTCTCCGTAACCGCGCATGATAAAAAAATTTGAAGTCTAGATCTAAACACCAGAAACTTGAAGCTACAATTTGCTTTTTTATTTTTACTCTACGACCATTTTTCACTGAGATACAGCATGTTGAAAATCACTCAAAAATTTTAAATTTTTTTATATCCCTCAATGTTTGTAACCAGTGTAATTTCAGAAATTTCATAAAACTAAGTTTATTAACGTAAAGTGCAATCCTTCAGAATTGTTTGGAATTTTGATGAACTTTTAAAATCACATACATCTATAAATTCTTGTTGCTAAGAAAAAATGATTCCCAAAAAAATAAAAAATTAGATCTAGCTGAATCTAATCAGAATGAAAAATATCGGAATTTTCCATAATTTAGATCTGCATTGATCATAGTAGATGTATTTAAATTAAGGGGGGAGGGGGTAGGGTTTTAAAAATTATTTTTTCTTAGATTTTTTAAAAATTTTTTTTCTGAATGAACAATATATCGAGAATATTGTGTACAAATTTTAAATAAATCCGAGTAAAACTAGCAAAGTTACAGCATTTCAAATGACCGGCCGTTATACCTGATTTTTATACCTGCCCGACCTGCCCCTACATAACCCTAGTAGAAATCAGCTGCAATTTTCTTTGTTCTTCCGAATCCCTTTCTCCAGCTGTGTGTCTTTCAAAGGATGTAAACTGATGACTCAATATAAGTATAAAAATTCATATTCTTTTATTGATAGTTTATTTCAAATTTTCACGAATAAAAAACTTTTAATGGATTTTCCCGAAAACGTTATTTTAAAAGTCCGTGAACATCATAACTCAAAATGTACTGAACCGATCCTTTTGAAAATTTGAACATTACTTCTTCACATAAATCAACAGGTAACCACGACGAGGTTTTTTTGTTTTTCATTTTTTTCTATTTTTTAATAACAAATTAACCGCGATTTTTTGTGCTAAAATCGCGTTTTTCACTTCCAAGTGCTGCAAAAAATCGAAAAAAAAAAAAAAAAAAAACTCTTCGTGGTTACCTCGAGAAATACATCTAACGAGTTATGATGTTCACCGCAAAACGACTTTTTTTCGAGGCGCCTCCGGAGATTCAACGTCACCGGCTTATTAATCAATATTTTTCGTTGAAAATTGTTTCTGATATTCTTTAAAAGTTGTACAATAATATGTGATTAAGTTTAATGAAATGATATTACTCATCTCGCCGGGAAAAAAATGACAAAAATATGCTTTTTTCCCTTCAAAACCCTACCCCCCCCCCTTAATTCAGACTTTGTCTTTGATCTATAATTTTTTTTTAAATTTCTATAAAAATCACGATTTTGAGTTTTTTAAGTTTAGCGAATTTTCGTTTTTTGCATTGATCTTTGTAGACTGGAAAAAAAGATAACCCAGATTTTCGTAGATCTTACTTGTGTATAGGATTTAGATCACCATAGATTTACATTATTTTTTCTCGAGTTCTTGTGAAAATTACAGTCATAGGTACATACGAATCATCGATGATCATAAGTTAAAATGTATGACTTTAAGTAAGAAAGTTCGAAACTCCGTATATGGTCATAAATGATTTATAAACGCCCCACTTACGATTGTATCTAGTTCCACGCGACTTGATATAAAAAGTCTCTTTCCATTTATGGGTACATACAAACAATATAAGGCCCTATATAGTTATATGCGGGTTGATAGAAGAAAGTATGTATTTCCACGTATGGTCATACATAGCTAAATATTGCGATATACTTATAGCCATGCGAGCTTATTGATGAAGTCATAAGTGGATTATATAAGCCTATATATGCCTATGTGCGTGCCATATATGTGGTGGTTCGGCTTCACTCTGCGAGATGGCATTGTACAATTCACCTCTCGCAATACCTCGTCCCTACACCTATTTCAATCTATAACATTTCCAACATGTAACTTCCAACTCGGCGTCTTAGGTGGGGTATACGATAGACACACCTAACTGAGGAGTCTCAGCTATCATATACTTAGACGAAACGCCTTTCACCCCACAAATACATTTTTCTACCTCTCCTCTTCTCATCATCACTCACAACGTTGCACTCTTTGGTATGTAGCGACTTAGGCAGTGATTGTTTCTCTAATCCTAAAGATGCGTCGCTACATATATATCCTGTATATGGTCCATATATGAACAATTCAAGAGCATATATGAACTTTATAGGGCACATATGACCTATATATGGGCATATACGATCCATTTATGATTTTATCAAAAAATTTAAACGTCCACACATACCCGTACATGGACATATAAACCATACACGAGCGTATATAGTCCATTTACGATTTTGTTCAACAAATTTCATGTTCACATATGGATATAAATGCCCAGTAGAGTGGGCCGAAAATCCACTATTTTTGAATTTTCATAATTAATACCAAAAATATTTTTCTTTGTACAAAAAAAAAATTTTCGGAAAACAAAAAAAATTTTAGGTCGATATCTTAGGCTCGCCAAATCCCGCTAAAGTTACAAGTTGTTTAAAATTTTGTTGTCAACTTATTTTGATCGGAAATTTAATTTTCTACAGAAAAGATCCTATGATAAAATTATGTAAAGTTGATTCTTACCGAGATAATTGCAATTTTGCTCTAAAAAATGAAATTTTTCAAGATATTATCACTTTTCGGGGTAAAATATGGATTTTATCATAAAAATTTCATAGAAAATTCAATATTTTACAAAACAAACCTGATAAAAATTTATATAAAGTTGATAGTTACAAAGATAATAGCGATTCCTGGTGAAAGCCACCAAATAACGAAAAATGTAACTATCTAAACATAAAACTGACAATTTCTGAATAACTATAAATTTCAAGTTTTTACCAGAAGGCTAATTTTGTAAGAAATTTAATTTCCCATGAAATTTATATGATAAAATTCATATTTTACCCTAAAGAAGAAATAATATCTTGAAAAATCAATTTTTTTAGAACAAAATTGCATCTATCTCAGTAACAATTAACTTCTCGTTATTTTATTATAGGATTTTTTTTGTAGAGAATTAAGTTTCCGATCAAAATAAGTTGGAAAAAAATTTTAAACAACTTGTAACTTTAGCGGAATTTAGCGAGCCTAAGATATCGATCTAAAATTTTTTTTGTTTTCCGAAAAAAATTTTTTTTTGTGCAAAGAAAAATATTTCTGGTATTAATAATAAAAATTCAAAAAAAACGGATTATCGACCCACCCTAATGCCCATACATGACTACATACGGAGCGTATATAAACTTGTATAGCCATTAGGGTGCTTCATTTGAAACGAACATTTTTTTTTCAGCGGACACGAGAAAATTTTGTTGTATATGTTAAGAGAAAAATTCCCTACAAATTTCAGCTCTTAATTAGGTAGATTTTTCTAAAATCTAACTATCGTATTTGTCCTCATGGTCGATTTTTCAAGTAATTTTGTCACATGCTATCATAATAAGTTGAGTAGGGTTCGAAAATTCCATCCGTTAAAAAATTTATATACACTTATCCAAAAAATGAAAGGAACAAGAAAATTTTATAAATTTTTAGTGATTTTTGGAAGGCTGTATTTTCGTGAAAAATGATCGTATCGAAAAAATTAAAAAAGCAAATTGAAGCTTGAAATCTCTAGTTCAAAGATCTTCCAGCAAAATATTTTTTTGAGACACGGTTTTTGCGGAATCATATAAAAAAGGTCGAGACGAAATTTTTCTAAATTTTTTGGTTTTGTTTTTTAGGTCTACGGGGCCGGGAAAAATTGTTTAAAAAAAACGAATTCATGGCTCGTTTAGAAAATTTATTCAGCTACAATTTGCTTTCTTTTGTTACTCTGTACGACAATTTGCTGCTGAGATATCAGCTTTCAAATGAAAAAAGATCCTTTTGTCTTTGATTATTGATATCTCAGCAAGTAATGGTCACACAGTAATTTAAAGGGCAGTTTAATAAACTTGAATAAATTCCCTACAAGCTCCATTTCCGATTTTTTCAAAAAAAAATTTTTTTTCATCCTTGATATCCATTTGAAAAATCCACAAAAAATGGCCATTTTCTGGTTTTTTAGTCAACTCATCGCTACTCTGCAAATATTGATAAAAAAAATACTGTTGCCAGGTAATTTTACAGCTTAATATACCCCCAAAAACCCTGGAAATTTTCCGATTGATCCATTGAACCGTTTGTCCGGACCGATTGCTCAAAGTTTTACAAAACAATTAAAGGAACAAGTTTTGTTCCTTAATGTGTGTAATCATTACCAAAATGCAAAAATTAATTTTTTTTTTATTTTCTTTCATTTTTGCGTTAGTTATTCAGTACATGTATGGTAAAGAGGAAAAAAAAATTTTTTTGTCCGAAAAACGAAAAAAAAAATAACCCCCCGAATAAAACATAAAAAAAAAACATGTGAAAAAATTCTTGTTTGGTCTCGTTTTTTGGAAAATTTTTTTTTTTCCTCTTTACCTTACATGTACTGAATAACTAACGCAAAAATGAAAGAAAATAAAAAAAAAATTAATTTTTTCATTTTGGTAATGATTACACACATTAAGGAACAAAACTTGTTCCTTTAATTGTTTTGTAAAACTTTGAGCAATCGGTCCGGACAAACGGTTCAATGGATCAATCTGAAAATTTCCGGGATTTTTGCGGGTACATTAAGCTGTAAAATTACCTGGCAACAATATTTTTTTTATCAATATTTGCAGAGTAGCGATGAGTTGACTAAAAAACCAGAAAATTGATTGATCAAACGAGGCCGCCGAAGTTCGATCTAAATTATCCGAGTGTCTCGCACTTCGAGATTACGAAGGTAGCTGTTTAGAGGTAACATTTAAAAAGGAAAGTAGAAAACTATATTCCTTGTTTTTTTTTTTTTTTTAAATGTTTATTAAATGTATTGGACAAAATTATTGGACAATCATCAGAATAATAGAAAAAAAATTAGTTTACTGAGAATATTTCTATTTTTAATCTATTTGTTTGATAAAATTGATAGAACGAAATTATCAGATCCAACTTCTATAAGTTGCTTGTAGAAAGTCGCAAATGTTTGAGACTTTGGGGACCAACCGGCAATCTTCTTGATCTCCTGTACACTAACGCCTCTTTCATATGCCCTGGAAGTTGACGCATGTCTTGTGGAATGCGCGGTAAATTTCTTATTCACTCCAAATGATATAAGCGCTGCCCTTATCCAGCGACTTATGGTCTCACTTTTGACTGGAGCATGAGGTTTATTAAATGAAATGAATAAAGTGTCCGTATTTTTTCTTAGCTTCTTAGTCACTTCCAGGTATTTAATTAGAGTCTTGGCGATACAAAGTTCTGGTTTTTCTGTGAAGAAAGGAACTTTCAACAAGGGCTGAGGTACCCCTGGTCGACTTGTTTTAATTCTATCCGGTATTCGAATCTCGATTCTTGACTTCAAAATCTCAATATTAGCCACTTTAATTAAGGCAAGTGTCTGCGCTCTATGCGCAGTACCTAAAGCCAGGAGCACTATCAATTTGTATGAAAGATCTTTTAAAGATAAAGAATCCAATAGGAAGAGTGAGGCTAATTTTTCCAAGACAGGATCCACGTCCCAGGTAGAGTGGTATTTTGGTAAGCTAGGACGCATTTTATACGTTCCTTTGATAAATCTAGTGACTAAGGCGTTGTTAGCAATATCTGTACCCGATATCAATGAAAGGGCAGCTCTTGCTGCATTTAGCGCACTGTGTCCAATTCCTTGCTCAAATCTTTCCGATAGAAATTTGAGGGTTTTGCTGGCTGAAACTTCGAAGGGATCCTCCGAAGCCTGTTGATTCCATTGCCACCATAAGTTTAAGGTCCCGTTATACTGCTTTAATGTTGAATCCTCCAGAGAAGCAATTGTAATATCAATTGCTTCCTTTGGAGTTCCTCTTCTTAAAAGCGCCTGGGTGATAACTTGGCGACAACCAGCGTAAGCTTCGATGACAACGGGTGATGCTTCAACCTGCAAGGGAAAACCAGTAAATTAACATCTGGATTGAACCAAACCCAGTCGCCCACAGTCAATCTTTGGAAGGCAGGAAACCAATTTTGCGTGGGCCAAAAAGGTACCACTAAGATACCTTCTGCCCTATCATCTCTTATTTTCTTAATTACCCGGGCAACCAGGGAAAAAGGGGGGAAGGCATAGAAAAACCACTGGGTCCAACTAATTGTCAAAGCATCGAATGCAAAAGCCTCGGGGTCTCTTCGCCATGAACAATATAGCTGACATTTAGAGTTTATGCGCGATGCGAAAAGATCAATCTCCATTGTCCCAAAACACCTCGTGATCTCATCAAATGCAACATCAGCTAACTCCCACTCAGTGTCCGTATTATCAATACGAGACGAATAATCTGCCTCGCAGTTATCCTTTGAGGGTATGTAGGTGGCGTGTACCCACAGCCTTCGTTCCTCACACCAACTCCAAAGTTCACAGGCTAGATCATGCAAACCAGCAAACCGTACACCACCCATTCTATTAATGTAGGCCATGGTAGTTGTGTTGTCTACTTTGAGCAAAATTTCAACATCCCGTAAGTCTGTTGCGAAACATTTCAGTGCTAAAAGCGCTGCTTTTAACTCTAGGTGGTTGATATGAAGACTTCTCTCTGTCTCGTCCCAGAGACCGTTAGCACTCTCACCCTCACAAAATGCTCCCCAACCTGACAATGAAGCGTCCGAAAAAATTGTCTTTATGAATTTATACTCTCTAATAGTCCGATTAGCTAGCGGTATGGCCCTCATCCACCAGTCCCAATCTCTCTGTACAAATCCTGGCATTGACATGATGGCATCGAATGATCCTTCATTACTATTTAAGGCCCGAACCTTAGCCCTCTCGAATAATCTACAATGCAATAACCCGTATTCGACTGCCGGACAACATGCTACCAATGAGCCAACTAGCTGAGCAAAGTCTCGGATCTTGAATTTTTTCCTTTTCTTAAAGATCTTCATCTGAGACAATAGTAATAACTTTTTATTTTCAGGCAACTCAACTTTCATAGTGACTGAATCTAGTAAAAACCCCAGGTATTTACATCTAGTTTTAGGAACCAAACATGATTTCTCATGGTTGATAATGAACCCCAAACGATTGAGTAAGTCAACTGTTTGTTCGATATTGTCTCTGCATTCCTCCATTGATCTACCAAGACATAAGAAGTCGTCTAAATACAACACCGATAAATAACCACGCGACCGCAGATCATTTAGAACAGGCTTTAAAAGCTTAGTGAACACAAAAGGATTAGTACATAACCCGAAAGGAAGACATACAAATTCGTATAATTGGCCATTAAAAATGAATCTTAGGTATTTTCGGTCTTTTTCAAAAATATGTATCAAAAAATTCGCGTCTTTGAGATCAACGGTACCCATAAAACAATCAGGTTCTAGTAGGTTACACGCCGATCGAAGGTCTTCCAGCTTGAAATGCTCCGTTTCTATGAAGGAGTTAAGACCTTTCAAGTTTAAAATAAACCTTTGTTTTCCATCCGACTTAGGGACTAGGAAAAACGGTGACAGAAATTGATCATTGACTGCTTTTGCTGGAATAATGGCACCAATCGCCAGCAGTCTATCAATCTCTACCTGAATCAGCGCAGACTCGAGAGGTGTCCAGTCTCTTGTAGGTGGAGCACGAGTTTGAACCGGAGACGAACTAAAGGGTATTTTATAACCTTTAATATATTGAATTACGGATTTATCATCCGTTATTTTCTTCCATGCCTCCAAAAATTGACTTAAACGTCCCCCTATTATACTTACGTCATTCCCTATCGGTTCTTCAACCGCGGATTCGAATGGCGAGACTGGCCCGGCTTCTGGTACGCCGGCTGTCTTGTCTGGTTCTTCGAAGTCGGTGGTTTTCTGTACGTTGAAGGTTTCAAGCTCGATTGAGACACCGACTTCTGGCTCAACGAGCTTTTCCAGTTTAAAGAACTAGGTGGAACCGTAGTCTTCTTGGGGGCTTGTGGTTTCATCTCATCTCCTACCTTTCCCATTGCTTTGATCTCTTTTATTTTGTCGGCCACTTTATCCCCAAATAAAAATTTATCCGTGGCTCTTTTTCCAAGGCTGTTGCCCATTGTTTTGATAGGGTCGGTAGTATGCATGCTTTATGAGCCACCGTTTGAGAACGGTGAATCTCAATAAGAAGCTTAGCTGCATCCCAAACCTTATCCAGCATGCCTATGTGTTCAGGGTCTTTTGACGGAGTGAGTGATTCCACTACTGGTGCCAGAGCAGATAAAGCTGACCCAGCCAACTGCTGTGTCCAACAAAAATACTTGTCCCGCTTCTGGGCGGAATCTTTCAAATTTCCCATAACCTCTTCATTCAACAATGGAGCCTCGAAGGATAATTCACCTGCACGCGGCTATTTTTTTAACAAGGAGTCTTTAACTTCCTTCGTTAGGCCATCTGTGAGGTATTTTTTCCACCTCTTGGCAACACTTGAGTGTAATACAAGTTTTGGGTCCTCACCGATTGGTTCCTCTCCAAAAATACGAAGAGCATCTTCATCTAAAACCCAGGGAGCCTCAGCTTCAACATCTTTAATCTGAGTCTCAGACCCATCAATTGTGACAACTGGTACAGTTTTTTCAGAATTAACGGGCGGTTGCTTATTGGTCACGTCTTTCAAGACTCCAAATACCTCTGGTTCGTTCACGACATCTTTTCCATCCTCACCTGACAAAAAAAAGGAAAACAATAGTTATAAAATACTTGGTACTCGTATGCACGGACCAACATATTTGTTTGTTTATTTTCTTTAAGAGGTTAGCTAATTTGTTTACATTTTTAATTACCTCCCGGGCAATTAAAATAACATTATCTCTACTTTATCTTCCAGACAAAGTAAGGTTATCATATGAGAATCTATTATGCCTCTCGGGTTAAACAGATTCCTCTATTATCCGCCTAAAAAAGACGCTACCAAAGAATCAACCTCTCGGGCATACTGATTCAATGATAAAAACTAGCCTCTCGGGCCAAGAGATTTACTCTTGAAATTAATAAAATCCAATTTACCTTCATCATTTTGATCTCCAACAGACTCATGGTCATCGACTTCGGATGATTCAGGCAAATCTTTTGTCGTAATAGCTTGTTGGATAGCTGCAATGCTAGACAGCATTCCACTCATCATATCCTCCAGTTTACGCAATCTCTTCGAATTACTTCTTTCCTCAGAACGATCTCGACTCCGCGATCTCTTCTTCTTGCCACCCATCGTGTTTGATATTTATAATACACTCAAAACGATAAAAATTATAACGCGATTGAATCTAAACGTGTGGTCTGTATAACACAAAAACAATGAATGAGAAATAGTAGCGCGGTAGCGCCACAGGTGCCGGTAGCCGCGCGTAAATCAAATATTTTTAAGCTCTGAACTTGTGGTTTGAGACATAAAAGTAGTGATACTACCTTCGTAATCTTGAAGTGCGAGACACGAAGGATAATGGCCAGTTTTTGTGGATTTTTCAAATGGATATCAAGGATGAAAAAAAATTTTTTTGTGAAAAAATCGAAAATGGAGCTTGTAGGGAATTTATTCAAGTTTATCAAACTGCCCTTTAAATTACTGTGTGACCATTACTTGCTGAGATATCAATAATCAAAGACAAAAGGATCTTTTTTCATTTGAAAGCTGATATCTCAGCAGCAAATTGTCGTACAGAGTAACAAAAAAAAGCAAATTGTAGCTGAATAAATTTTCTAAACGAGCCATGAATTCGATTTTTTTAAAAAAATTTTTCCCGGCCCCGTAGACCTAAAAAACAAAACCAAAAAATTTAGAAAAATTTTGTCTCGACCTTTTTTATATGATTCCGCAAAAACCGTGTCTCAAAAAAATATTTTGCTGGAAGATCTTTGAACTAGAGATTTCAAGCTTCAATTTGCTTTTTTAATTTTTTCGATACGATCATTTTTCACGAAAATACAGCCTTCCAAAAATCACTAAAAATTTATAAAATTTTCTTGTTCCTTTCATTTTTTGGATAAGTGTATATATATGTCGGAGATAAAATAATACTTGGGTTTTTCCTGAGACTTGGGAAAGACCCAACTATATTGAGTTCGTTTTTAGACAATAAAAACTTAGTAAAAATATTTTACAATTTAATCCGCTTAAGATTTTGTTAGTTTTCATATTTACGTTTATGACGGTAGACTTAAGTCGAAGGAGCCCGTCTGGGCATCCAACGTAGACACGATCGAGAGATAGCAATATTTTCGGTATAATGAGTTTTCAAACATATGGAAGTAATTGTACGAGTTTGTAAAAATTACCTGAGATATAGTTTTTGGTCGATTCGGGGACTCAAGAATATTGGGTACAGAGAGTTAGTTCTAATTGAACAAAGGATCGGACGACATTGCTATCCGACCAATCGTGTATTCGTTTCGATTTTAACTTTACCGCCGCGCACATTTCACCACAGTAACTAGAATATTGTCAATAGTTGTTATTCTCTACTAAACTAATCGCTTGTAATAATTTGTGTATTTAATATTGTGTAATATTTGATATTTTTGTAATCTTTAATATTTTCTTGGATACTTTGATATTGTGTAGTTGTCCGATACTGATATTATTGCTCGTAATCTTATTGTTTAGTGTATGCGATATTTGTGAGTAGTAATTACCTGTGTGTGTTCGTTAATTTGTTTAATAAATAAGATGAGTGGCAAAGATAACAACGTAGACCCGAGTCTCATTAATACCTCAACTGGTAATTCGACATATATGTAGCGTTGCTACTAGGTAACGCGATCGATAAAATTCGACAGTTTCCGTCGAACATCGATTATTTCATTTTATCCATCTCTACCACATTGGTGGGGACAATTAGTAATAGACCGTGGGATTGTACACACGCATCCAGGCTTCTTACTTTACTGTATACTTACAATCACTGCGTTATTTTCCGTTTATTTAAATAAAACATTTGTTTAAATTAATTAGTTGGTTTTAATAATTTATATTATCACCTCAACCACTAAATTGGTGACCCCGACGTGATCTCTTTTTAAGGGAAGCGTCGAACACGTGCATTACACAGTGCAAAAATTTCGCGAGTTCTCGTGTTGTTTTCCCGCGAATATTTTGTCGCGTTGCCGTTTAATCGGCCAGACCGTGATTTTGTATTCACAGTTATTTTTGTGTGAATTTGTTCTAAGTTAATTAGTGCAGTGAATTTTTTATCATTGTGCAGTTTTTCATATTTTATCACCGCTGGTGCATTGCGGGGCATCTTATGGACGTTATGCCGCATCAGTGTTGATTCGAGGGACCTTTAGTGCGAATCGAATAGTGATAAAAGTTTTTGCGCGGTGAAAATAAAATTGCTTATTTCGTGCAGTGTCACGTTAAATTTTCCGGTAGCTACGTCATCGGAAATAGTTTCGAGGATTAAGCCAGAGAGTCAGCCGAACATTCCTGAGTGACGAGTCATCGTTGGATACGTAGAAAAATTAAAATAATATAAATTTAGTGGTTGAGGTGATAATATAAATTATTAAAACCAACTAATTAATTTAAACAAATGTTTTATTTAAATAAACGGAAAATAACGCAGTGATTGTAAGTATACAGTAAAGTAAGAAGCCTGGATGCGTGTGTACAATCCCACGGTCTATTACTAATTGTCCCCACCAATGTGGTAGAGATGGATAAAATGAAATAATCGATGTTCGACGGAAACTGTCGAATTTTATCGATCGCGTTACCTAGTAGCAACGCTACATATATATGGTATATAACGCAGTTTTGAGGATACGATTACGCCTACAATTCTTATCAGATCTTAATGAAATTTTTCACACTTATTCTATGGGCGATTATCGCAGTTAAGTTCGGAGATGGGCAAAATCGGTTGATTAGTTTAGAAGTTATGGCTTTTTGAAATTTCCATGATTTTTTGAAAAAAATCAATTTTTTTCCACATCCAAGTTCATATAATTTTAAAACTAATGCTCATAGACAATTTCCAGAAAAAGTATCTGAAAGCTTGTCTAATAAGCTTTAATTAATGACCTTAAACTTTACATTTCGACCATTTCATCCTATAATTTGATGGCCTTGGAAATTTTAATGGAATCAAAAAATGTTGAAAATATGGGTTTTATTCCACATAACTTATGAATTTCCCATTAAAATCTAGTTTCATCAGTTGTGTTTTATTGTGCACGAAATAACCTGTAAATTTGACAGTTATTTTATATTTTAAAAGTATTCCTTTTATTACTTATGATGTATCAAATGTACCTCTACTCTCTATGATTGTCACTGGTCTTTTCATTACATTAGCACCCAAAGTTCTTATCGGATCTTAATGTAATTTTTTACACTTATTCTATAGGCAATTACCTTGATCAAGTTCGAACATGGGCTGAATCGTTTGAATAGTTTTGAAATTATGGCTGTTTGAAATTTTCATGATTTTTCGTAGAAATCGGTTTTTAATCACTGCTAAACTTAATTAACTTCAAAACTAATATTCATAGACAATTTCCGTAAAAAGTATCTAAAAGTTTCTCTAATAATCTTTAATTTATGACCTTAAGCTTTAAGTTTTGACTATTTTTTTCCAATAATTTGATAGTCTTGAAATTTTTAATGAACTCAAAGAATGTTGAATATATGGTTTTTATTGCACATAACTTAAGCATTTCCCATTATAATCCAATTTCGTCAGTTTTATTTTATTGTGAACAAAATAACCTGTAAATTTCACAGCTATTTTATATTTTAAAAGTATTTCTATTATCACTAATGATTTTTCAAATGTACCGGTATGCTCTATGAACAATACTGGTCATTACGATAGTATCCACACTTCTCATCAGATCTTAACGAAATTTCCACACTTATTCTATAGGTGATTATCGTGATCAAATTAGAAGATGAGCTAAATTGGTCGATTAGTTTTGAAGTTATAGCTGTATGAAATTTTCACGATTTTTCGAAAAAATCAATTTTTATTCACTGTTGAAGTTCATATAATATTAAAACTAAAACTGATAGACAATTTCAGTAAAAAGTATCATAAAGCTTGTTTAGTAAGCTCTAATTTTTTACTTTAAACTTTATGTTTTGACTATTTCTTCCAATAATTTGATGGCCTTGAAAGTTTTAATGGAATCAAAAAATGTGGAAAATATGGTGTTCATTCCACATAACATATGCATTTCCCATTTTAATACAATTTTGTCAGCTGTATTTTATTGTAAACAAAATCACCAGTAAATTTCACAGATATTTTATATTTTAAAACTATTTCTTTTATTATTTATGATGTTTCAATCGTAACTGTACGTTCTATAACTGGTGTTGCCATCGTAATAGCGATTACAATTATGATCTCATACTAATTAAATTTTCTATACGTTGTTTACGTGAAGGTTAGTTTCGTACATTACCTACACAATGTTTTGTCAAATCAACTGTCTGAGGTTCTTTATCGAAAATGGTCGTTGTCTTTTTTTACCCTCACTCTTAGAAAACGAGCCTAATTTCACATCATGACTATACACTAACATGTATCACAAGATATGGATGAATGAATCTTTTTATATAGATTAATTGCAAAACCTACCTTTCATTTCGGCTGCCGAATGGCCTTGTTATGTCCGACTATTATTTTTAATTAATGTTTGGCTTGCGTGGATTGGGGCGTTCGGACTAACACATGCAATTTTCGGCTTAAATGTTTAATTCAAGCCTTATTTTATTTTATTTTAGGGATACGTTTCGATGTAAGTTTTTCCTTTAGTTCTTAGTTAAGTAAAAATGAGTTAATTTCATAAGTCGATAAATATAGAATATGCAAATTGATACATACGATTTAGAATTTATAGCATCCTTATTTTCAATTAAATTTTGAGGCCGATTGAAAATTTGTTAAAGAATTTAAAAGATAAAATAGTCACTTATAAACTTCCTACCTTTGCTGTAATAGTTCTCGTTGATTATTTTTCCCCTTTTGAAGACTCCTTCGTAGTAGGCCCTTGGACTCCTGAGATGTATTCCTTGGACTGGTTGACAATTTTCGCTTTCTCTCGTGTAAGCGATGAACAAGCGAGGAAGGGTGATCAATATTGGCTAACTTATTTTTAATTAATGAAGCACAAAAACGGTCTTTCACTTTTATTTTCCTTTTATTTAACTATTAAACTTTAATCCTTTACAAACCAAAAATACCTTTCTTTTTCTTTGTAGAAATTAGAGATGATACTCTTTAAAGGCTTTTACTTTTATGCATAAACATTGATTACACTTTAGTATACACTGATGTTTCCTTACTCTTTATTAGGTTAATTTTTTTTTTGTTCTAATGGAACAAATTTCCTTTAATTTTCCCAAAGGAATTAGAGATGATACTCTTTAAAGGTTATTTCTTTCATTTTTAAGCATGTATTCACTTTAAGTTACAATATTTGCTTTTCAATTTTTAATGCACTGAGCAGTGCTATTAACACTTAACTACTGACTCACAACCGATAACACTTTTTTTTTATAAAACTTTTCTTTTCTTTATAAAATTTTCTTCGCGATGCGATTTTATTTTGCTCTCTTTGAGCAGTATATTTTATATAGATATATATTTCTTTATTTCACTGCTATAACTCTTCTTGACTTTTTACTTTTGTATATTTGTTATAAATATATAGTATATATATTTATTTTTAATGGTTTGCGAAATTTTATTTCCTGAATAAAATTATACGCGATTTGTTTTTTTTTTTCGAAAGATACTATGTACCGAATTATGACTCTTTGCTGAAAACTTTGAATTCAGCTAGTGACCGGAATGCAAGCCTGTGCTCGGTAGAGTAATTGCTTTGTTTTGTATATTTGTTATAAATATATAGTATATATATTTATTTAATTGGTTTTGATAATTTCATTTCCCGAATAAAATTATTTGAGAGATTTGAAAAGATACTATGTACCAAATTGCGACTCTTCGCTGAAACTAATCAACTGATAACCGAAAAGCAAACCGGTGCTCGGTAGAGTAATTGCTTTGTTTTGTATATTTGTTATAAATATATAGTATATATATTTATTTAATGGTTTGCGAATTTTATTTCCTGAATAAAATTGTACGCGATTTGTTTTTTTTTTTCGAAAGATACTATGTACCGAATCATGACTCTTTGCTGAAAACTTTGAATTCAGCTAGTGACCGGAATGCAAGCCTGTGCTCGGTAGAGTAATTGCTTTGTTTTGTATATTTGTTATAAATATATAGTATATATATTTATTTAATTGGTTTTGATAATTTTATTTCCCGAATAAAATTATTTGAGAGATTTGAAAAGATACTATGTACCAAATTGCGACTCTTCGCTGAAACTAATCAACTGATAACTGAAAAGCAAACCGGTGCTCGGTAGAGTGATTTTCTCTTGAAAAATTTTGTAGATGCAACCATTGGGGTCCGAGTTTGGGAAGGAGGGGGTTTTCAACGTCTTACATAGTAAGAGATGTCCCGTTGACGGAACTTAATTCAGCTCAATGTTAATTGTGGGTGTTGCTACGCATTAGAGTGACCGTAGTTATTACTAAGTGGGGACTAAGAATAAGGGAATAAAAGACGGGCGAAGAAATCTCTGCAATTGAACTACTCCTGGTTTCTTATGAGAAAATGGAATATTTATTCCTTTGGAGCGTTCAACATGAATTTAAAAAAAAAAGGTTGCGAAGTCGGACATAACAGCCTTTTTTTCAATTTCAAGTATTTCCTCTTGAGCATCAAAGTTTCCCCATTTGAAAAGCATATAAATCGAATAACTTTTTTTTTTAATTAGTATAACTTAGCCCGATTTTAAGCTATCGTTTTGAAACCAGTTTTTATTTGAAGAGTATTTGTTGCTTTTTGAAAGTGTATAAAACGGTTTTGGTCTAACTTGATCCATGTCGATTGTATCAGCTCCGGAAGTCAATTTTTCACTTTTTTCATTTATTTTTGTTAATAGTGAAGAAACGGCTCATCTTACCAAAAATACGCTTGAAACCAAACTTTTAGGAAATTTTGTCCTCTCCAAACTTGCTCATTTCACTTATATTGCTTAAGTGTACTGTTCATGAGATACATGCATTTTAACATTTTACAGTAAAAAAGATTGTACTATAGTAAGCTTACAATTTTTAATTTTCCGCTAAGAAAATCAACGATTTTCAAAAAATTCGAGAAGTTACTGGTTTTACTCCGATTTTCAAAAATCGGGTTTTCATCATATGTCGACGTTTGAAGGTGCTAAGATGCTATTCTGACATTTTCAGAGCGATGTTTGTGTGTGTATGTGTGTGTGGATGTAAACCTCACATATCTCTTCGATGGATGAACCGATTTAGATGGTTCTTGCAGCATTCGAAAGATATCTTCTGAACTTAGATTTTCAGAAAATTTTAGATCATTTAGTCAAATACACTCTGAGATATTTAAGAAATACGAAAAAAAAAATAATTTTTTTTTCGTTTTTTTTTTTTGGATATTTTGAAAAGTGTTGAATCGATCTATTCCAAAATCTAATCAGCTCTAGATTTCGATAAAAGCTTTCGATTGCCGCCACTAACGTCTTAATCAAATAATCCGTTCGAAAGATTTCGTCGACGAAAGAACTAGTAGAAAACGGTTTTCTGCAAATATTGTTGAAACGACTAAACCAACCATTCCTAAAATTTTATCAACTCTAGACCTCAATTAAAAGCGCTGATTTCCACCTCAACCGACTCAATCGGATTATCCGTTCGAGAGATATCGTCCACGAAAAAATGGAAAAAATCGTTTTTTTTTTCGTTTTTCGTGGATATTTTGGAAACTGTCGGATTGATGAATTCCAAAATCTAATCAGCTCTTGAACTCAATAAAAGCTTTCGATTGCCGCCAATAACGTCTCAATCGAATAATCCGTTCGAAAGATATCGTCGAAGGAAGAAATAGTAGAAAACGGTTTTCTGCAAATATTGTCGAAATGACTAAACCAACCATTCCTAAAATTTGATCAGCTCTAGACCTCAATTAAACGCGCTAATTGCCACCTTAACCGGCTCAATTAAATAATCCGTTCGAAAGATATCGTCGACGAAGGAATGGAAAAAATCGATTTTTTTTTCGTTTTTCGTGGATATTTTGAAAACTGTCGGATCGATCATTTTCAAAATTTAAACAGATCTAGAACTCGATAATATCGTTCGATTGCTGCCAAGAACATCCCAATCAGATAATCCGTTCGAGAGATATCGTCGACGGAATAATAAATGTTTCATCAATTTCTGCTTCTTTCATTGAATAACATCACAATTACTTAACAAAATTACTCAAAACTAATATGTTCTTCTTCATATAAGTCATTGAAAGTGACTGCCTAAAAATCGTCATGTTCGCTCGTATCACGATATATACTTACACTAAATATAGATGCAACGAATCACAGAAATACTTAATTTTGACCTGATTATGGAACATAATTATGAATAAATATAAAAATCGCTCATTCATTAATTATTTTAGATTCTAAATTTTTAAACTTTCACATAAAACGTAACCCTTTTGGGCTTGAAAAGCTCATAAAAAAGGGAAACAAAGGTATTTTCGAGCTCGAAAATGTATTTATATTAATGTTTTCGAGCTCTAAGAGCTCGAAAACAGCGGGAAGTTTGGGGGCTGGCCTGCAGGGCCAACCGATGCCCAAATTTTTTAGGTAGATTTTTCTAAAATCTAACTATTGTATTTGTCCTTATGGTCGATTTTTCAAGGAATTTTGTCACGACCTATCATAATTAGTTGAGTAGGGTTCGAAAATACCATTCATTAAAAAATTTATATATGTATGTATATATAAATAAGCTTATAGGAAATCATTAATTATATATAAGCAAATCAACTTTCTGAAGTTCTCTATCGAAAATCGTCGTTGTCTTTTTTTACCCTCACTCTTAAAAAACGAGTCTAATTCCATATCATGACTATACATTAACATATATCACAGGATATATATGTATTAAACTTTTTATATAGATTAATACATATATATCCTGTGATACACGTTAGTGTATAGTCATGATATGGAATTAGACTCGTTTTTTAAGAGTGACGGTAAAAAGAGACAACGACTATTTTCGATAGAGAACTTCAGATAGTTGATTTGACAAAACATTATATAGGTAATGTACTAAGCTAACCTTCACGTAAAAGAAGTACAGAAAATTTAATTCGTATGAAAACCATATTTTCATCATTTTTTGATTTCATTAAAACTTCAAGGCTATCAAATTAATAGAAAAAATGGTCAAAATATAAAGTTTAAGACCATAAATTAAAGCTTATTAGTCAAGCTTTAAAATCCTTTTTACAGAAATTATATATGAATATTAGTTTTGAAGTTATATAAACTTCAGCAGTAATTAAAAACTGATTTTTATGAAAAATCATGAAAATTTCAAACAGTCATAATTTCAAAACTATTCGAACGATTCAGCCCATCTTTGAACTTGATCAAGATAATCGCCTATAGAATAAGTGTGAAAAATTACATTAAGATCCGATAAGAACTGTAGGTGCTATCGTACTGACAAGACCAGTGATAATCGTAGGGAGTAGAGGTACATTTGATACATCATACAGTGATGCCAACTCGTTGAAATTTTTTCCCCCAAGTCTATTTTAAAATCCCCTAAATTAAAACCAAAATACCCTAAACTCGAACGTGAAAAAATTTTTTATATTGACAGTTTCATTTTATATTATTTTGCTTAATAGAATTAATTAAATAAAAAAAAATAAGTCAAATATTTTTAGTTGTTTAAAATTTAATAAATTAACTTACCTACATAAGTTTTCATGTTAAATCAGAAAATTAAAAGTAAATAGGTTTTATTCAATTAGTACACGAAATTTATAGGAAAAAATTATTACATTTACTGAATAGGCATCAGTACGTGTAATTTATAAATAAATAAAATATATATATTCATAATTATAAATATTTAGACTATGTTAATTCCCAACTCAATAATAATTTTAAAGAACTCATGAGCTGCTTGTTCTTTATTAGTGTCAGTAGTTTTAAAGTCATACATTTTTACATTAAACAGTTTTAACATACTAGAAGATGGAATAAAATTTACACACGAACCAAAGTTTCTCTGTATGCTAAATTTAACCATCATTAAACTTTGCAACAATTCAAGTGTCAACTTATTCCTTAGTTTATTTTTGAAAATGTTATAAATTGAAAAGGCGCGTTCCACCATTGCGTTGGAAATTGAAACCGTTAATAAAGCCATAGCGAACTTTGCAATGTTTTTAAACCGTTTATGTCCTGCAGCATCACAATCGTCAGATACTTCAGCATAGAAATCGACCGAATTTCTGAGATTAGACCATGACTTGTTATGCACTTTCTTCCATTCCGACTCGATATCATTTTTATTGCCATATAAATCAGTTCTATGAATCTGAGTTAGAATATTATTGAGACTAGGTTTGAGTTGTGATGTTGCAACTTTCGGGTGAAGATCGGCCATAGTTTTGAGTACTGATAAATTATCAGGCAATCGTAATTGTATGTTTTCAGATAACACAATCAAAAACGTTTTGCATCTCTCTCGTACGTCTTCTATGTCTGGGCGTGTAATATTTTTAGCAATGCACTCGAAATCATACACGGAGAGAAATGAAGCTCAATATAAACGAAAAAATACTGTCTGATTTTCGATTTCTACTAGATCTGTTTAGAAAATCATAAATTATGATAATTTTTATGAAAAATTAGTAGAAAGTAATAGGTACGCAAAAAAAATTATAGAGTAGCATAATTATTTTTGAAGTCTTTGATTTTTAATAACCAACAAATATAAAATAAGTTATGCTATGAAAGTAATATCAAAATAAATCTTGAAATTTTATAAATTGAGAGTAAAGTTTTGATAAAAGTTTGCTATTAATTAAAATGTAAATAAAAATTATTATGTGTTATATATTATAGTTTTTAAATTATGGATTTGTAAATTTTGTATCAAAATTTATATTCAGCATAAAAATAATCATTTCAAACAGTATTAAATTCGAAATAAATTCGTTACATTTAAAACTCCTGTGTAAAATTTTTTCTATGAAAAAATGGTTTTGTTGTTTTATATTATATAAATTTTATAATTTTTGATCACACAAGAATTAATAAGAACTAAAAATAATAATTGCCACAATAGAATAACAAAATTTACAGATTTTGTCATGATATTTATATTTACTTCAATTTTTGTTATTATTTACTGGGTATAAATTCTCGAACATTGATTCAATTGAAAATTCTAAAGCTAGCATAATAAAAATTCTTAAAATTTTAAAACTTTTAGTTTTGTCAGTTGATAAGTTTTATTATATGATCAGTAGAAATTCTACTTTATCAGTAATGCAAAATTTCTCGTGCCAGCATAATAAAATTTGTGAAATTTGAACTGATATTTACTCAGTTGAGGAACAACACTTATAGAAAATCATTAAAGTTTAAAAAATTAATAACAGTCTTTACATCCATTTAATAAAACTTCATTGAAATACAGCTATTTATAATTTTTTGACAATGATTTTTGTTCGTCTTTAATAATATTTACAATGGTGTTTAAACGAAATAATCTTTTGTTCTGAATGTTCGGATTTATTTGGTTATTTTTCTGATCAGTACTCCGCGGGAATTCATTCAAGAAGCATCTATTTTATTTAGCAAGTGTCAATTATTCAGTTGAGTTTTATGGGGTTGTGTGATTGTGAAAAACTTTATTATTCTTATTGATTTTAATATAATTATGCTTATGAGATTTGTTTGCATAACTATTTTTACGATTGATAATAAATTACACACTTACGAATAAGAATAAATTATATTTTTTTTGTTTTAATAAAATAAAAAACAATTTGATGTATCATTGTGTGTAATAAATGTAAACCGCATGGATTTTAATTTTATGGAAAATTAGATGTATTTTTATTTATTTTATATCATCCTTATAAATGTTTATTAAGTTAGATGAGTAGTTATAAGACTTTTTGTAAAATTTATAATATTAATATAATAATTTTAACGAGACTTTTCTTTGCTCTGTAAATTCAATATTGTACGAATCGTAAAATTAATTTTTGAAATATATTGTCAACTAACTACCAATACCAATGCTGCTAAAAAAATATAAAATTGATATAAAATAAAAAATACAGTGTTTTGTGTTGATATTCTCATATGTTTCTATCAATTTCATTTAATATTTATACTATACGTTTTTGTATATACTGTGACATTTTAAATTTCACCTTCTAATTCAACGCCGACACGTGGTCATTTAGTTATTAATCCGTACATTACTATTATTTAATAATGTAAGGTTATATATATTTTGACAGCTGCTGTATATTGACTTGGCCAATCACGAGTTTGAATAACTTTTTGAGCAACTTTTCCCGCGTATGATAATTTATTTCGTTCAGTTGGCAGCTTGGTACGAGAAGGATCCGAGACTCGAGATATTTAATAATAATAATAATAATAGTAATAAGTTCTTTAGTAATTAAGTTAGCTCAAGTTGGTATCGTGGCACTTTTAGAAATTTAGGTACTCGTTTGCTGGTCACCAGAGCCCAAGAGGATTCGGCTACGATCCACATGCGCGACTCGACGACAACGGCCGATAATACCCGAAGTACGGAGAGTATATAATTCCGCCAGCGGAAAGTTTTTGGAAGTTGACATCGTCTAGTGAGTTAGCCTGTATGACGATTAACACACCCGAACGAACGGGCCAATGTCCACGAACAGTCGTAACAAAGATTTATACGACATATGGTATACATGCACAACTGATTTATTATGGAAAACTGAACCGACATCGAGGGATTCGGGGAGCAATTGCCTGAGTCACGCATAACCAAGCTCTGCATTAGGAGCGATCGAAGCGCCGCCAACTGGGGAAGCCCTGAACTACAATCGACGAGGAGGGAACAGGAACGACCAACGCCATTCTGGATCGTACCTTGTTGTCACGTACACGTGTTTGCTTGATATCAATTGAAAATTTCGTTACTGGTGCTTATTCGAGTAAAAATTAATTAAAAATAAAGATCAAGACGAATTGTGCCGAGATTCCGGTGGCTATCTTTCTGATTTTCCGTGTGCGGAGATACTTAATTGACCTCACGTCAATTACGTGAGATCATCGATGCAGTACCGTGATCGGACAGGCCGATTACGTTGTTCAGCCTTTGGCGGGCACGACGCACGTGCTACAAGACTCACGCCGACCCCGGCCAGCCCATACTGGGATCATCGACCACGTGGAGACGGATCCATAAACCTTCGAGATCATCGACCGGTGAGCGAGTCCGATTAATTTATCTCCACTGGTACCTGTAGAATTTAGAATTGTAGGGTGATTCGTCACCGTTTCTTTTGTGTCGCGATGGTCATCTGATCGACATTTTTTTTTCTGTTTTTTTTTGTTTTGTTATTTTATTTTATTATTGTTTTTTTATTATTTTATTTTATTATCGTTTTTGAGTGATATTAAGAGTACTGTATATTCGGGTCTCGTTATTCGGTTTTCTTGATTGTTCATTTCTTCCGAACCCGGATTATTAACGGTAATAATTTGCGTGTTGTTGATGGTACGGATAACATTCTGACGGTAATTCGATTACGGCCGTTACGTTACCGACTGTATCGGAGGTCAAGTAAATTGACATCACCTTGCCGTTAAGTTACGGTGCTGTAGTAATTTTAGTCACCGCGTATCGTATCCCGCGCTTCTTGGGTATTGTTTATATCGAGGCACGCCGACAACGGCATTAGTATTAAGTTTGGTGTATTAAACGAACAACGTTAGTTTTTTTTTTTCCTCTTATTGTAACACCGATTGATTTATTTGATTTTTTTTTTTTGTGTTAATTTACGAATTATTCTTGTCGTACAATTTGGATTACGTAATTTTATTGGAACCTTAGTGCCTATCCTACCCCGATCCACCGCCCTGAGTGTACGATCAACAAGAACTTCGGTGAGTAGAACTCACCCGGCGCTCAACAACCACATAACCCGAAACAGGTAAGCCGAATAGTTGTGAGGGGACTAGTTCGCCTGACGGATTCCAGGCGAATCAAATAACCGGTCACATATTTGGCGCCCAACATGGGGCTCGAAGGATCATAAGGCACGAATCCACTGTGGCAGATTTGACCGCATTTTAACGTTTATGTACCCGATTTGCGTAATCGACCGTGAAGTTGATGGTTTCGAATTGTATTTCGGGTGCATGGGTAAAACATCAACGACCAGCTACGTAGTGACGTCCGATTGACGTTAATTTGGATTTTGACGTATATTCCGACGGTGATATTGAATCGTTATTAATTCGCGAATAAGAGTACGACGTGACACCATGGGAGATAACCATGAGACCCCGGACGGGGAAATCACCCCAACGACAACGACGAAGGAGGTTATAACCACACCGACACCGTCCTACACCGCGAACGTGATTATTCACGAAGTCCCGAATCTTCCGACCCCAACGGGTAATCAGGGGGTCTCCATCGGGAATGAGACCACTCGAACAAGTCACGAGGCTGCGATCGAGCAACATGCCAGCCTCACGGCCGAGCGGATTCGGATAGAGGTGGCTCGACGCGATACGGACAGGCAGCTCGAGGATATCTGACGGCGGGAGGATGAAGCTGCTGCTGTCGTTCGAAGACAGGTGATGGGGACACTTTCACCAAGTTCGGTGGGATCTGAGTCAGGATATGACTGGATCGGTGATTTTTCTCAATGCAGGTGCGCGAATTCCTGCTGTCCCTGAATGCGTGCGCATTGGGCTCGGACGAAGTTCGCCGCGACCGACTGTACCGCACACTCCGGCTGAAATGACATCCCGACACACCCTGGACCACGGCGGACCAACCACTGCCCGACCGTGAGGTTTTAGCTGCATTCGAGTTCAGTGTGCGTGGGCTGGATCGAACAGCGGTGGTAACCACCATACAGGTGACCACTACACCGATCACGACTGTCACCAATACGCCAGCTGGCTTATTGATGATCGATACTAATCCGCCTGACCAAGTACCACCGCGCACGGTGACGTTAGCACCTATAATGACCAAATTCCGATCAATCGACCGGAAATCCTCCCTAATCAAAATACGACTACCTTACGAGTGGGAGAGGTACATTACCAACCTGGAATGTACGAACGAGTTGCCAAATGGAATATCAAGTTCTCTGGGCTAGCATCAGACCGAGTTGAGACCTTTTTGAGTCGACTCGAGGAATGCCGAGACACGTGCGGTCTTGGTGATGCCGATGTGCTTGCGTGTGTGCCGATATTGTTCTCTGGTGTGGCCAAAACGTGGTGGTCACACAAGAAATATCGGATTGGCAGCTACGACCAGTTCTGCCATGAACTCCGAAAACGGTTTGGTGAACCTGCTGTCGAATGCAGGATACTAGGAGAAGCTGTTAACCGCACCCAAGGTCCATTGGAGTCCGGACTGGACTACCTCGACGCGGTATTGGCCATGTGGGCCCGGGTGACCGACCCAATGCCGATCAAATTTCAATTGGACTTTGCGTTCAACAGATTGCGGTCCGATTACCACTCCGTGATCCGACGAAGTGATTTTACATCATTTGATCACTTGTATGAATTAGTGGGGGAGTTTGACAGTCCCCGAAATCGACGTCAACCGAGAGTCTCCGTACCCCCAAACGAGAGTGTGGTACCCGAGTTTGCGTATCACCCGGAACGTTATGATAACCCAAACCATCGAAAGGCCCCGAAGACCCAGGTAGCCGCTTTTATGCAACAGGGTTCGAGTACTGGGTCGCCGCCGAATAATCCGAATAAAAATTCAGCGAGATCCCCGCCCAATAATGTAAATCACGACCGACCGAACCAATAGCGGCTGGTAAGAAACTTCAATGACGTATCGAGATCGGGAACTCAATCACTGACATTACGTCAATTCAATACGCCACGACCATTTACCATTGCCGTTCAACGGCGGGGTAAATGCTTCAACTGTAAACAAGAGGGTCATGGACAAGCTACGTGCCCAATGCCATTACGAGAAAATTATTGTCGTAGCTGTGGCACCGAAGACGCAGTTACGCCGGGGTGCGTGAGTTGTGCCCAATGGCAACGAGCTCAGTCGGGAAACGCCCAGGGGGGTCAGCAGCAGTAGGTCCAACGCTGATCACCGGTGAGGAACGGACCTCGATGTCTGTTGTACCAGAAGTTCAACACGAAACCGTTCCGTTACCCGACTTATTTTCCATCGACTTTAACGGTACCAGTGGGCATTAACAACGAGGTAATGCCACTGGAAATCCGCGTGATACCGACTTTGGCATACGACATGATCTTGGACATGGATGTCATCAAGACATTCGGCATTGGATTCGATGGAGCGACCGGTAAATGGTGGACCAAACGAGAATCCGACATATTCGATTGGCAAGCCAAGAGTTGGCTTCAGAACGACGACATATCGGCCATTATGGAAATATCTCCCGACCAGAAAGCCGCACTCGAGGATTTGTTAACCCGACGACTACCGGATATTCGATACACCGGTGAAACGACTTTTACAACCCTCATGACCCATAAAATCGACGTCCAAGGTCATGACCCGATCCGACAACGGAATTATCCGACTTCACCGATCATCGAACAAGAAATGTGCCGACAAGTCGACGAATTATTAGCGGCTGGAATCATTGAACCGTCAACTAGTGGATGGTGTAACCCCATCATCATGTTACGTAAACCGACCGGCGAGTATCGTATGTGTTTGGACTTCCGACGTCTAAACGAAATTCCGAAACCGTGCGCGTATCCGTTACCGTTAATGACGTGGATTTTGGATCAATTGAGTGGTTCGAAATTCATTTCCAAGATCGATTTGAAACATGCATATCATCAAGTTAAGTTTGACCCCGATAGCCGAGAATATACTGCGTTCTGTGTTCCAGGACGAGGGATGTTCCAATATGTTGGTATGCCATTTGGATTGGCCGGTGGACCACCGCATTTTCAACGACTGATTGACACCATGACGATAATACCCGAAGTACGGAGAGTATATAATTCCGCCAGCGGAAAGTTTTTGGAAGTTGACATCGTCTAGTGAGTTAGCCTGTATGACGATTAACACACCCGAACGAACGGGCCAATGTCCACGAACAGTCGTAACAAAGATTTATACGACATATGGTATACATGCACAACTGATTTATTATGGAAAACTGAACCGACATCGAGGGATTCGGGGAGCAATTGCCTGAGTCACGCATAACCAAGCTCTGCATTAGGAGCGATCGAAGCGCCGCCAACTGGGGAAGCCCTGAACTACAATCGACGAGGAGGGAACAGGAACGACCAACGCCATTCTGGATCGTACCTTGTTGTCACGTACACGTGTTTGCTTGATATCAATTGAAAATTTCGTTACTGGTGCTCATTCGAGTAAAAATTAATTAAAAATAAAGATCAAGACGAATTGTGCCGAGATTCCGGTGGCTATCTTTCTGATTTTCCGTGTGCGGAGATACTTAATTGACCTCACGTCAATTACGTGAGATCATCGACGCAGTACCGTGATCGGACAGGCCGATTACGTTGTTCAGCCTTTGGTGGGCACGACGCACGTGCTACAAGACTCACGCCGACCCCGGCCAGCCCATACTGGGATCATCGACCACGTGGAGACGGATCCATAAACCTTCGAGATCATCGACCGGTGAGCGAGTCCGATTAATTTATCTCCACTGGTACCTGTAGAATTTAGAATCGTAGGGTGATTCGTCACCGTTTCTTTTGTGTCGCGATGGTCATCTGATCGACATTTTTTTTTCTGTTTTTTTTTGTTTTGTTATTTTATTTTATTATTGTTTTTTTATTATTTTATTTTATTATCGTTTTTGAGTGATATTAAGAGTACTGTATATTCGGGTCTCGTTATTCGGTTTTCTTGATTGTTCATTTCTTCCGAACCCGGATTATTAACGGTAATAATTTGCGTGTTGTTGATGGTACGGACAACATTCCGACGATAATTCGATTACGGCCGTTACGTTACCGACTGTATCGGAGGTCAAGTAAATTGACATCACCTTGCCGTTAAGTTACGGTGCTGTAGTAATTTTAGTCACCGCGTATCGTATCCCGCGCTTCTTGGGTATTGTTTATATCGAGGCACGCCGACAACGGCAATAGTATTAAGTTTGGTGTATTAAACGAACAACGTTTGTTTTTTTTTTCCTCTTATTGTAACACCGATTGATTTATTTGAGTTTTTTTTTTTGTGTTAATATACGAATTATTCTTGTCGTACAATTTGGATTACGTAATTTTTTTGGAACCTTAGTGCCTATCCTACCCCGATCCACCGCCCTGAGTCTACGATCAACAAGAACTTCGGTGAGTAGAACTCACCTGGCGCTCAACAACCACAGAACCCGAAACAGGTAAGCCGAATAGTTGTGAGGGGACTAGTTTGCCTGACGGATTCCAGGCGAATTAAATAACCGGTCACAATACATATAAGACTATTAAAGATAATTGATAGAAACATATGAGAATATCAACACAAAACACTGTATTTTTTATTTTATATTAATTTTATATTCTTTTAGCAGCATTGGTTTTGGTAATCACGACAATATATTTCTAAAATTAATTTTACGATTAGTGCAATATTGAATTTACAAATTAAAGAAAAGTCTCGTTAAATTAATTATGTTAGCATCATAAATTTTACAAAGAGTCTATATACATTTTTCAGATTAGTAATATAATTTTTATAAAAGTTAATTTAAAGAGTTAAAGAACAAAAATGAAAATTTTCATTTTTTTCAATAAAGGCCGTGGGACGATTAGTATATCGAATCGGCCCGAGATACGGATCGGGCTCATTTCTTTAGGGAATGTTTGTACCCATGAGATACTTCGATGCTGCGAGTTTCAGGTCTTTATCTATAACCACTTCGGAGTAAATCGAAAATTACTGAAAATTAGAAAAAATTGATGTTCTCAGAGCGTACTTATTCGATTGATCTGAAAGTTGGATATGTTTTGGGGGTTGATGGTAGCTATCTGGAAAAAAAATAAGAGCTATTTCAGCTCACAAAAATCTAAAAAAAAAAGAGTTTATAGTTTTAATTTCAATTTTTAAGCATCTTACCATTACGACACAGTTATGAAAATATTTTTTTTAAATTCCTCATCCGATTTCCTATGAATCTATGGCCTTTCAAAATTTTTAAAAATGATACTACATATTGAAAAAAAAATAAAAACCATTTTTCGCTCAAAAATCGGGTTTTTCTAATAAGTTTACTCTCGAACTGATAAAATACAAAACTTACTCGTTTACTAAGGTAGAGAAAACCATAAAAGAAATAATTATCCTTACATTATTAAAATAATTTTTTTAATTTATTAATTTCAACGCTGATAGTTCATCCATAAACAATTAAAACTGCAATTAAATATATTAATCTACTACAAATGATAAATAAAATTGTTCTCCTAATTTGTGACTAGTCTTCGTCGCTATCTTCATCAATCACAGGAGTAATATTATCTTCATTAAATAAAGTGTTGAGTATTGCTGCTGGTCTGGGGATTTTAGCCAAATATCGCCCGTATGCTAAATAGAAAATAATTGCAGCAACGTGCGAACAACAACCGATTGTCCTCAATCCATTAGCGCATTCACAGCAATATCTTGATATTCCACTCCATCCAATAGTGTCAGGTTTATATTCAATGAACCATCTGTACACTTTTCTATTAATATGACGAGATTGCACTTGAGCCTTTAAAATATTGGTTTTATCTCTGACAAACTGGATAGTCAGATTATCAGATTCGTCAATCGTCTCTGCTAGATATGATACTGCTTGTTCATATTGATAAGAACTGGTAAAGTTTCAGGTCTTTCTCTGTCATTTCTGGAAAGTCGATCAAATCAGAGGACAAAATCGTTTCGAAAGGAAGTTTTTTTCGCTGCCAACCATTTTTATCGACTTCATCAGCAAGTGTATTATTAGTGTAATTTCGAGATTCAATCATTTCAACAATTTCGTCTGAGTACTCTTCATCAGAAATAAGACGTTCGTTGTACTGATTGTGAAGAAATGATGCAATTCTATAAAAATTACTGACTCTGGGTAACATTTTATTATCGAATTTTAGGTCTAGTAGACGATATTTTTGTTTCAGCATTCCGTGTACTGCTTCAACTACCCAACGAATCTTTGTGACGTATCTTGATGAATTAGATTCAGAAGTTGTTAACCGATTTCTTTTGCCTTTCAATGCTGGCATTAACACTTTATAACCTTTTTCTTCTAAGTGCGCCTGAACATCTCGAAACCCTCTATCAACAACAAAAACATCACCAGGTTCCAACAAATTGCTAATACCATCAGCAGTATTGATAATTCCTTTCATTATACTAGCATTATTTCATTGGCATGGTAGGGCCCTAACATATCTACTACTATGGTGACACGACCGATGATCCGAGGACAATTGATCCGCGACAATTGATCCTTGCGACGATTGATCCGTCGATAAAATCCGTGTGTGAGCATATTTTTTATGTTACACGCACACAAAATTAGTGAAATAAGGGCGTAATTTTTCATGTTACACGCATTTTATCGACGGATCAATCGTCGCAAGGATCAATTGTCGCGGATTAATTGCCAAAGTTGGCATGCCCAAGTTGGCATCACCATTTTTATATAGTGGAAACCTAAACATGCAAACATGCAAATAACCTTCTCAATAAGACAATTTATAGATAAATTGAGAAAAATATAGATAGCCCGAACTGGGAATCGAACCCAGACCAATTCGGTATCGTGCCGAGTGCTCTACCAGTTGAGCTATCTGGCAATATACTATATTCCGTTCAATTTGATCTATAACTTATTGAGCCACACCGTCTTTCGTACGGTAATACACCATTTTTATATAGGGGAAACCTAAACATGCAAACATGCAAATAACCTTCTCAAGAAGATGATGTCATCATATGCAATAAACGAAATGCTTTTACAATATAAAATAGCAGTGAAAATTACAGGTTATTTCGTGCACAATAAAATACAACTAACGAAACTGAATTATAATGGGACATGCATACGTTATGTGGAATGAAAACCATACTTTTATCGTTTTTTGATGCTATAAAATTTTCGAGGCTATCTTAAATTAAAGCTTATTAGACAAGCTCTCAGATACTTTTTACGGGAATTGTCTATGAGTATTATTTTTAACATAATATGAACTTGAAAGTGGATAAAAACAGATTTTTTCGAAAAATCGTGAAAATTTCAAACAGCCATAACTTCTAAACTAATCGACCGATTTAGCCCATCTTTGAACTTAGCCTTGATACTCGCTCACAGAATAAGTGAAGAAAATTTCAATAAGACCGGATAAGAATTGTAGACGCAATCGTGTCCTCAAAACTGCGTTATATCCCATATATATATATATTAGGGTGGCTCATTTGAAACGACTATTTTTTTTTGCTCCATTGACGGAATATTGTTTTAGACTAAAAAAAAAATTTCCACAAAATTTGAGCCCTTAATTTTATTTACAAGTTTGCCATGGTAGCCTGAATGGACTTTGCCAATTCCAAACAGGAGATTCTGAGATACCTCATGTTTGTGCTCTTCATGAACCGTGATGTTATACTCAGCTGATGCTGAGAACTCGATGACATGATTGTCACGAGTGGTTTTATCGAAGAGCACAATATCAGGTTCGTTGTGATCAATTTTCCAAGTGCTTGCAAATGCCACGATCCAGTAAATACAGCAACGGTCATTCTCAACAAGTCGCGGAATATCTCCTGGCAGATAAGGCAGCACTGGTGTTTTATCAATACCGTGCGTATGTCTAAGGTGGTAGTAGAGTACTCGCAGAGCAGCATTATGACGCTGGATGTATGAACCTCTTGCCAGCACAGGACATGCTAACAAGAGATGCATTAGCGACTCAGGATATTGCTTACACGCCCTATACAATGTGCCGGGTAGCTGCATCAGGAGCACTTTAGCACAGTATCTGAGTGTGTTGATTACACTATCTTGGCAGAATAAAATATCCCCTTCAGTTGCAGACATCAGGCCAGCTGACTTAAGGAAGATAAACGTCAGCTGAATAGACAAGCCATGATCACGCACGTCTTTAAAGAACAGACTATCTATGGACTTTTTGATGTGTGTACTGAGCTATTTTTGTTGATCCCCTTAAAATTTCTCCTTAGGAAGTTCAATAAGAGAGTTTACTCTTTCGAGACTGAGAGATTTTGCCGCGTAACTTGCTGCCTTACATAAGAACGCTACCTTATGCCTATTTTCACGACAATAAACGATTTGAATCAGGAAGTCGCCTTTATCTGCAATGAAATTGACAACTTCGGATGTTAAATCCAGAACTAAACGATCTTGTAGACACTCTCAGCTCTGTTGCCCTCTCCCACCGATGTGCCAGGAGAGGTTTAATCAGGTGACTGAAGATTTAGGGTGATGGTAATGATGATGATCTTATATTATTATTACTATTATTATTATTATCTCTTTGTTAATCAAATGCTCAAAGGGTTATCCCCGGTATTCCGACTCTACCGAGGGCCTCACTGGAGCGCCGAATCGTTACTGCTGTGATGCTTCATCAACAAGATGGTCAGCATGCGCAGCTGTTCAAGTTTCGTTGCCTAAGTAGACGGAGGGATCCAAGAATTACAGCCTTTTGCATCCTTGATGCCAGAAGCTCAACTTGCGCTGAACAAGTTGGAATTCTAGCCAATGCAGATGCAAAAGACCGTTTCATCCCTCCAAGGACGCCAACAATGAGGACGACAAGTTTGACACGGTAGCCGGGGTAAAGTTTGCCAATTTCAAACAGGAGATCCTGATATATCTCGTGTTTGTGCTCTTCTTAAACCGTTATGTTAAACTCAGCAGGTGCTGAGAACTCGATGACATAAATATCACGAGTGGTTTTATCGAAGAGCACAATATCAGGTTTGTTGTGATCTATTTTCCGAGTTGTTGCGAATGGCACGTTCCAATAAATACGGCAACGGTCATTCTCAACAAGTCGCGGAATATCTCCTGGCAGATAAGGCAGCACTGGTGTTTTATCGATACCGTGCGTATGTCTAAGGTGGTAGTAGAGTACTCGCAGAGCAGCATTATGACGCTGGATGTATGAACCTCTTGCCAGCACAGGACATGCTGACAAGAGATGCATAAGCGTCTCAGGATGTTGCTTACACACCCTACACGATGTGTCGGGTAGCTGCATCTGGAGTACTTTCGCACGGTATTCGAGGGTATTGATTACACCATCTTGGCAGGCAAAAATATATCCTTCGGTCTCGGACATCAGGCCAACTGACTTAAGGAAGGAAAACGTCAGCTGGGTGGACAAGCCATGGTCACGCACGTGTTTAAAGAACACGCTGTGCATGGACTTGTCCATGTGTGTACTGAGCAGTTTTTGCTGCTCAGCATTCCTGACGACACTCTTAAATTCCTCCTTAGGGAGTTCAATAAGAGGATTTACTCTTCCGAGACCGAGGGATTTTGCCGCGTACCTTGCTGCCTTATATAAGAACGCTCCCTTCTGCAGATTCTCATGACTATGAACAATCTGCATAAGGAAGTCGTTCTCATCTGCAGTGAAATTGACAACTTCGTATGTTAGACCCAAAACCGAACCATCGTGTAGACACTCCAAACTCTGTAGACCTCTCCCTCCGATGTGCCGGGAAAGGTATAATCTGGTGACTGAGGACTTAGGGTGCATGCTCCGATTGATATTCATGACTTTGCGTGTCTTGATATCGAGATCTCTAAGCTCTTTTCGGGTCCATTTCAGGACACCGAAAGAGTAGAGTAGTACTGGGACAGCAAGCATGTTTGTTGCAGAGACTTTGTTTTTTCCGGAAAGTTCTGATGACCAGATTTTCCGGAGTCTCCGTCCATACTCGCTGCAGAGAGTCGTTTTGATTTTCGAGACATCCTGCATAGGACTCCCGTCAATCCCTAGATATTTGTACGACTCTCCGGCGTCAAGATGGTCAATGACGCTCCCATCTACTAACTCGATATCTTCGCGCAAATCAGAGCACTTACCCCTCACCAGATTAGCGACCGCGCACTTGTCCAACCCAAAAGCCATGCCGACATCCCGTGTATACTCCCCTACGATATTCAAGGCTGTCTGAAGGTGCTTCTCATCAGGAGCATATACCTTCAGATCATCCATGTAGAGTAAGTGGGTGATCGAATATTTCCGATCAGTTGGTGGGCCCACTGAGTATCCACGGGTACGGCGTAGTGCAACAGATATCGGCAGCAGTGAGATGCAAAACAGCAGCGGGCTCAGGGAATCTCCCTGGAAGACACCTCGCTTGTACTGTACAACTTCGGTCACACGTTTGTCGTTGCCACATGAAATGTGGAACCGTGTTCGCCAAAGTTGTGAATATTATTATTATTATTATTATTATTATTATTATTATTATTATTATTATTATTATTATTATTATTATTATTATTATTATTATTATTATTATTATTATTATTATTATTATTATTTCGTTTTAGTAAAATGTTTATAGGGTTATCCCCGGTAGTCCGACTCTATCGAGGGCCTCACCTGAGCGCCAAATCGTTACTGCTGCGATGCTTCATCAACAAGATGATCAGCATGCGCAGCAGGCCAAGTTTCTTTGCCTTAGGAGACGGAGGGACCCGAGTATAACAGCCTTTTACATCCGCGATGCCAGAAACTCAACTTGCGCTGAACAAGTTGGTATTCTAGCTAATGCAGACACAAACGACTGTTTCAATTTACGGAAAAAACGATAGAATTATCAACCGACCGCACAACACTTTAGTGGGATTCGATCCCGGGACCTTACGAATGAAAGACCGACGCTTTAAAGACTAGGCTAAGCTTCCGACAGTGACTACAAAGTACACTTGTGCTACATGAGATTGAAAGAATATATCACTTTTGAAACCAGTGATGGTATACGACTTAGAAAATAATTTCAAAAATACTAAAATATATACGATTTGTTTGTCGAGTGTTGCGGCTGTGGTGCGGCGGTGTTGCGGAATTTATAATTTTATTATTTTGTTGCAAACTTGTTACTATGCCGTTGTGGCGGTGTTGCGGGCATTTTAAGTTTTGACTCGGGTGCCAGAAAAGGTTGAAGAGAGGTGCTGCAATTGTAACAAAAAATATTATCTTTTCTATTTCATTTGTTTTAAGATAGTTTTTAAGTTTTTAAGATAGTAAACTCAAAAACTATCAGAAAGTTAGTTGATAGCATCTTTTATGTGACTGACTTAAGTAATTAGTAAAAAGTCAATGTTAACTGATTAAATAATTAATTTATTTTACTAAAGTCAGGGACTGAGATGGCAGCGCGCATGGGTTGCAATAGTAACACAGTGCAGGGGCAATCGTAACATGAAACGAAATAGATATTTTCTATCGAATTGCTTCTATTATTCAGTCTTAATACATACTATTATACTTTATTAACTATTAAAGTCAAGTATTTAAACTTCTAGTATCACATTGAGGTCTTTAATATTAATTATCAAACATTAATACATATTGAAGCAACCAAAAAATTACACTATCCCAGAGCAGATTTGTAGCGCATCCAGTTTGCGCAGATCCCATACACGAAATATTAATTTAAAAAACAACATAATTAGTTGTTTTCTTGCGCGCGCCCTCTAGCTCAGTTTCTGCAGCTCTGTTACTGACAGCGTGACTAAATAAAAATAACTAATTATTTTGTTTTTTTAATAAATTTTTTCGCGAACATAATAAACCCAGGGAGATTGGTTTTTGACTATTCTTATTCAGAATTTGTCGCCCTTTAATTCAATACCAGTCATCATAGGACTTTACATTAATTGATAAAAGTTTTTTAATGAAAATACACGGTGTCTCGGCATCCCTATTGTTGATTTATCAAAAAAACCCGGCCGAATTGAGCTTTTTTATTATTATTTTCGTGATCTACGAAATTTTTTACGTACAATCAATAAAAAAAATCTGGACGTCGGTTGACCCTGCGGTTGGCCAGCCCCAAAACTTCCCGCCGTTTTCGAGCTCAAGGAGCTTGAAAACATTACTGTGAATATATTTTCGAGCTCGTTGAGTTTGAAGTTCAAATGAAATAAATGTATCGAAGCAGAAATCAATGTCAATGATCAAAATCAAGATTTGAGTGAGTTTCGACTTAGGTCAGAGCAATAATATATGAAATATCCGAGAAACATATTAAAAACTGGGTTTTCTCAATTTTTTGCTGATAATATGATTTAAACTAAAGAACAAGTTAGATGACATTCTATGGTGATCGAAAGAGACTATAGAGAAAAAGAGTTGGTATGAATTCAGACACATTTAGTAGATTATATTTTGATTTATCCGGAAAAAATAACGTTTTATGGTATTTTTTTAACTTTTCAGCGCCGATATCTTTTGAACTAATGAACCGATTTTGACGTTTGAGGTGGCAATTGGCGCGTTTTCTCGAATTCTCGAGCTGATATAATTCTGGAATTGATCCGCTCTGCCGTTTTGAAGATATTCGGAAAAACCAGTTTTTCACTATTTCTTTCTCCAACGATATCTCTCGAACAAATCAACCGATTGAGATGGTAAAGGCGGCGATCAACGCGTTTTATCTAATTCAAGAGCTGAATAGATTCTGAAGTTAATCGTTCAACTCGTTTCTGAGAAATCAATAAAAAACTAAAAAAAAAAAAATTTTTTTTTTGTAATTCGCCAATATTTTCAAGACTCCTCAATCAAATGTTCTGAAATTTTCAGGAAAGTTTACGGCCAACAAGCTCTTTCGATTGCCACCTTAACCATCTAAATCGGTTCATTAGTTGAAAAGTTACAAAGAGTTTACACTCACACACACACATTCATACATACACTCGGACATCATTCTGAAAATAGTCAGAATAGCTTCCTAGGACCTTAAAACGTCGACATCTGATGAAAACTCGATTTTTGAAAATCAGGGTGAAAACAGTAACTTCCCGAATTTTTCGAAAATCATCCATTTTCTGAGCGGGAAGTTAAAAATCCATTTATTAATTTCCCCTTGCAACCCTTAAGAGTAAACTGACTGGTCTAATACTTAATCTTACTAAGTTTACGTAGGACTTAGTTCGGCCAAACACGCCCATAGATTGTGAAAAATATTGTTGATTTATATTTTTACGTGGATGAATTTTGTGCCAAATGAAAATTTTTTTAAAACATAATTCTCAAAACGTATTTTCCTACAATTGTTCCTTATTGTAAAAAAGTTAAAAAATCTCTAATTTGACAGCTTTATAATAGAAGGAAACAATGGAGTATGTATAGATGTTCAGAATAAGGTTTTAGAACTGTTCGCACCTCACATAAAATTCGTCTACATAAGGTGCTAAATCCACTATATTTCTCACTATTAAATTCCTAAACGGTCAAATAATCTTCATCTTAGGGCCAATTTTTCAAACCGAATTTATTTTGAATCCGGGTTTAAATTTATATTGCTGGTATATCTATATACTATAAATGTATAGATATAAGGGTGATTCGCTTGGAACGACTATTTTCTTTTTTTCACTTCAACTTGAAAATATTGTTGTAGACATTCTAATTTAATTCTCTATAAGTCAGCCGCATTTTAGGTTGTCGGCTTGTCGTTTAAGGCACATTGTAGATAATTTGATACCCGGGAAAAAATGATTTTGCCTAATCATATATGATTATATATGTTCATATATATGATCATATATGATTATATATAATCATATATGAAGTTATATATAATCATGCATGATTATATATGGAGTCATATATAATTATATATAATTATATATGACCCCATACATAATTAGATCTGATCATACCTGGCTGTTATAAGCCCATATATAAGTCTATATATAATCAGATCTGATTATATATAAGTCTATGTATAATTAGATATGATCATACCTGACTGTTATGACCCCATATATAATCATAAATAAGTCTATATATGATCAGATCTATTTATATATAAGTCTATATATAGTTAGGTCTGATCATACCTGGCTGTTATGACCCCATATATAATCATGTACAAGTCTATATATGATCAGGTCTGATCATATATGAGTCTATATATAATTAGATATAATCATACCTGGCTGTTATAACTCCATATATAACCATATATGAGTCTATATATGATCAGATCTGATCATCTATAAGTCTATATATAATTAGATATAATTATACCTAGCTGTTATAACCCCATATATGATCATATATAAGTCTATACATGATTAGATCTGATCAGACATGATTGATACAAACCCATATATAATTAGATATAGGCCTATATATAATTAGATCTGATCAGACGTGACTGATATAAACCTATATGTAGGTATATATGTCTATGATTAAATCTGATCAGATTTCATTGATATGAAACCTATAAATATTTAAATATATATATATATATATATATTAAATAATATGACAATTTTTTAATATCAATGTTATTAAATTTTTATTCTGTCAACTATCAATCAAACTTAAATCCCCAATACTTAAAAAATGTTCAAAGGTTTCGGCAGTAATTTAAAAGTACAAAGTATCAATTTGATTATTTGAGTTAAGTAATGCCATAAACGTTTCTTAATTGTAAGTGTATAACAGACTAGAGGATCAGACTACAAACCATCGATAACCAAAGTTAAGCAGCATCGGCGTTGGACATTAATTGGATGGGTGACCTCGTAGTAAAATATTTGTCGATGGTTAATAATTTTTTTTTTTTTTTTTTATTTAATTTTTTACCGACATTGATATTGATGAAGACAATAAATCCTAATTAAACTACTTAATTAATAATTTACAGATATTCTAAATGAGATTCTAAAAATGACTATATTCGTTCATGCATGATTATATATAATCATATATGATCATGTATAAACAGATCAAGTTATGTATGATCAGACCTGGCCAATTTTTGGATCTGATCATATATAGACAATTATGCATGATCATATATGATTAGGCAAAATCATTTTTTCCCGGGTACTCTTTAAAAATCTCCTTTGTAATTTTACTCAGACTCTAATTGTTTTTTTTTGTATTGGTTCTAAAAAGCATTTCTTTAACGATGATTTGTGTTTTTAGTTGAGATTGACTAAAAAAAAAAATGTACAGTAAAAATGCAGATAACGATTTTTTAGAAAATTTGATTCTCCACAAAAAGGTCCTCTTAGTAAATTGGCTCTAGTTCTTCGTTCACGAGATACAGGGATTTTATTAATTTTGTGAATAGAATCTTTGTCAAAAATTTTTCCGAAATTGATCAAATTTAATCTTCCGTATTTTCATTAATGGGTTAAATGATAAAAAATCTATTTACTCATTTAAAAGTGAAATTAAAAGGCATTTGGTCGAATTTTTTAAAAAATATTTTATTTATAAAATTAATGAAATCCCTATATCACGTGTATGAAGAACTTGAGCCACATAGCAAGAAGAACCTTTTTTTGTAGAGAATCGAATTTCCAAAAAAACTGTTATCTGCATTTTTACTGTAAATTTTGTTATTTAGTCAATATCAACTAAAAAACCAAATTATTTTTAAAAAAATGCTTTCCAGAACCAATACAGAAAAAACAACTAAAATCGGAGTAAAATTATTAAGGAGACTTTCGAAGAGTATTAAATTACCTACAACATGCCGTAAACGGCGACACAGTAACTTCAAATGCGGCTGAGTCATTGAAAATTGAAAAAATCATCTTTACTTTTCTATGTATTTTAAATGGGAAAACTTCAAAATGAAATACAAAGTTCGTAAAATCAAATATCCCTAAATATGCGAATTTTTACCTGATTTTTAATTAAGATTGTCACTGCGAAAAAGTTTTTTCTATTAAAAACCAATATTTGTGTCTTATAGAGGATGTTTCGCAGATTATAAAACCCTACTGTCATTCCTTGCGCAACTAATATGACCCGAGCAATTGATTGTCAAAGTCGAAATGTGCTTTTTTGCTTTGATCAATGTTAACGCAGCGCCAAACCGTCGTAGAGACTTTTAAGGGCGGCAAATTAAAGGACATTGAGTTACAAAAAAAAAACATTAAAGTCAGATTATCAAAACAAATTTAATGAAGTCTATAAACGTTTATTAAGATGGGAAAATATTTGGATAATTTTTTTTGTGGTGAATTTCTTAGGATGACTCTGGAACCGAGCTACCTACTTACCCGACACTCGTGAGACGCATGCCCGACACTAGTGAGACACATGTCCGACACGTGTTCTACACTCGTGAGACACATGAACGACACTTTTGAGACACATGCCTGACACTCGTGAGACACATGTCCGACACTTCGATGGAACTTGTCAGACATATGCCCAACACTTGTAAGAAACATGTCCGACACTTGTGAAACACTTGTCCTACTCTTGTGAGACACATGCCCATCACGTGTGAGACACATGTCCGACACTTATCCGGCACTTGTGAGACACATGTCCGACACTTGTGAGACACATGCCCGACATTTGCGAGACACATGTCCGACACTTGTGAGACACTTGTCTAACACTTATAAGACACTTATCCGAAACTTGTGAGACACATGCCCGACATTTGTGAGCCACTTGTGAAACACATGCCCGACACTTGTGAGACACATTCCGACCCTTTCGAGACACATGTCCGACGCTTGTGAAACACTTGTCATACACTTGTGAGACACATGCCCGACTGTTGTGTGCCACATGTCCGACACTTGTGAGACACATGCCCGACACTTGTGGGACAAATGCTCGAAACTCGTGAGACACATGCACGACACTTCGATAAGACTTGTCAGACATATGCCCAACACTTGTGAGAAACATGCCCGACACTTATGAGACACGTATCCGACACTTGTGAGACACATACCCGGCACTTGTCTGACACGTGTGAGACACATGACTGACACTGGTGAGACACATGGCCAACACATGCCCGACACTCGTGAGACGCATGCCCGACACTAGTGAGACACATGTCCGACACGTGTTCAACACTCGTGAGACACATGCACGACACTTCTGAGTCACATGCCCAACACTTGTGAGAAACATGTCCGACACTTGTGGAACACTTGTCCTACACTTGTGAGACACATTCCCATCACTTGTGAGACACATGTCCGACACTTGTAAGACACATGTCCGACACTTGTGAGACACTTATCCGACTCTTGTGAGACACATGCCCGACATTTGCGAGACACATGTCCGACACTTGTGAGACATATGCCCGACACATGCCCGACACTTATGAGACACATGTCCGACATTTTCGAGACACATGTCCGACACTTGTGAGAAATATGCCCGACACATGCCCGACACTTATGAGACACATGTCCGACATTTTCGAGACACATATCCGACACTTTCGAGACACTTTCGAGGCACATGTCCGACACTTGTGAAACACTTGTCCTACACTTGTGAGACATATGTCCGACACTTGTAAGACACATGCCCGACTGCTGTGAGCCACATGTCCGACACTCGTGAGACACATGTCCGACACTTGGATGAGACTTTTCAGACATATGCCCCACACTTGCGAGAAACATGATCGACACTTATAAGACACTTATCCGACACTTGTGAGGCACATGCCCGGCATTTGTCTGACACTTGTGAGACACATGTGAGACATATGCCCGACACATGTGAGACACATGTCTGACACTTGTGTGACTCATGTGAGAAAAATGTCCAAAACTCGTGAGACATATGTCCGACAATTGTCTGAATGTTGTGAGACACTTGTCCGATACTTGTCTGACACTTGTGAGACACATGTTCAACACTTGTGAACTACATGTCTGACACTCGTGAGACACATGTCTGACACTTGTCCGACACATGTCTGACACTTGTCCGACACTTGTGAGACACATGCTCGACACATGAAATGAAAATAACTAGAAAACAATGCAGAATTTGTAAAAACCTTACTGACAATAATTTGTAGAGAATAAAAGTGTCAACAAAATAGACTTTTCAACATTTTGTGATATGTCTGATATTTTCGCCGGAAAAGTAAAAAGATCTCCAACTTTACTTCGAGCTCTAATAACTTTTGAACAGATCGATTTATCAAAAAGTGATAGGAGACCATTTTCTTAGAGCGTTTAATTTCCTACAAAAATATGCATTAGTTAATTCGATTCGTTATCGAGTTACAAACATTTAAAGTCAAGAAAAAAATTTTCCCGTGGTGTTTAAATAGGAAATCGAATTTTCAATAAGCTAGGTTTGTAATCGACATAGGATTTTTTATCTTGCGAAAATCGAATTTCTATCAGATCTTGACGTTTTGAGGTACTCGGAAGCTATTCTGACTAATTTTAAGATGATGTCCGAGTTAATGTATGTGTGTGTTTGTACGTACATACGGATGTAAATATCTGTGACTTTCGAACGGATGAACCGATTTCTATCGTCAAGGTAGCATGCGACGCGGTATGTCGATATCTGAAAGTCGTCAAAAATTGAGCTCGATGAGTAAAGCTCGTTCGTAGATATTCCAAAAAAGAAATTTTTTAAAAAATGTCTTTTATTTTGGATAGCTTGTAATATTCTCGATAGATTAATTTTAAAATCTACTGAGCTCTTAAACTTAATAAACCGCGTCGAATGCCACCTCGCAGAGCTCGGAAAAATGAAATTGACAACATCGTACTCTGGTTAAAAAAGTGAATTAAAAAGGATTAAAAAAGCACACATATTTAATACTACTTAATACTCTTCAATACTTTTAATTCTCCGGAGAATTCAGATCGAAAATAAAACGAATCCTCTTTAATTCTCCTTCATCTAGCGAAAAAATTATTATCGTTTTAGAATTAAAAAGAATAAAAAAGGATTGAATATTTTTAATCCTAAATTATCCTTTTTAATTCTAAAATAATATTGCAATTTCTGATCGCGCGGAGGATATGAAAGTATAAAAGAGGATTCGAAAAAGTTTAATTCTGACTAATTCTTTTAAATTCTAAAATAATATTCAATTTCTGTTCCCGTGGAGGATTCAAGAGAATAAAAGAGGATTCAAAAAAGTTTAATTCTAACTAATTCTTTTTAATTCTAAAATAACTTTGAATTTCTGTTCTCGCGGAGGATTTAAAAAAGTTTGATTCTAACTAATTCTTTTTAGTTTTAAAATAACATTTAATTTCTGTTTTCGCGGAGGATTCAGGAGAATAAAAGAGGATTCGGAAAAATTAAATTCTAACTAATTCTTTTTAATTCTAATATAACTTTGAATTTCTGTTCTCGCGGAGGATTCAAGATGATAAAAAAGGATTCGAAATGTTAAATCTTAACTGATCCTTTTAAATTCTAAAATAATATTAAATTTCTGTTCTTGCGGAGGATTTAAGAGAATAAAAAAGGTTTCGAAAAAGTTTACTTCTAACTAATTCTTTTTAATTCCAAAGTAATATTTAATTTCTGTTCTCGTGGAGGATTCAATAAGATAAAAGAGGATTGGAAAAAGTTTAATTCTAACTAATTCTTTTTAATCCCGAGCGAATTCGGTTACATCGACAAAATATCTAAAACATACTTGGTATTTGAGTATCATTTTGGTATGTTTCCAGTAGAATTCTAAAAGTATACTCAAATTATACTTATCCATAATAATAATTTAGGTATTTTTTTGAACAATTTATACCGAAGTTATACTGAGATAAAAAATTTAATTTTTCAGATATCGATATGTTTAATGTGTTTAAGTATATTAGTTGAATAATTTATTTATATGTTTTTTTCAATACATAATTCAATAAAAAAAAGAAAAAAAAGTGATAATTGACTGAGGTTCCGAACTTGTGACTTCTCACTTGATAGTCTCGTGAAGTCCTCATAGCGCTGTCACAAGTCTTCATGAAATAAACAATTTTATTTTTATTTATGGTTTGATTTTTTTATGCATTATGTTTATGTTAACTATCGATACTATTATTGTAATAGAATCAAATAAATAATAAATTGATGATAATTGTATGTCTATCAAACACAAACAGAAACATTTCCTATAACAGTGAAATTTTTTTTTTATTTTGGTAAAATAAAAAAAAAGTAAATAAGTATTTACTACTCAAAAGCATTATAATACTAAATACTTAATTGAAATAGTATTTTTATAATTTTCTATGGAGACAATGAATTGATTTCAAACTTCAAACTTCAAAGAAACATTTTTCTTTTTTACCAGGTAAATACTTATATAGATAGATATTGTCCTCAACCTCTCTGATTTCGGTATAATTTGAGTATAAGTCGTGCTTGAAATAGATATTTTTTCAGTATCATTTCAGTATGATAAATTCAAAAACATGAGACGATTCGAGTATAATCTGGGTATTCATTAGGTATAATTCGTAAAGCATACCGAAATATTTATCAATTTCTACTACACCGGAAATGAACCCAAAAGAAACTTAAATTTTCGGTATAAACAAATTTGCGAGGGATTCTTATATAATATTCAATTTCTGTTCTCGCGAAAGATTCAAGAGAAAAAAAGAGGATTCGCAAAAATTTAATACTAACTAATTTTTTTTAATTCTAAAATAATGTTCCAATTTCTGTTCTTCCCGAGAATCCGAGAGAATAGAACAGGATTCGAAAAAGTTTAATTCCATCTTATGTTTATAATTTCAAAGTCATATGTTGCAATTGCTGTTCTCGCTGAGAATTCGAGAAAATTGTAACCATAACAAAAAAAATTATTTTTTTTTTAAACATTGAAAAAACAAAATAATAATGATTAGTGATTATTTATATATTAAAATTTGATTCTGGTAAAGAAAAGAAATAATAATTATATACGAGAAATTTTATTTTTTTTTATGGACAAATTTTTGGAAAAAAAAAGTAATGAAAAGAGAAAAAGGCAACGGGAAAAAAATGTAAGAGTGATCGTGAGACGCTCGCCGACCGACAATCTGGCGGGAGAGAGTAAGTGAGCGAAAGTTAGTTCCACGCTCACCGCTAGAGCGTGCGGGCTTCTTGGATATGGACACTTATAGTAGAAGTGGTGAAAACAAATGCCGTGGACGTTATCGTCAGTCATCACTCCACTGCTACCAAGTGAACTTTGCGTAGCAGAGTGGGAAGTACCTACTGGTAGTGGCGCAGTATACCCTGCATCACGTCCTATATATATATATATATATATATATATATGGGTCATTCCATGTCAAATCGACCAATAGCTGGAATCGACCCCTTTCGATTTGGACGAATTTGGGTCAGAAGTTTTCTCTCATCATATAACGAAGTTCTGCCAAGGGAAAAAAAAATAAAAAAATTTTTTTCAAAAGTTATGCAATTTTGAAAATTTCACTAATTTTCCTGTTTCTTAAACTTATTCTTCAAAGATCTCGAAAACTATTACAATTACTCTAATGATCTGAGCTAGGTTTTAAAGAGGATACTTAAAGGTACCAAAAAAAAATTTTTTCGAAAAAATTTTTCGAAAATTCGCTTTTTGGGAAAATTTTGAAATTTCCAAAATTGCAAAAGTCGATGATCGCCATCAAATTTTTCGCTCAAATTTTTCTGTAGAGTACCTCTAATTGATTTCAAAAGATCCTGAAATTTTTGAGTAGGGGTTTTTTTTGTTCAAAAGATATAAATTTTTGAATTTTAGGAAAAAAAAAATTTTCTTACTTTGGCATTGACTGAATAAAACAATGATAAATTCACTTGTAATTTTTAATTTTAAGGCTCAAAAATTTATTTTAATGCAATAGAATCAATAAAAAACTTATTAATGTGATATTTTTGTTTTTCAGCTACATTTTGATTTTAAATTGGATATAATTGTGTTAGGATGATCGTTTTTTCTTAGCCCTTTGCTGTGGTGTTGATTTCGCACTTCTTTTTCTCAATCTGAAAGTAAATAGTATTATTAGTATACATGTATATTCGATTCATATAAAATTTCCATTGAAAAATAGCATTCTAATAATACTATTTACTTTCAGATTGAGAAAAAGAAGTGCGAAATCAATACTACAGCAAGGGGCTAAGAAAAAACGATCATTCTAACACAATTATATCCAATATAAAATCAAAATGTAGCTGAAAAACCAAAATATCACATTAATAAGTTTTTTGTTGACTCTATTGCATTAAAACAAATTTTTGCGCCTTAAAATAAAAAATTACAAGTGAATTTATCATTGTTTTATTCAGTCAATGCCAAAGAAAGAAAAATTTTTTTTTCCTAAAATTCAAAAATTTATATCTTTTGAACAAAAAAAAACCCCTACTCAAAAATTTCAGGATCTTTTGAAATCAATTAGAGGTACTCTAGAAAAAAATTTGAGCGAAAAATTTGATGGCGGTCATCGACTTTTGCAATTTTGGAAATTTCAAAATTTTCCCAAAAAGCGAATTTTTAAAAAATTTTTTCAAAAAAATTTTTTTTTGGTACCTTTAAGTTATCCTCTTTAAAACCTAGCTCAGATCATTAGAGTAATTATAATATTTTTCGAGATCTTTGAAGAATAAGTTTAAGAAATAGGAAAATTAGTGAAATTTTCAAAATTGCATAACTTTTGGAAAAAATTTTTTATTTTTTTTCCCTTGGCAGAACTTCGTTATATGATGAGAGAAAACTTCTGACCATAATTCGTCCAAATTGAAAGGGGTCGATTCCAACTATTGGTCGATTTGACATGGAATGACCCATATATATATATATATATATATATATATATATATATATATATATATATATCTGGTATAGATAATATATTATATTTGGTATAATCAGCGCTCTTCCCCATGGACAATTCGGGATATCCATCCCAGTTCGGGCTCTCTATATTTTTCTTGGGAATAGTTCTTTATTCTATTCGATTTATCTGAAGAGAATTAAAAAGTATTAAAAATTTCAGAATATGAATTCTCCTTAATTCTATTTAATTCTCTGAAGAGAATTTAAAAGTATTGGAAATTTCAAAATGTGAATTCTCCTTAATTCTAATTAATTTTCTGAAGAGAATTAAAAAGTATTAAAAATTTCAAAATATGAATTCTCCTTCATTCTATTTAATTCTCTAAAGAGAATTTAAAAAAATTCAATTCATTTTTAATCCTCTTTAATTCTCTTTTTTAACCAGGGTATGTAAGACCCAAAACCAAACGATCATGTAGACACTCCAAGCTCTGTCGACTTCTCTCTCCAATGTGCCGGGAAAGGTATAATCTGGTTACTGAAGATTTAGGGGGCATGCTCCGATTAATGTTAATGAATCACGCATCTTGATATCGAGATCTCTAAGCTCTTTTCGGGTCATTTGAGGACACCGAAAAAGTAGAGTAGTACCGGGACAGCAAGCATGTTTGTTACGGTGACTTTGATTTTTCCGGAAAGTTCTGATGACCAGATTTTCTGGAGTCTCCAAAAATACTCACTGCAGAGAGTCGTTTTGATTTTATAAACGTCCTGCATAGGACTCCCATCAATCCCTAGATATTTGTACGACTCTTCAGCGACAAGATGGTCAATGACACTCCTATCTACTAACTCGATATTTTCACACACATCAGAGTACTTGCCCTTCACCAGATTAATGACCGCGCACTTGTCCAACTCAAAAGCCATACCCGCGAAAAATATTAGAAACTGCCTTTTTTCAATTTTTTCGTTGATAATATGATTCAAATTAAAGAATGAGTTAGATCAAATTATATGGGGATCGTAAGAGACCATAAAGACGAAGAGTTGGTATGATTTTGAACATATTCTAGTACATTATATTATGACATCCGTAAAAAATAACATAAAATGTTATTTTTTTAACATTTTGACGCCGATGTCTCTTGATCTAATTGACCAATTTAAACGTTTTGTTGAATTCGAGAGCTGATTGAAATTTGAAATCGATTGGTTCAGTCGTTTCGAAGATATTTGGAAGAAACCGTTATTCAGCATTTTTTTTTTCCCACGATATTTCTTTGATAAATGATCTGATTTTTATGTTTGAAGTGGCAATCTACCCGTTTTGATAAAGTGTAAAGCTGATCAGATTTTGAAATCATTTGGTTTAGTTATTTAAAACATATTTGCAAAAAACCGTTTTTCACCATTTCTTTTTACCACGATACTTTTCAGACAAATAACCCGATTTTAATGGTTGAGGTGGCAATTGACGCGTTTTAATAAATTCTGAAGCTGATCAGATTTTGGAATTTTTTAGTTCAGTTGATTCAAAGATATTTGCAAAAAATCGTTTTTTACCATTTCTTTCTCCAACGATATCTTTTGAACAAATCAACCGATTGAGATGGCTAAGGCGGAAATCGACGAGTTTTATAAAGATCTAGAGCTGATTAGATTTTGAAGTCGATCGTTCAAGTCGTTTCTAAGAAATCAATAAAAAACTAGAAGAAAAAAATTTTTAACTTCTTACTTAGAAAATTGTAAATTTTCAAAAATCCGGGAAGTTATTGTTTTCACCCCGATTTTTCATGAGATGTCGACGTTTTGAGGTCCTAGGAAGCTATTCTGACTATTTTCAGAATGATGTCCGAGTGTATGTATGTATGTATGTGTATGTGTGTGTGTGTGTGTGTGTGTGTGTGTGTGTGTGTGTGTGTGAAAGAGCTTGTTGGCCCTCGACTTTCCTGAAAACTTCAGATCATTCGTTCAAGTAGACTCGAAAATATTGGCGAATTACGAAAAAAAAAAATTTTTTTTAGTTTTTTAGTGATTTCTAAGAAACGACTTGAACGATCGACTTCCAAATCTAATCAGCTCTAGAACTTTATAAGCCGCGTCGAATACGACCACAACCATCTCAATTGGTTAATTTGTTCGAGAGATATCGTTGGAGAAAGAAATGGTAAAAAACGGTTTTTTTCGATTATCTTTGAAGTGACTTATTCGATCAATTTCAGTATTTAATCAGCTCTAGAACTCAATAAAACGCGTCGATTGCCACCTTAATCATCTTAATCGGTTCATGCGTTCGAGAGATATCGTTGGAGAAAGAAATGGTGAAAAACGGGTTTTTCCAAATATCTTCGAAACAGTTGAACCGATCGTTTTCAAATTCTAATCAGCTCTAGAATTCGAGAAAACGCGCCGATTGCCAGCTCAAAAGTCAAAATCAGTTGATTAGTTCAAAAGATATCAGCGCTGAAAAGTTAAAAAAATAACATTTCATGTCATTGTTTCCAGATAAATCAAAATATAATGTGTTAAAATGTGTCTTAAATCATACCTACTCTTTCTCTTTACAGTCTCTTTTGATCATGAGATAATGTCATATAACTTGTTCTTTAGTTTTAAAGATATTGTCAGCAAAAAATTGCAAAATCCCAGTCTTTAATGTTTTTCTCGGATATTCCATATATTATTTCTCTGAACTAAGTCAAACCTCATTCAAATTTTGATTTAGATCACTGACAGTGATTTCTGCCTCAATACATTTATTTCGAAGGACATAATTGAGAATAAAAATTTAAAAGCCGCTTCTTTATTAATAATTTTCGATTCTTAACTTTCCAAACTCTAGCACAAAACGTAACTTGTCAGAGCTTAAAAAGCTCATAAAAAAATGATCGCATGTAATAGCATTTTTGAGCTCGAAGAGCTCGAAAATATATTTACAGTAATGTTTTCAAGCGTCTTGAGCTCGAAAACAGCGGGAAGTTTTGAGGCTGGCCCGCAGGGCCAACCGACGCCCAGATTTTTTGTTTGTAATTCACCAATATTTTCGAGTTTACTTGATCAAATGATCTGAAATTTTCAGAATAGTTGGTGGCCAACAAGCTCTTTCGATTGCCGCCTGAAACATCCAAATTGGTTCATTAGCTAAAAAGTTATAGACCGGTCACACACATACATACACACATATACACACACACATACACACATACAAACACTCAGACATCATTCTGAAAGTAGTCAGAATAGCTCCCTAGGACCTCAAAACGTCGAGATCTGATGAAATTCCGATTTTCGCAAATCGGGGTAAATCAATAACTCCCCGAATTTTTCGAAAATCGTCGATTTTTTTAGCGGGAGGTTAAAAAAATCAGAAATTTTGTTTTAAAAAAAAACAATAAATCTTGTGTAATAACCTGAGGAGAGTATTAAAAATAAGAAAGATGTACTTTTAATTATTCACTTCTTAGAATTGTACTTAAAAAGTAATTACTCATGACTATAAAACATCCGTCCAGTAAAAATGCTCTAGTGAAGACGTTCGACGGAATGATAATAAAGGCTGTAAAATTGAACAAGAGTAGGGGAAAAGGGAAACCTGACTTTTGCCACGCAAATGTGAAAACAGAATGCTTTAAGTGGCTCAACTAGTCCGACGCTTTGATGCACGCCGCATTTCAGCACACTTATCCACTCATTTTAACTGTGTCATTTATATATATATATATATATGCATAAGAAATGTGAGTGGTCGTTACATCTTGATAGATATTCCCTCGTACATACTGCCCGCTTAATCAGATTGTATTGTGCGTTAATCACATATGCGTTAGTGTGCATGTGTAATATAAGCTTGAAAAGTAGATTGTACATCTGAGTATAAGATAACCGCCGTGATCAAGACGAATAATATTGTCATTTACACAGCTTCCACGAGTATTTTTAATTAGCCCATGAAAAAATGATTTGCAAAAATTTCATAAAATTATACTGACATTGATTATTCATAAGAAATGGTAAAAAACGGTTTTTTTCGATTATCTTTGAAGTGACTCATTCGATCAATTTCAATATTTAATCAGCTCTAGAACTTAATAAAACGCGTCGATTCAATATGTTTCTATTGACGAAAAAATCGCAGTGTCTGCCGCACTCGAACCTGGATCCTTCCGATTCTGAGCCCTTACTGTTATCCATTGCGTTAACCCATGTATTTTATTGCATTTGAATAAGCAGCCCCCGTAAAAAAAAAAATTTTATATGATTACATAAAATTATACATAAATATCTAAAAAAAATTACATCAGAGTTTCGACTATACATATATTTTTCTACAGTTTCATATAATTATTTGTAGTTTTATATATTATACTCATATTGCACTCATACAGTAAATTTATACTCATAAATAGAATATTGAAAAATAATTTTGATTCACCTTTCATATACACGGAGAAAAAAATATCGCCAGAATGACTATCCAATGTATCCTCAAATGACGTATCGTCAGAATAACGATTCGTATACCTAATTTAGGAATACTCTCATATTAATTTAATGATCTATAGTATCGTTAAAGTAAAGATACGTTTTTGGGTTAGGTTAAGTATTCGTTTATTTAATTTAACAATACGACGAATAGCCTTTGTAACGATATGTAGTTTCGTTGATACAGTCAAAACCGCTTATAACGACTTTGAAAGGACTGATGAGTTATGGTCGTTATAACCGGTAGTCGTTATAACCAACATCAATCATTAAAAATATAAAATGCTTTAACCAAATTTATAAATAGTTTACAACTGTTTATTAAACTAACAATACATCATATTATTAAATCTTTTATTTTTAGATTAAATTACTTTAAGAAATTAGTAATTTTTGTTTGTTTAGTACAGTGAAACTGTGCGTCGTACTGCTGAATTTGCTGAGACATTTTATTCAACGATTCATTATTATTGCTTAAACAATATTCTTCTTTTCCAAGCACAAATTTTTGTAAGACTGTAATAGCAGATAGTGCTCCACTGATTGTCGGTATTACAAAGTTTCCTTCTTCATTTTCTAGTTCGTCGTGGTCCTCGATCACCGTGTCCAAGTTTTTAATCTCTTCTAAAATTTCCTGATCACTTAGTGATGAACAGACTGCTATGTTGTTGTCTACCTGGAGGAATTCTTCAACATCCAAAGCTGTCAGAGGTGGCGTAAGTGCTTGTCCTAACTGCAGTAGAGACACGTTATCTTTTTCACTTGCTGGTGAAATTTCATCTTTATCAATAAGAGTACATACAGAAGGATCTATAAATCCAGCGTGCTTAAAACAGTTGGCGATGGTCCGTTGAGTAACATTTTGCCACGCTTGTGAGATCATAAAAATCGCGTCTAGAATTGTAAACTTTTCTTCTTCCTTTTTTTCAATACGCTGTAGTAAATTTATTACTAGCAGTTTTCTATAGTGCATTTTCAGAGATTTAATCACTCCTTGGTCCAAAGGTTGCAAAACAGACGTTATGTTAGGCGGTAAAAATACGACCTTGATATATTCTAAATTTTCAACTAAGCAATGTGCAGGACAATTATCTACCACAAGAAGAATTTTTCTCTTTTGCAATTGTAATTGAGAATCCCAATTCCGGAGCCATTTTTCGAAAATTTTTGATGTCATCCACGATTTATTATTGTTTTCATAATCTACAGGAAGTGAGTTTGTATTTTTATTTTTAAAACAACGTGGTTTTTTCGATTTTCCGATGACTAAAAGTTTTTTTTTACATGATCCTGTCATATTTGCAGCAGCCATAACAGTAATTCTCCTTTTAGATAGTTTTCCACCTGTACACTTATCACCTTTAAACTTGAGCGTTTTATCAGGAGTCATATTATAAAATAAGCCCAATTCATCTGCGTTGAAAATGTCTTCTGGTTTATAACCTTGACACAAAATAGGCCACTTTTGTGACAACCACTCTTCTTTGGTTCCAATAGGCACATCAGCCGCTTCACCACTGATTTTTCCACTAACTATGCTGTGTCGAAGACGAAAACGTTGCACCCACGAAGAACTACACTTGAAATTCTCTTTACCTAATTGACGGGCAAAATCGTTTGTCTTCTCTTGTAAAATAGGTCCACTGATAGGTATATTATTAGACCTTTGATGTTTAAACCATTTTAGCAACGCTTGATCAATATCGTTGTGTTCAGTTGTTCTGGCTCGTTTAATCTTCAAGTTGTTTTCTTCAAACGTCTTTTTTATCCGCTCCTTATCCTTCCAAATCGTGGAAATTGTCGAATGTGATACAGCATATTCTTTAGCAATACCGTTATTAGTTTCTCCACTTTCTAAACGCCAAATTATATGAGCCTTTTCTTTTATATCAAATACTTTTCTCTTTCTTTTCGACATTTTGACAACGATGTTTTATTTGTCTTGTCAAACGATAAACTGATTTGAAATTCTCAGTGTGACTAATCTTAAGCTGCAGAAATATGTGAAACGTCATAAGTACTATTACTGAAAAACAAATACTGAAATACAAATAAGTGTACAAATATAAATACAAGTGTAAAAGCCCGTCTTAGACGTTATAACCGATGCCGTTCTCCAAAAACGTAAGTCAATTACGGTCGTTATAAGCGATTTGTCGTTATAGGCGATGTCGTTATAAACGGTTCTTAGCGCGTAGGTTTTATATTGTATCAGGACGGGACCTTGAAATTTTGTCGTTATAACCGGTTCGTCGTTATAAGCGATGTCGTTATAAACGGTTTTGACTGTATAAGTATCTGTATAGCCAGCGTGAGGATCCGTATAGCTAAATTGGCTATACGTATCATCGTTCTCGGTTGCCGGATGCCTAAATACAGAGTTTGCGCAATAGTCATGTCAGCGATTCATAAAATGCCTAAAATAAGGATACGGATCGTCATTTTGACGATCCACTGTGAGGATACTCTGTATAGCTGAATTGGCTATACGGCGTATCGTTAAGTAAGATGACTATACAGCGTATAGCCAGAATAGCGATACGTATACTTAATCTGGCGATATTTTTCTCTCCGTGTATTGGATCAAATGAATTTGAAAAAACTATTCATAATATTACTTGTCATCTTCAATCGGAAAATCTTTTTTAATTCAACTTCTTGATCAACAAAATGGATCAGTTTGAAATTTTGACAATAAATATCATGCAATTAAGTTTTTTAATTCAGATTCAGTCGCAATAATAGAACATGCTTTCAAAAAAGTTCAAAAATTACAAATACATAAGTTAACTATGTATTATAATCGATTAAGTAGAATTTATACTATAAATTCTTATATTTATATGTAAAATTATATAACTATACAAAATTATATATGATTTTAGATAATGACGTGAAACATGGTGATGGCAATGGGATAAAATTATGCATAATAGTATGTAAATTTATATGTTTTGTAACATGGGGAAAAATTCGATGCCGACCCCTGTTTAAATAGTAATCAAAAATAGTTAAAATTTATACGTTGAGCAGATTTTGGTGTCATCTATGAATGATATTTGAACTTTTGACCGAGCAATCGATCTAACACATGGATTGAACGAAAGATCCGGTTGAGACGTTGAATGTAACGGCTACACTGTAAAAAATAAGGTACTGACATCAAACTCCCTTAGCGTTTCACAAATTTCCTTTTTGGTGAAACCAAATTCGTTTGAACCAACGAAAACTAGTTTGACTAAAGAAAATCATTTTTTATGCATTAAAATCTCTACTCGACTATGAAAAATTGCTTACGCGTTCATGTTAAAGTTTTCAAGTTTGACCGTAATTGAACTAACATTTAATTGAATGGTAAAATATATTTTAATGAAAGTTTGGATGTACTTGATTTAAAAATAAAAACTTGTTGAAACACACTTTAAAATTTTTAGAAATTTAACTGAAACTCTGGAATTTATTGGTTTGAAAACTTTACATGTTTCAATGGAGCAAGAGCAGTTTTCTATAAAACCGAACGAGTCATGACAACCGACAAGTTTCTCGGGGAAAGAATCCGATGATGTTGTAGGAATAATTTCACGCACTAACATTAAAACTGAAGAATATTCGAAAAGAATATGAATGTATATACGTTACAAAATATCGAACGATATTTGAACAAAAGTCTTTATAGTATCGATGAAGTAAAAAAATTTATTTGTCAAAAGAGCTACATATTTATCTCGCTTAGATCAATGTATAAACATTTCACTGTATATATCCATTCAACATGAAAACAAAGTGCTAGAAGCACAACTAAACTAAAACTTTCCTACTGGTTTCGTAGCATACCGGTAAAGCGTCTAAATCTCGAGGGTGCTGGGTTCGAATCCTCTGGATACCCATATTACGATTATTTAATTTATCACTAAAAACTGAGTATGTAGGATTATTTGTAAAGTATAATCGAATTTATATATATATATATATATATATATATATATATATATATATATATATATATAATGTAATTGTCCCAATTCTTAATACAAAACAAAAAATTGGTGTATTACCGTACGATGGACGGTGTGGCTCAATAAGTTATAGATCAAATTGAATGGAATATAGTATAGTACCGGATAGCTCAACTGGTAGAGCACTCGGCGTGATACCGACATGGTCCGGGTAAAAAAAAAATTCCAAAAAATCTGAAAAAAAATATCGAACACAAAAAAACGAGTTTCAATTTTTTTTTCTTAGATTTTTTTTTTTTGAGATTTTTTGGAAATTTTTGTTTGTCTTTTCCTTGGATTTGCTGAGTAACCAACGCAAAAATGTGAGAAAATTATTTTTTGATTCTGATTATGATTACACTTAAAGGAACAAAACTTGCTCCTTTAATTGTTTAGCAAAACTTTGATCAATTGACCCCGAAAAATGGTTCGATAGATCAATTTAAAAATTTACGATATTACATATCATAAACCTAACTTAAATTTTTGTCCACAGGACCTAAATCACAACCACAGTTTCTTTACTCTAACTTGACTCTACAAATTAATTGACTCTAGTTTTAACAATACTCAATAACTTTTCCCACTTAAATTTTTAATATTCATAATTCACTGCATTTCCAATCAATTAATTTATTTTTGTTTAATGTAATTTATAAATTAATTAATTTTTGCCACTTATAAATTTCCACTAATTATTTTCTCTGATTAAAATTTTATAATTAATTTGCCACAATTTTTGTTCATTACTTTCAATTCCTAAATGTTTCACTGACAATTTTCACAATTAAATTTATTTCACTTTCAAAATAATCCGTTATCAACTTTACTTACAATTTAATTTATGCAAGCTCTAGTATCTTTTATTTAGTTTTTAGATATTTTAATTAACTTAAAATTAATTTAGTAATGACTAGAATTTGATTTCGGGTTGACTAGAATTTCGGACGGTGAATTGGCGTCACGCGGTTCCCGATTTTTATTGACGTTATTTGAGTAAATTGATTGAAACTTCTGACTTAGGAATTAATGCGGCTGACGGAACAAATTCCAGCCTGTATTAACCTTAAGATGCAGTAATAAATTAATTTATAACGGCTGAAGAGCCTGGGATAAATACTACCGAGTTCGAACACTTAACGGCGACAAAGCGAGACGCGATGGAACTTTCGAGAACACGAGATTGAACGGCTGGAGAGCCTGAACTATCCGTTTCTTTACGCGAGATCAACGGAAAGATATTAAGTAATATATTATAATAAATTAGCCAGATTAATAGAATTAATCAGAGGCCTTAATTAATTATAATTTACCTCCAAATATAATTTCAGCAACACTTGATGGATTCAGCGGTTGTTCTGCCGTCGGATGCGGTTCATTAGCTGATGTTGGTATATCCAAATTTTCCAGGTTTTTCCGTTGCCTCAATAACTTCTCGCTCCTTAATTTATTGCCTCTTTACACCAATGGACATAATTATTAAGTTATGATTGATTGAAATCTGTCAATCATCAGTACGCATTAGAATGTTTTATAATTACTTAAGCGAATGGCCTCTGGAGAGCCTGGTAATAAAGATGTTAAATTATAAAATGTATCGCCTCGTTCCACGTGAAGCGGACGTAGACTTGGATAATTACCTTGTATTAAAATGTATCTGATCACTTTAGTCGTTCACTAACTCTTGTAGGGAATTTATTCAACGCCGCCCTGAAATTTACTGTACGATTATTGGTACCTGAAATATCGATGATCAAACCAAAAGGATCATTTTTCGTTTGAAGGCTGATATCTCAGCGACAAGTTGTCGTACGAATCTCCAAAAAGATGCAAATTAAAGCTGATTAAATTTGCTAACCGACTTATCCATTGGTTTAGCTGAAAAAAAATTTTCGCAGCCCGTGGACTCTCTCAAAAAAAAGAAAAAATTTAGAAAATTTTCGTCTCGCGTTATTTCTCATGTTTGTGAAATAGCTAAAGCTCTAAAATAATTTTTATGAAAATGTACCGAAACTAGAAATTTTAAGCTATAAAATGCTATTTTCAAAATCCCGATACGATTATTTTTTACGAAGTTAGTCTTGCAAAAATCACTCAAAAATTTCTAAAACTTTTCTTTTCCTTCAATTTATGGCATGAGTGTATTATAAAAAGAACTAATAAATAAAAAATGGTAATCATCGACAAATTTTTTATTTTTTCAGAAAAATCTAAGAAAATAACAATCATAACATCGATCATTTTTCGTTTGAAGGCTGATATCTCAGCGACAAATCGTCCTACGAGGTTAAAAAAAACAAATTGAAGCTGAATAAATTTTCTAAACAAGCTATGCATTCGTTCAGTTGAAAGAATTTTTCCGCGGTCCGTGGGCTTTTCGGAAAAAAAACAAAATTTAGAATTTTTTTGTCTCGTATTTCTCATGTTTGCGCAATAACCGGAACGTTTAAAAAATTTTGAAAAAAATGCACCAAAATTTTAGTAATTTTTACCATTACATTTTCTCCGTTTATAATTAATATGACAATAAGCATTAATGACTTTTTCCAAAATTAAACTAATTAACTGATTATTCTAATTAATTAATAAATTATTGAAAATAATGATAATCAAATGAAATAAACGAATATTTAAATGATTATAGAATGTAAATGGTTTGCATGTAGTAAGCTTGTTCAAAAAATTATACCTTCTGACAGATAAAAATGACAAATGAATTTGTCTATGTCGTTACGCTCTGAAAGCTGGCTAGTGCTTGCACGAGTGTACGTACATTTTTGTACCCACGTGAAATGGTTTTGCCTGGTCATGTTCGCGATGATGTTCTTATATATACATATATACAATACAATGTACATTGTCTCAACTGGCAATTGTAGTTGTATTTTTTGACACACGCAATGTCGTCCTCGTGTAACCCCGGGGGTAATCAGTCAATTACCCTAATCCCGTGAATATTCCAACGAATAAAAGGCATATCCGAGTGTAAAGTGCCGCAACGAGTTGAGTTTTCTGTGAGGGGTCACGGGGGAATAAGATCGTAACGATGGATTACAGTGAATAAGAATTAAGATCGCGGGTGGAAAACATTAAGTGTGCAAATAAGAGAATGAGGAAAGAGGCGGAGGTCACGCTGAACAGAGTCGCATACGAAACATTATGCATGCGAGGAATGCGCCCTCTCATTATTTCATTCAACGATGTATATTGTCCAATTCAAAGTAGCCTAAACTTTGTTAAGTGTATGATTGTTCAATGTCCTCTATGCTAGCTTATATAAAATACATTTTACTGCTTAAGATATTCATCACTTTTATTTTATTCTTTAAATACCGAAAGGAATTGATAGCATGCTTCATTTAATATTTTAATTATATAATAAGCCCTCTTAATTTAATTATGTGTATACTCTAGGTAGTCAGCACTCTTAATAATAGCAGTTACAAAACATATTTTTTTTTATAAATATTCAATTTATCAGGAAATTGATTTAATTTGTTAATAAATCTAATAAATTATATCTAGCGATTTTAAAAAAACAAAATTTGTATTTAAATCACATCAGAAAATCAAGGGTCTAACAAGACACCATTAATTTTGAAAAAAATTGAGATAAAATGTGACTGCATTCTGATTAAAAAATTTCATTTACGATATTACGGAGAAGATGAACAATTTCCATTCTCAGAAATGTGAGAAAAAATTTTTAGTAGAAAGATTTTTTTTTACTTTCCGCTAAAAAAATTGAAGATTTTCAGAAATTCAGGGAGTTATTATTTTCACTCCGATTATCGAAAATCGAGTTTTCAACAAACGTCGATGTTTTGAGGTCCTAGGAAGCTATTCTGCCTATTTTCGAGAATGATGTCCGAGTATAGGTATGTACGCGCGTGCGCGCCCGCATGCGAGAGTGTGTGTGTAATCTCTTGATAACATTTAACCTTATTATCTGATCCGAATGGTTCCAGTGGCAATCAAAAAAGCTTGTTAGCTATCATCTTCCTATTAAATTTTATGTCAATCAGAGATATATAAGATAAAAAAAAATTTTTTTTTTTTAGTTTTTTTCACATTTTTAAAGAACGGCTTGATCGTTTGATTCCAAAATCTAATAAGCTTTAATATTCAATAAAACGTGTCGATTTTCTCAAAAGCCGACTTAGTTAGATCACTCGTTTGAGAGATATTGCGAGAGAACGTAATGAAACGAAGCAATTTTCTAGCAAATATCTTTGAAACAACTTAACCGAACAATCCTAAAATCTAATCAGTTCTCAAATTCAATTACACATGTCTATGGCCACCTTAAATATCAAAATCGGATCATTTTTTCAAGAGTTATCTTGAGAGAAATAAATAGTATTAAATGGTTTTTTTTGAAAATATTAATAAAACAACTGAACCGATTGAATTCAAAATCTATTCAGAACTAGAAATCGATAAAACGCGTCCATTCCTGGAAGAGCCACCTCAACCGGTTAATACGTTCAGGAGGTATCGTTGGTGGAAAAATGATAAAAACGATTTTTTCCGAATATCTTCAAGAAACTAAACCGATCAATTTCAAGATCATATTAGGTCTAGAATTCAATAAAACACGTCGATTGCTGTATGGAACATCAAAATCTGTTGATTTATTCAAGAGATATTTATGCCAAAACATATGAAAATTAACGATTTATCCTAGATACTTCATAATATAACATACTAAATCATTCAAAAATTATGCCAGATCTTTATTTTCATGCCACTGCATAGTTTATTGTCATCAGTTCGTTAGTTTAAAAAATATCACCAGCAAAACATGTGAAAAATTCTCGTCCTCTGTATTTTTTTTCGGTTATTTCATAATTCGAGATTATGATCTAATTCAAAACTCCTTTCAATCTATATAGATTACTTACTCAATTCAGTTATAGGTGTTTTCTTGAGAATAATCGTACACAAAAATTTAGGATTGTTTGTTACTTATTTGTAATTTTTTTAATTCTCGTGGTTCGATGTAGGACATCATTTTTCTTGAGCTCGGAGATCTTAAAACATCAAATGTACCCAAAATTACGTTCGAGCTCATTGTTTCCAAGCTCCAGGAACTCAAACCCAGCGGGAAGTTTTTAGGCTGGCTCACAGAGTCAACCCGTCTTTAGATTTTTATCTTTGCAATGTTCGTTACATGTGTAAGATATCGACGTCTCTAAATTATAACTGTCACTATAGTATAGGATATATGCATTTTATAAATATTATTTGATATTTTTTGCAACACCTGCTTTGAAAGTTCGTTTTCCAAGTGCTGTAAGTTGTGTCAGAAGCGCCAAATATATTCAGTCTTACCTATACATGTTACTTAAACGTACTTGTGTGGTTAATAGCTGTAAACAGCAGTTCAAACTTTAGTATACAAAAGTAGTAATAAGATGTTACGACCAGTGACTTTATCTAATTTTGCTCTCTATAACTAACGACGCGATTATACTTGAAGCAAGAAAAACACCACCACACGTTAGGACATTGCATTACTTTTTACTTTCATTAGCTCATGTGATATGTATTGTATACGATGGACAACTTTGACAATTAATGGTTTCTGGAATTATAAAACAAACATTCACAAACTGTAAATTATGTTAAAAATTATCATTTCTTTGGAAAATTTGATTTAAAATATAATTTTAATTTTTTTAGTTCTCGAAACTTGAAGTTTCATAGCAGGGTTTGCAAAAAAATATTGTATTCTACAGGTAGACTAATAGTCCAGTCGATGTGGAAAAAAACCGTGCAAGATAAAAAAATCCGCTTTTATCAACCGATTTAAAAAAAATTTTTTTTTAAAATGCTAGAAAAAATTTAGAACAAAAAGTTGATTTAAATTCGGTGTGTGCAAATTTTTTTTTATAAAAAAATTAGATGTAAAATTGAATATCTCAGAAACTATTAAGAAGTTATCGAGACAAATTAGTATCATTATGTTTGGGATTTAATAACGAACAAAATAAATTTCGACCGAAGTCTCTACGATGAATAGTTGCTGAGATAAAAATTATTAAAGCTCGAAAAACGAAAAAGCGCGTCATTTTGTCCGCGCGCGTATAAACAAATGGCTGTAACTCAGTCGCATATCAATATTTTTACAAATTTTTTTTTTATTCTTTTGGTGAATCATATATCAACCATAAAAAAATTGGTAACTTCCAAAAAAAATTTTTTAAATTTAAAATTAAAAAAAAGTAAAAATCACATTTTGTTGATTAAAAAATAGAAAAAATAATAAATAAATAGAATGACCTAATGAATAATTTTGTTTGAACAATTACCTAAACAATTACGAATAATGACAGTTAAAAAAAAATTTATTTTTCATGAGAAAATGCGTTTTAACAATTATTGGAATTTATCAAAAATTAAAAAAAAAAAATTATTTTTTTTTGATACAACATAAATTCATCTCGCGAAATTCTGAATTGAATGGTATGAACTAATTTTGGTCGATTTTTTGAAATTTTTCCTTTATAATTTTCAATATAAGGATGAAAAAATTTCTTGCTACGGGATTTAGAAAGAATTCGACTCCGGATATTTTCGGGAATTGTTAGAGAGAGAAAGTAATCGTTATCCGTTAGAAAACGACACTACGTCTTATGCCTACTTTCTCTCTCTAACAATTCCCGAAAATATCCGGAGTCGAATTCTTTCTAAATCCCGTAGCAAGAAATTTTTTCATCCTTATATTGAAAATTATAAAGGAAAAATTTCAAAAAATCGACCAAAATTAATTTATACCATTTGATTCAGAATTTCGCGAGATGAATTTATGTTGTATCGAAAAAAAAAATTTTTTTTTTTAATTGTTGATAAATTCCAATAATTTTTAAAACGCATTTTCTTATGAAAAAAAAATTTTTTTTAACTGTCCTTACCCGTAATTGCTTAGGTAATTGTTCAAAAAAAATTATTAATTTGGTCATTTTATTTATTTATGATTTTTTCTATTTTTTAATTAACAAAAAGTGATTTTTACTTTTTTTAAATTTTAAATTCGAAAAAATTTTTTTGGAAATTACCAATTTTTTTTTTGGTTGATATATGATTTACTAAAAGAATAAAAAAAACATTGTAAAAATATTGATATGTGACCGAGTTACAGCCTTTTGTTTATACGCGCGCGTACAAAATGACGCGCTTTTTCGTTTTTCGCGCTTCAATGATTTTTATCTCAGCAACTATTGGTCGTAAAGACTTCGGTCACAATTTATTTTGTTCGTTATTAAATCCCAAACATAATGATACTAATTTGTCTCAATAACTTCTTAATAGTTTCTGAGATATTCAATTTTACATCTAATTTTTTTATAAAAAAAAAATTTGCACTCATCGAATTTAAATCAACTTTTTGTTTCAAATTTTTCTTGCATTTAAAAAAAAAAAATTTTTTAAATCGGTTGATAAAAGCGGATTTTTTGATCTTGCACCGTTTTTTCGTCCACATCGACTGGACTATAAGGAGCAAACATGACAATTATAATCATTCCATTTGCTTTAAGGTTACGATACATTGACATGAGGACAAGTGTGGTGGCTGCTACGAGCGGCAGGCCTTACGCACATGTCACGACAACATAATTGTCAAATTATTTGCTCATTAGTACACATGTAGAATAAACTACTAATACCCAGTAAACACATTGACGTAAATTTGACGTCAGAGTGACGTTACGCAATGTCATAATTTACGTAAGACATGAGTCATGAATTAGTCAGGTTCGATTATTTCGCACTTTTTTACGTAAGATTATGATGTGAAACTAATGACATAAACATGACGTGAATGTGATGTCTGTGTGACATTCTATGACGTCAATATGACATATGGGTGATATCAAAATTATCAATCTGAAAAAAAAAATTTTTGGGAAAAAAAAATTGAAATACCAAATTTTTGATTTGATTATTTCCTCGCGAACGCATTAAAAATTTAAAAACTTTTAATTACTAATATTATTTTCATTGTTATGTTTCAAAAATTCATTATTATTTAATTTCACTTTATAGATATTTATTCAAAACTAACAAAAGTAACAGGATCTATTATTACATTATCCATTGCGATTTCTATATTTTCAGGAGTAGCTTCAGTGCTGGTACTCACTGTCAAGAGTAAATTTTTTTTTTTGGTTATTCTCCTGTTTAAAATACGTGTGTGCCTGGAAACGTGTTTTAAGAAATTTAATTTATTAAGTAATTTATTTTTATTATTGATTTTTTAAAGTTTATTCATTTGTTGCATTCACATACTGTTCAACATTGCGCGGACCATGGAGAAAGACTGCAATGACTCGAAGTCTCATTGAACATGGACTGAAAAGCCTCGCAGTTGCAAAATCTAGCTACTCCCCCCTTACTCGAGACTCCTCATTGGCCAATTCTCAATTTTTCCCCTTCTCTTCAAAATCCAGCTATCTCATTGGAATGCAGGTACCGAATTTTCCCACTCCACGCCGAATATTTTAGAACCCAGCTTTCGGGTATTAAAGGAGAGACGCTGAGAGCGGCAGAGCATTAAGTCATGATCAGTCCTACTGAGAAAAATACCTCTACAGATAGCAAGCAAGGCTATCAGCGAATAACTACCAAACCTATTCAAGCGAGCAAGACTTGAATTGTCTCCAGCGACTTCTTACAACCAATAGTTGAGTTTAAGAACAAGCCTTTGAGTTGTCTCAGCTCTTTTCAGAGCTGGTCAATAAGACCTCCGGGTCAATTAAGAAACTTTCAATTTATCAATAGCTCTTCTCAGGGCTATCGTTGGCTTAGCTCTATTCAGAGCTAGTCAACCAGACCTCCAGGTCGAGCGTAAGACTTCTCACCCTCGCAACGGTTCTTTCAAGGACAATGTCAACTCAAGTTCCTAACGTAAAAACTCAAACGGTCTTTCTCAAAACCACAAAAGCCTTTTTCAAGGCCACCAACTATTTTCAAGGTATTCTCTTAAATAGAAAACCATACTACTGGCAGACTACTCGTCGTAAATTTTTTGGTCCTTCGAGCCAGATAGTTTTCTATTCAAGTTGAATTTCTCGGCACCAAAGTCAAGAGGCCAAGGACATCTCCAAGAGATTGGTCAATCTAAACTCAACGCATTGCGGAGCATGGAGTGCTGCGAGGGATTTTAGATTGATTGAAATCTTCAAGACATCTCAACATGGCCAATTCAACGGGCAAGCTTAAGCTAGAAGAGAGTAGATTCATCTACATCTCCGAACTTGCAGCTGAAGTCGAGGCTGGGGTCATCTCTAAGATCAACATTTACGCGGCTAAGGCGAAACTCATCATGCTGAAGACAAACTGGGAGAAGTTTGAGTCTGTCGACTCGTATTGCGGAATTGGAAGCCACGGAACCTCCAGCTGAAGACTCACTAGCTGACGTGAACTTCCGAGGGACCTCTCATCATCGACTATCTCTGCCAGGCATCTCCATACTGAAATTTTCTGGGAGCGTCTCGGAATGGCGGCATTTTTAAGGCATGTTCGTGTCAGTAGTCGGCGAAAACATCTCCATCTCAGCGATTGAGAATATGCATTATCTATGCGCAAGTTTAGAAGGAGACGCTGCTAGTCTGATAGCAAACCTCAAGATATCTGCCGACTCGTTCGCTTCACCGTAGGACATTCTCACAGCCAGATATGAAAATAAGAGGCTTCTCAAGACTGCTCATCTCACCAAACTCAGATCTCTTCAAAAAATGGAGCAACGATCAGCTAAAGAATTAAACCACTCCTTAACTACGGCATCAGAGTGCTTACATGCTCTGAAGGCGCTCGGCTGCTCCACTGACCACTGGGATGATATCATTGTGCAATTGCTGGACGTCAAGACTTGTAGGGCTTGGGAGATTCAACTCGGATCTAGTACCGAGTACCCAACTTATAAACAACTCACGTCGTTTCTAACCGGTGCTGCGAGAGCCTTAGAAAGTATGAGAGTCAAGTATCTCCTCCGAAGCCACCAGCAGTCAAGACCTTCTCATCGGCAGCAGCCAGAAGAAGTTACGCTCAACCATCTCAACGAATGCAACCAGCTCATCTTCATTTCGTCAGTACAAGGCCCCAGCAGTCATCATACCCACTGTCGTCAACATAATTAAACCTGACAAGGCCAGATTTAAACAATCACGGCAGTGCTTGTTCAAAGTTACATTACATCGCCTTCTGTCCAGCTTTCAGTCGTCTCAGCTACAATGACAGGATGGACATAGCCCGTAGAGAGCGGCTCTGCTTCAATTGCCTTGGCAGGCATAACCGCGCAAGTGCAATATAGAAATGGGATGCAAGATTTGTTCAAATAATCAAAGAAGAGACTTCTCAACCAATTCAAGTATCGACTTCGCAATCAGTTCAACTCCAGACTTCTCAGTCGATGAACGACTCGACTTCTCAAACAAGCAAAAAACAGACTTCTCGTCCAGCAGTGCTACTTGCCACATGCAAAGTATCAGTAATATCTCCGAACCACACTCAACATCAAGCACGTGTTCTTCTAGATCCAGGATCTGAATTGACACTGGTCTCATCAACACTAGTCAATAAATTTGGACTTCTCAGAAAATCATCAGTGATTCCAATACTTGTTAGTAGAACCTCACCTAGAACAACTCAAGATCTTGCGGCACTTAAACTACAGTCCACACATTCGCAATCTCAGGTGCATTTAGATGCGCATACATTACCACGGATTCACACTTAAATTTCATCGATAGTGATAACTAATCAAGACTGGCATCATATTAACAACTTAGAGTTAGCTGATCCAGAATTTCCAACACCAGGTCCAAATGTCATTCTCATCGGTGCAGACAATCTCAGAAGTATACTCAGATCACCTCGTCTAGTCATGAGGGGTCCATCTGAACCCATGGCTATGCATACCATCTTTGGATGGGCTGTTCTGAGTCAAGCATCTACTGACTCTCAGACTAAAGCTCTGCGGTCTCTTCATCTGACTAGCAATGAAGACTTACGAGATACTCTCACTAAATTTTGGGTGCAAGAGGAAGTTCCAACCACATCAGAGACACATCTCAATCTAGCGGAGTCAGAATGTGAAGAGCATTTCAATACGACGCATTATCGAGACGCTTCAGGTCGCTACATTGTACGACTACCTCTCAATTCAGACGTCTCACAGCTGGGTAATTCTAAGTTAACAGCACAACGATGCCTTTACCGTCTTCTCAAACGACTCCCCTCTGAAGCAATTCTTAAGGAACGATACATCGTTTCTCCAAGAATATAAAGACCTCGGACATATGGTTGCTGTACCGTTGAAAGCTCCAGAGCTCACTCATGCATATTATCTTCCTCATCATGGAGTATTGCGTGAGCAGAGCACCTCAACAAAACTCAGAGTAGTATTTAATGGATCCAGTAAAACGTCATCTCAACTCTTACTGAATGACATTATGCATACTGGCCCAAAGACTCAGTCCGACATCTTCGACGTATTGCTCTACATCAGGCAACATAAATATATCTTCATTATGGACATAGTCAAGATGTTCCGTCAAATCAAAGTTCAGTTCTGGCTTCTTGAGTAATACCATCTCTAGTGTTCGAGAACACTGGAGTAGATTATACAAGTCCTATCTCATTAAAGACATTTCAAGGTCGAGGTGCAAAAAGCTTCAAAGGCTGGGTGGCAGTCTTTGTGTGTTTTACTACCTCAGCAATTCATCTAGAAGCAGCTTCAGACTACGCAGCAGAAGAATTCCACATGGGTGGAAAGTGGTAAGCAGCAGTCAAGTCCGTAAAACATCATCTGCAACGGACCATCCCCAACACTTTTCTCACGTTCGAAGACTTTTCTACATTTCTCGCTCAAGTGGAAGTGGTACTTAACTCACGACCTCTCAGTGCTCTATCAGACGATCCTGAAGACATATCAGCCTTAACGTCAGGACATTTCATTTGTGGAGAAGCTCTGACTACAATACCAGAACCATCGTTATTCTTTATACCGGAATCAAGACTATCTCATTTTCAAAGAATTCAAGAACGATTTCAAAGATTCTGGGATAGATAATCAACGGAATGTCTTCAAGCTCATCAGTCGATCTCTAAATGGCAGAAAAGTCAAGACAACATTCAAGTGGGCTCTCTAGTACTTCTCACCGACGAGTGGTTTCCACCATCACAGTGGCCTCTCGCTCGGGTCGTTTAGCTCCATCCTGGTAGTGATGGATTGTGTCGAGTGGTGACCGTCAAAACAGCCACCTCGACTCTTACTCGACCGATTGTCAAGCTCGCTCTACTGCCAATTTCTCCTCATCAAGACGACTCGCAAGAAGAAGATTTGAATTCCTCACATGATGGCGAAATTGAGGGGGGGGGGGTGGAGAATGTTCAAAAGTAACTGTTCAACATCACGCGGACCATGGAGAATGACTGCAATGACTCGAAGTCTCATTGAGCATGGACTGAAAAGCATTGCAGTTTTAAAATCTAGTTTCTCCCGCCTCACTCGAGACTTATCATTGGCCAATTCTAAAGGAGGTTCGAGACTGATTTTCGATATAATTCCTAATTCTGAAATTTTTTCACCGAAAGAGTTATAAAAAAATAGATCACTGTTAAAATTTCAAATCGATTCACTAAACCATTTTCGAGGAATGAATTTTCAAAATTCATCCTTATACACGGGCGTAAATGGGGATAATTTTTCAAAGTGCTATAGTTTTTGCTACAATAATAACCATTGCTATAAATTATTCAGTATCAAATAATTAAACATTTCTGAACACATTAATATTTTTTTTAAGTTTAATCATGGGTTTGTTATTAAATTATTAATAAAAAAAGAGGCGAATTTTAGTTAATGACGTCACATGTGTCGTGAAGCTAAGATACGACGGCTACAGCGTAAAATGACGACCGCGGGAAATTTGAATAAGTAATAATCATTGGTGTCGGACCTGAGCTCCAGCTAGTAATAAGCCTTATGACCAACAATAGTACACAAAAAAATAACTAAAAACTAGCGCGCTGTTGCCATATTTCCGCGTTTATTTTTGAATCACTTATTTTATTAAAAACAAAATATTCGATTAAAAAAATTTTTTTTTATGATTTAATGCGATGATAATAAAAATATATTGTGTTAATTCTCAAAAGTAAGTCAATTTATAATATATTCTATCGATTAAATTTTGCCGTGTAGGAGTTGTAATCTTGCAAAAATACAATAGAAAATCTACGAGATCCCCTAGAGAGATAATCGGTCGCGAACCTCCTTAACTTTTCCCCTTCTCTTCGAAATCCAGCTATCTTATTGGAATGCAGGTACCGAATTTTCCCACTCCACGCCGAAAATTCTAGAACCCAGCTTTCGGGTATTAAAGGAGAGACGCTGAGAGCGGCAGAGGATTAATTCTTGATCAGTCCTACTGAGAAAAATACCTCTACAGATAGCAAGCAAGGCTATCAGGGAATAACTACCAAACCTATTCAAGCAAACAAGACTTGAATAGTCTCCAACGACTTCTCTACAACCAGTAGTTCTTTTAAAGAATAACTTTTGAGTTGTCTCAGTTCTTTTCAGAGCTGGGTCAACAAGACCTCCGAGTCAAGTAAGAAACTTTCAATTCATCAAGAGCTTTTCTCAGGGCTATCGTTACCTTAGCTCTTTTTAGAGCTAGTCAACCAGACCTCCAGGTCGAGCGTAAGACTTCTCACCATCGCCACGGTTCTTTTAAAGACCAACTCAATGTCAACTCAAGTTCCTAACGTAAAAACTCAAACGGTCTTTCTCAAGACCACAAAGGCTCTTTTCAAGGCCATCAACTATTTTCAACGTATTCTCTTCAATAGAAAACTATACCACCAGCAGACTACTCGTCGTACACATACCTACTTACTGCTGCATTCTCATCAATTTTGGATTTGTTTGTAAATTGATGGAAAAATTGTTGGGATGTAACTTGGACTTGATTTCTTCTCTGCTTTTCTGCTCCCAACGAAATTATCGCTACAAATACAATCAGTAGGTTTCGTGAAACATGATGAAAAGGTAGAAGAAAAGTCAAGAATAACATGTTCGGAGATAGACAGTAAAATTGAACCCATAATTATACGAATTGATGAAAACAATGACACAAGTGATTCTGGTAGTGATTGTGAATGATCAGACAGTTATTTTTCTATACTCATTATAAATAAAAAAAATCTGTCTATCGGTTGATCCTGCGGGCCAGCCCTAAAACTTCTCGCTGTTTTTGAGCTCGAGAAGCTCGCAAACATTGTTGTGGTTACATTTTCGAGCTCGAAAATACTTTTGTATGCCATTGTTTTCGAAAAAAAACCGTTTTTTAGCATTTCTTTCTCCCACGATATCTCGCGAACGAATTAACCGATTTTGGCAGCAATCGATGTATTTTATTGACTTCTAGAGCTGATCAGATTTTGGATTTGTTTAGTTCAGTCATTTTAAAGATATTGGCAAAAAACTGTTTTTCATCGTTTCTTTCTCCCGCGATATCTCTTAGACGAATGACTCGATTTTGATGGTTGAGGTGGCAATCAACGCGTTTTAATAAATTCTAAAGCTGATCAGATTTTTGAGTTGTTTAGTTAAGTTGTTTTAAAGATATTCGCAAAAAACCGTTTTTTAGCAATTCTTTGTAACGGGGTGGAATGCTTCCACATTACATTTTAAATTCAATTTCGACTCGTGCCAAAAGATTCGCCCTTCTTCTTCAACAACTGTCAATAATTGAGGGAAATACAGTCACTGATGCGCCGGGGTCACTACGGTCGAGTCCCGACATTTGGTTTTAGGGGTTGGCCAACCTGAGTGGAGAGGTACGAGGGCCAGAGACGACGAGCTATCGCTTTCTTGGCTCGCAGCAACCGCCGTGGACGGACGTTCCTTACTACGACTACCACTAACATCTTGGTATCCACCACAATTCCTATCTACTACTACTACTACTACTACTACTACTACTACACGTGCTGCTTGTCATAACCAAAATGGGCCAAGAGCATATAAGCCCACGGCTCGTGGAAGCTTATTCTTTTATCAAGTTAATTAAGTTATTCAAACTGTTTAATTATATAATATTTATTGCGGTATAATAAAAAACTAAAAAAAAAAAATTTTTTTTTCGTAATTCGCCAATATTTTCGAGTCTACTTGATCAAATGATCTGAAATTTGCAGAAAAGTTGATGGCCAACAAGCTTTTTTGATTGCTACCTTAACCATCTAAATCAGTTCATTAGTTGAAAAGTTATAGACTGGTCACACACACATACACACACACACACACACACACACACACACTCACACATACCTACATACAGACACTTGGACATCATTCTGAGAATAGTCAGAATAGCTTCCTAGGACCTCAGAACGTCGACATCTGATGAAATTTCGATTTTCGCAAATCGGGGTGAAAACAATAACTTCCCAAAATTTGGAAAATCATCGATTTTCTTAGCGGGAAGTTAAAAAATTCAGTGTTCTTGTGTGCCATATAACATATATTCAATTTTATCCCAAGTAAAACAAAAATTTTTTTGGTATAACTAAAATTTACGATAGTTTTGTATTTAAATTATTTTTTTTTAGTACATTTAAAAAATATTCTTGTATTGATAATAATTTCTTGATAATATTGAAATTTAAAGTAATGATAATGACTTCATAAAATTTATCTAATTAAATATATAATGAATTAAAACGCCGAGTACATGAAAAATATTTTTAATTAATAGAGCTTAATAAAATAAATTATATAGTGTATAAAAATAAAAATTATAAATTTTAAATAAGTTTCCTTAACCAGCGATCTATTAGAAAATTTAGTATATGAAATTTGTATTTTTGCTATCGGCGTCTATTAAACAAACAAAAAAAAGTAAAAATTCTGAGTCTCGCAGGTACAGAAAACAAACTTTTATGGCTCGGACGTTTTTGACAAAAATGATGACAATAGATCATTATGGTAAGCTCTAAAGGTTAACTGCGGTCATAAACATCTGCGTAAAAACTAAAAAAAGAGCCATCCGGCCTTACCCGGAATGGAAAGGTAGATTTCTCATTTAGATACAAGAATTTGGTGAACTTCATAAAAAGTAAAGTACTTAATTAAAAATACGTTACGGTAGTGTAAACAATTTTATATGTTATTTCGAATAACTTCGAAATGATATGGCATAACCTAAAATTATTTAATAAATAATAAAAAACGATGATTATTATATCTAATAAGATACTTATTTATAGCTACAACATGAATATTTAAAGGAATTGAGGTATGTCATATCATTCCGAAGTTATTAGAAGGGTAAGCTGCAAAAATAAGCTTTTTTTATTTTTTGTGAAATTTTCGATATCATCAAATTGTTAGAAAAGATGTTTTGAAAAATTACAAGTATTACAGTGAAAATTAAAGCTAATCGTTCAAATTTTGAGATACTTCTTACAAAATTGAGTTATCATTTCCGGTTCAAAAGTTATTTTAGGATAAAGCCAGAAAATTCATTTTTATGAAAATCAGAAAAAATTTCAAACACCCACAACTTCCAAACTAATCGACCGATTGGGCTCATCTTCGAACTTGATCAAGGTCATCGTCCGATAAATAAGTGTATAAAATTTCATTAAGATCCGTTAAGAATTGCGGGCGCTATCGTAATGACAAGGCGCGTTATATTATATATATATATATATATATATATATATATATATATATATATATATATATATATATATATATATATATATATATATATATATATTGAGACAATGTGAATTGTCACCTTCTCTCTCAGCCTTGCGGTTCCCATTTTTCCCTGTCTCGTTGCCGTCCGAAACCACCTAAAGCTAGAGTCATAGTGCCATGGTCACATGACTATTTATCACCTCAACGCACGACCGTGAGGGGAAGTGGGGAGCAAGCCCAAAAACTCAGCCCTAAGACCCTACGGTGATTGAACTTCACTTCGATGCTGGATCAATTAGTGATAAGACGTATAATTTAGTTTTACTCTCATATATTAGCAATTTATTTGCGACTTTGTTAATACGGATAACTACTTTGTAAATCGGGAAATTAACTTGCGTTATAGTTGTATTAATAGCAATTCTCTTGCGATATACTTTACTGTCCAAGTTTACTGATTATTATAAACAAAGTTAGTTCCATTAAATATTACTGTACGTTACCGGCGATATATTCGCGATATAAAATTATACTGTGTCACGTATCTGTCTACATTACATCCAGCGCTTGCACTTTCTTGTAAGTAATTTTGATTATTATAATTGGCAATAAACTTGCACATTATCCTAATACATTCCCTATTTTATTCATCATCTTATTCTATCCCTATTTTAATATACTGGTGAGATTATTTAATACGATAAATTATTATTAATTAAGTTAGAAATAATAAGTCAGTTAGCTGTAAGAAAGCAGTATAAAAACTATCAGCCGTGAGGTAAGTTGATAAGCCTTTTTTATATACGTTGCCGAGTTTGAATAAGTGCGGGTCTTTGCTTTGCAAGAACCCCAGCCCACTGCTCTGTCCAGCATAAAAATAAAATTTGTTAGAGGCCAGCCTAAGCCAGGGTTCAACCCGCGAATTCTGGTGGCTGCTGGTAAAAATCGCGAACACAAAAAGCGATTTGTCTCAATATATATATATATATATACATATATATATATATATATAATATATATATTTAGTGGTTGAGGTGATAATATAAATCATTAAAACCAACTAATTAATTTAAACAAATGTTTTATTTAAATAAACGTAAGTAACACAGTGATCGTAAGTATACAGTAAACAGAAAGGAGCCTGGATGCGTGTGTACAATTCCACGGTCTATTACTAATTGTCCCCACCAATGTGGTAGAGATGGATAAATGAATAAATCGATGTTCGACGGAAACTGTCGAATTTTATCGATCGCGTCACCTAGTAGCAACGCTACAGAACTCCCTTTGTTTTTTCTTTTTTTTTAATTTAATACACGATAATTAAATGAATGAATATAATAAAGTGGTGAATTATTACTTGGTAAAAAAAAAAATTAAATCGCGTAATTTTTAAATGCTAAACCGGACTCGGCGTTTTTGGGTCTCGGTTGTTGTGTTATTCGGATGGGAGTTTGTTGTCATCATCGTCGTGTCGACTGAATTTGCCTCGTAAACCGGCTTTAATTTGTCCACAGAAATGGCGATTTGTCGTCCACGAAAATCGACGATGAAATATTTGTCATGTCGGGTTATGACACGATATGGACCTTCGTACGGCACTGAGAAAGATGGTCCAACCTGGTCATTCCGTACCAGTACGTGGCTGCAAGTACTAAGGTTCCTGAAACAGAAAACAGAATGCTTGCCGTGACGCAACATTTCGGCCGGTGCAAATGAATTGAAATGACGTTTTAATGTGTTAATGATGTCATGAGGTGAAATTTTGTTACTGGGAGTGAGTAACTCACCAGGTAAACGAATTGGCTCACCGTACACTAATTCAGCCGGGGTCGTCTGGATGTCGTCTTTCCAAGCAGCGCGTAAGCCGAGCAAAACGGCTGGTAATGCGTCATACCATGACTCTTGGTGACACAAAAGTGCTGATTCCAGCTGACGATGTAAACGTTCGACGAGACCGTTGGCTTGCCGGTGGTACCGCGTGGTATGTAAGTGTTTTATTCCGTACATTTTCATCAACGATTGGAATAACGACGATTCGAATTGCGGACCTTGGTCCGAAGTAATGCGTTTCGGTACTCCGTGGCGTGAAATCCAGTGCAGCGATAGTGCATGTGCTATCGTTTCTGCGGTTCCATTAGACAACGGGACAGCCTTGGGAAACCTCGTGAATCGGTCGATGATCGTTAAACACTGGTTAAAGCCTTTTGATATGTTTAAAGACACTAGATCGATGTGTATGTGCTCGAATTGTTCAGTTGGAGGTTCAAAACTGGCGATCGGCGATGACACGTATTTCTGAATTTTATTTTTCTAGCAATCGATGCAAGATTTCGCCCATTTTCGGCAATATTTATTAATCGACGGCCAGACGTATCGTTTAGAGATCATTTTTAATGATCCGTTGATTCCGGGATGAGCTAGCGAGTGCAGTGAATTAAACACCTTCTTTCTCAGCGGCTCTGGAACATATGGACGCAGTGTCACAATACAGTGCAGGTCCGTTATCAAGTTGTATCGTCTTTAAATTTAAAGCAGTTGTTTGACGTAACAACTGCTGAAGTTCATTGTCGGTTTGTTGAGCGTCGGCAAGTTCTTGCGACGTTATAGCAGTGGATACTGCTTCGACGCGTGACAATGTGTCAGCGACAATATTGTCGGTATCCAACACATGTCGAATATCGGTGGTAAATTGACCGATAAAATCGAGTCGACGAAATTGCCAAGGCGATACTCTTTCGGTGCGCTGTTTGTAAGCGTGCTGAAGCGGCTTGTGATCGGTGAAGATTGTAACATGCCGGCCTTCGAAAATATGCCGAAAGTATTTTACAGCCTCGTAGATGGTGTTCAACTCGCGGTCGTATGTCGACAATTTTTAAATCGAAGGAGACACTTTTCGACTGAAAAATGCCAGTGGTTGCCAGTTGTTATCCACTTTTTGTTGTAGAACGGCTCCAATACCGATTTCGGATGCGTCGGTGAATATTGCCCAGTCAGCATCGATTTTAGGGTGTACCAACAGAGTAGCATCCGCGAGAGCGCGTTTAGCTGACTTGAAAGACTCTTGAAGTTCAGATGTCCAGTTGACTGGATGAGAGCCTTTGACTTTGGGTCCTTCCAAAATTTTATTTAACGGTGCTAGAATTTCTGCAGCGTTTTTGATGAACTTCCTGTAGAAATTCACTGTGCCGAGAAATCGACGAAGAGCTTTTACGGTGGTAGTAGGAGGCTCGAAATTGACAATAGCCTCTACTTTTTCCGGTAACGGCTTGATTCCATCTTTGGTGATGAGATGGCCGAGAAATTTTACTTCCGGTAAACCAAATTGGCATTTTGGTACATTGAGTACCAGTCCGTATTCACGGCAACGCTCGAATAGAATTTTCAGATGCTCCATGTGTTGTTTTTCATCGGTAGATGCGATTAAAATATCGTCAATGTACAGAAAGACGAATTCAAGGTCGCGAGCGACCTCGTCAATGAATCGTTGAAACGTTTGAGCCGCGTTTTTAAGCCCAAACGTCATAAACCGGAACTCGAATAGTCCGAACGGTGTAATTATTGCCGTTTTCGGCACGTCCTCCGGTGCAACGGGTATTTGCAAAAAAGCCTTTGCAAAATCGACTACTGAAAAAATGTTTTTATCATGTAAAAATGCGGCAAAGTCGTCGAGATATCGTAGCGAATATTTATCGATGAGTGTTCGATCGTTAAGCGGTCGGTAATCACCGCACGGCCTCCATTCTCCGGACTTCTTCTGCGCTAAATGAAGTGGTGAAGCCCAGGAACTGTTGGATAGTCTGCAAATACCTTCCTCGATCATTTTTCGGAACTCTGATTGTGTGATTTTCAACTTATCTGAAGCCAGGCGTCTTGCTTTGCACGAAACTGGCGGTCCAGGTGACGTTTGGATATGATGCACCGTTGAATGTTTTCTAGTTTGACGCTGAGTAGCATCAGGTCTTGTAATATCGGTAAATTCTCTTAATAATTCCATATACGCAGAATTACCATCGACTGCTTTAATATTAGTTTCTGCCGATGTCGTGTGAGAATTTCCGGGTGTCAATAAACCAGTGATGCCATCACGAAGGCATTTTCACTTTAGGTCGACTAGTAAGTCATAATGACTTAGGAAGTCTGCACCTATAATCGGCTTAGCGACGTCAGCGACGATAAAATTACATGAAAAATCACGGCGAAGTCCAAGGTTCAATTTAATCGATTTTAAACCATAGGTTTGAATTATCGAGACGTTTGCGGCATACAGTTGATAGCCTATGGGTGTGCTATTTGATTTCAGCCAGTCACGTGGAAAGACAGATAAATCGGAGCCGGAATCGACAAGATATTCCGTTCCTGTAGTTCGATCTCGGATAAACAGGCGGCGAAAAATAGATTGAGAATCATTAGCCGCCTCTACTGATTCTCGTTTAAGTTTCCCTGCCATTTGCAGCCGGGAATGCACGATCGGGCATTTTTACCGTGCTTGTAATGGTACCAGCAGAGATCAAATTTCTTCGACACACGTGATCGTGATCGTGATCGACTTCTGGATCTGCCACGTCTAACTGTCAAGTTTTTCACTTGATTCGTGAGTTGCGCAATTTCTCTGCGCAGTGCAGCAATCTTGCCGTGCTCAGCGGTTGATGGTTGATTTGCTGTAGCAGCGGCAACTTGAGGTTTGAGCGATATCCGCTTAACCATACGGTCAGCTGACTCGGCAAGCTTGTCAAGCGTTGAGTCGCTGATAGCTTTAAGACAAACTTGAATCTCATTTGGCATATGCGAAAACCAACGTGCTTTGATGATGGCGTCATCGATACCGGGTACCAGTGTACGCAGATGACGTAAATGTTGCAAAGGTGTCCGATCGCCAAGTCTCTCTTTGTCGAGGAGCTGAGTGATCCGTGCTTCTTCGGATCTCGTGAAGCATTTCATCAGAGCGGCTTTTAAATCGCTGTACGGCGTGTTTGCTGGAGGATTGATGATGGTGTCTTGTACTTCAGCAGCGATGCGGGTTTCAAGCAGCGGTATCACCAGGTCAAATTTGGCGCGCTCTGTTGCTACCTGATATGTTGCAAACTGCGCCTCAACCTGCGCAAACCACAGTTTCGGATTCTCCGTGCTGAACTGAGGTGCTTTGATGTTCACGGCCATATTTAATTTAATTGACGTAGACGACGACGATCCTGATAAATTGGATTTAAATATGTCTTCGTCAGATGACTCGGATTTTACTTTCTCGTCGCCGTCGATTTTCGATTCTGACATCACCAACTGAAAATGTCTTTTATTCGGTATTGTGCTACCGAAAGATTATCGATGACGCCCGGCGCAGGAATGTGCAGTCGGCGAATCGGCTTAATCCTCGATGGTATTTCCGGCAACGAAAAGAAAATTATAAACGACACTGCACGAAAAGTTGATTAACAATTTTTTTAAACAGCTCGCGAACACTTTTATCACAACTCGATTTGCACTAATGGTCCCTCGAATTAACACTGATGCGGCATAACGTCCATAAGATGCCCAGCAATGCACCAGCGGCGATAAAAGATAAAGAACTGAACACTGACAAAACAAACCAAAAAATATATCACTGCACTAATTAACTTAGAACAAATTCACACAAAAATAACTGTGAATACAAAAATCACAATCTCGCCGAGTAATCGGCAACGCGGCACAAATATTCGCGGGAAAACAACACGAGAACTCGCGAAATTTTTGCACTGTGTAATGCACGTGTTCGACGCTTCCCTGAAAAAGAGATCACGTCGGGGTCACTTATTTAGTGGTTGAAGTGATAATATAAATTATTAAAACCGACTAATTAATTTAAACAAATGTTTTATTTAAATAAACGTAAGTAACACAGTGATTGTAAGTATACAGTAAACAGAAAGAAGCCTGGATGCGTGTGTACAATTCCACGGTCTATTACTAATTGTCCCCACCAATGTGGTAGAGATGGATAAATGAATAAATCGATGTTCGACGGAAACTGTCGAATTTTATCGATCGCGTCACCTAGTAGCAACGCTATATATATATATATATATATATATATATATATACATACATACATACATACATATATATAATTTGATCATGAGACCCATTGCAATAGGCCAATTTCTAAAGAAATCTACCTAAAAAGCTTATAGTTCAGAAGAATCGCGATCGGCATCAGTCATCGCTCACGTAAAATGCTCAATATCATTTTCTGCGAAGATACAAATCTGAATTTTATTCGTATCTTAATTAGATCTTAAGATAGTTCGTGACGATAAATTATAAATTATAGCAATAATTTATAAAAAAAAACCATTTTTTTCCGTGAATTCTATTCGGAAAGGATCCACTATACACAAAAAAACAGCGCAGCACCAGAACAATTATTTACCAAGTTCTACACAATTAAAGTTGGTGCTTAAATTTATACCCCTCAAAAAACACGTTTTTCAACCTTCAATTCTAACGATCTATATGTTTCGCGTTCGAATGCGATTTTTTCAAACACAAGTTATTCATGTTTTAAATTTAGGGTCAATACTTTATGACCAGATACTAGTGCTTAATTGATGTATTTAGAGTGAAATGCCGGAAAAGACAGAGTTCATAAGTTTGTGTGATAGATTTTTACATAATTTTGAGAAAACTCCATAAACTTATATAAAATTTTATAAAGCAATATTTGTCGGCCTTGATGATAATTATATAAAATTTTATAAATTTTCAGCAAATTTTGTGATTTTTTTTTTTTGCTGTGATGTGAAATTTACAAAATCGTATGTAAAATTTTGCGAAATATCAAATAGTTCCACAAAATCGTATGAAATTTAATCGATAGAACAACTGCGATACTAAACTTTATAATTTTAATATTAAAAGAATTTCAACTGTCGCAACATTTTCTTTGTTATCTTAAATAACATTTTTGCTATATCATTGAAAAAATACAGTTAATTTTTTTATGCTCACGCTAATGATTTAATCTGAAACGTCTAAATAATCTATTATTGAGTCTACCGATTATTTTGGCTCTAATAATGTTTGACGATTTGTTGTTGTTTACACGTTTTTGAAAATTCATTCTATTATTGTTCTATTTTAATAAATAGATGATAAAAAACTATGACTCAAAAATTACATCAGTATTGCGTAAAATACTGACGTGCCACTGATGTGAAGGGACGATTTGAGTGACATCCATATTACGTACAACCGTGACTTTGCTACTGACATAAATGTATGATTTAAAAATTATGTCATAATGATGTACAATAATGACTTTATTACTACGTAACAATGTGATGTAGATCTTATGCCAAAAGTACGTAATATTTAAGTCACAACTGTGACGTCTGTGACGTTACATTGCCGAGGGGATGGAGTTTGGGGATGGAGTACGTGTAAGTCGGTGTGATCGTGAGAGAAAAAGTGAGTAAGTGTGTCGAGTTGAGTTTAGTGGATAATGAATAGAGAGTATATGGAGTATAAATGTGTATGGTAAGATAAATGTGTGATAGAGTACGTGTACGGTATGGGGTATGTTTTTGGAGTGTCTGTGTGATGGAGCGTGAATTTAACGGGGGATGTCTAGCTGTGTCGCGGATAGTGGCCAAGATAACGTGCCTCCCGACCAGTGATGACGACTAGGCCAAGGCTTACCCCTCGGGGTTGACGTGGTGATTGCGGAGGTGCGACTGAGATGTCACCGCCCCTTCGTGGTGGTACCCGGAGTTAGCTGGGGTACGTGTACGTTTATTGGGGGGATGGCAGGCCTCGTTTGCGATGCTCGAGGAAGCAAACAATTCGCTAACTTCGGATATCACGGGGAGTGACATTACGGGAAGGCCCGTGAGTCCACGGCTTGTATGTTTGTGAAGGTAAGAATGGATGGAGAAGCGAGAATGTGGGATTGAAAGAGATGGAGTGGAGTTAGCGAGTTAGAGTGGGAGATTATCGCATAACAGTTGTGTGGCTGCCGTTGAGGAAAAAAAGTTGAGACTTGGCGTCACTCGTGTACGAGTCGACCCAGTAGTCGAGTTTGGAGTCTGAGAGTAAGCGGTAGTGAGTCGGAGAGTCACCATGGTGGACCTTGACCGCCACCCCAGACTTTCGTCGTTTTGGAGCCGGTAGCCCTGTGCATGGTGCTCTTGGAACCGTCTGTCGCAGTAATTAATCGTCGTCAATTACCGCATTATTTCATATTTTATTTAGTAGTGTATAAGTTCTGTAATTCATCGTCGTCGAGAGGTTCCCGATGTCTTGCCCAGGTATTTATTGGCGTGATGTACCGAGAGTACTGGACCGCGGGTCTTTTGGGCCCTCCGTGTCGCTCTCGCGTCATCTTTATTGTATTTTATTTAGTTTTGTTTTGTTATTTTACGTCTTTTCTATTAGTTAATTCATCGGCTTCTTTCGCATTGAAAGAACCGCGACCCTCTCTCCACAACCTAGCATACTGAGCGCACCAGGACATGCCGCTTCCACCGGTCATGTCTCTCATCTCCAAAGGGTATAGTTGTTAGGTTTTAAATTACGTGTACGTTAAGACTGGTTGCCGATACAGGGGAAAGAAAAGTCGGCTGGCGCCCGTCAGGATCTGGAGGAGATGAGAGGGGTGATTGGTGGGCGAAGTGTAACGTAGCCCAATTTCGTGTAATTTGAGTTTTGAGTTTTTGGAGTAAATTTATCGGGTAAGAATTTTGAGTAATTATTGGGATTAATTGAGTCTTAAGAAATATTACGTTACACGTCATACAAGAGTGTTGCTTACATCAATATGATGTCACAAGTTTTGATATCATACTAAATTCGTGTAAAACGTCAGATTGATGTCAAATTTACATAAGATGCCGTGGCATTTCTATTACCTACGTATGACGTCAAATTAAGGTCATGTGTACACTAGACATAACATGAGCACTAGAGGTGTACACATTTAAATCATGAACTTTCAGAGAAATTTTGACAATCTTTTTTACAATTTAATGCAATTTAAATAACTAGTAAAAATTTGATCTGACATTTATATTTAATGAGATAACAAAATTTAACCGTAAAATATATACTTTCTTGTATTTTATTTGTAATTAGATTCTGGTTTATTTGTTTTTAGTTTTTGTAATGTATATTGAATCTACCAGTTTGTTTTTTTATTGCTATTGTTATTATTGTAATTACAAATGTACTCATGTCGACATTATTAATTAATTTAATTTAACAGTAAATGATAAAAACGTTTTATTAATGTTAATTAGTAGTTGATAATTCTTTATATAGAGCCACTAACTAAGTAGTGACTAATAGTCTTTTGGATAAAGTTTTTTTTTTCAAAATATTCATTATAAATATTTTTTTCATTTTAATATATATTTTTCTATTTTTAATTTGGAATACGACGCAATAAAAAATAATAATATTGTGACATAGAAAAATACTTTGATGATTTAGTTAGTACGGAATATCACGGTTGCTATAATCAGAATTATTGATTAAGAGATTTTGACGTCTTGTATTTCATTATGATAACAAAATGAGCATTTAATTTTTTTATACTTTTTATGATATGATATGATATAAAAGAGTATGAAGAGATATTTTTATTACAATTATTTTATGAAAAAACCTTTTGATAATTCGATTTCTTTTTCAATATGATAATTTTCAATTATCCATAAGTGCATTTAAATTTAATCTGGAAACCAGTTGATCCTGCGGGCAAACTTCAACTATTCACTACTATCGAAGTCACCGAGTTTGATAACTTTATCATACATGTATTTTTCAGTTTTTTTTATCTTCTATTTGAGAATAAAAAATCAAAAAAATGGTTGATCCTACAGGCTAGCCCCAAAACTTCCCGCTGTTTTCGAGCTCTTTGAACTCAAAAACATTATTTTCGTCATATGTTCGAGCTCTCTGAGCTCAACAGTACCATTAAATGCAGTGTCGAGCCGATCGAGCTCGAAAAAAGTAACGCTTCATATAAATCTCCGAAAATTCGAGAAATTACAAATAACCAATAACGATTGTTTTTTTAAGTTATACTCACGATTATGCTCGATAAAGTAAATGATTTTGCACAGAATTTGATAGAAATGATCAAGATGAAGAGTTACGTAAGCTTTAAATGGAATCATTGAATATATGACAAATCCGGAAAAAAATGTCAGAAACACTGATTTCTCAAAATTTTTAACTTCCCGCTAAGGAAATTGTAAATTTTCATAAATTCGGGAAGTTATTGTTTTCACCCCGATTTTCGAAAGTCGAGTTTTCATCAGATGTCGGCGTTTTGAGGTCCTAGGAAGCTATTCTGAATATTTTCAGAATGATATCCGAGTGTATGTATGTGTGTGTGTGTGTGTGTGTGTGTGTGTGTGTGTGTGTGTGCGTGTGTGTGTGTGTGTGTGTGTAAACTCTTTGTAACTTTTTAACTAATGAATCGATTTGGATGGTTGAGGTGGCAATCGAAAGAGCTTGTTGGTTTTCAAATTTCCTGAAAATTTCAGATCATTAGATCAAGTAGACTCGAAAATATTGGTGAATTACGAAATAAAAAAAATTTTTGTTTTAGTTTTTTAGTGATTTCTCAGAAACGACTGAAACGATCGACTTTATAAGCCGCGTCGAATGCCACCTCAACCATCTCAATCGGTTAATTTGTTCGAGAGATATCGTTGGCGAAAGAAATGATAAAAAACGGTTTTTTTCGATTATCTTTGAAGGGACTCATACAATCAATTTCAAAATCTGATCAGCTCTATAACTCAATAAAACGCGCCAATTGCCACCTCAAACGTGAAAATCGGTTGATTAGTTCAAAAGATATCGGCGCTAAAAAATTCAAAAAATAACATTTCATGTTATTTTTTCCGGATAAATCAAAATATAATGTGCTAAAATGTGTCTGGAATCATACCAACTCTTTCTCAATATAGTCTCTTTCGATCATCAGATAATGTCATATAACTTGTTCCTTAGGTTTAAACATATTGTCAGCAAAAAATTGAAAAAACCCAGTCTTCAACGTTTTTCTCGGATATTCTATATATTATTGCTCTGACCTAAGTCAAAACTCATTCAAATCTTGATTTTGATCACTGACATTGATTTCTGCTTCAATACATGTACTTTAGAGAACATAATCGAAAATAAAAATTTAAAAGTCTTCTTCATTAATGATTCTTAACTTTTAAACTCTAGCATAAAACGTAACTTGTTAGAGCTTGAAAAGCTCATAAAAAGACGATTGCACGTAATAGCATTTTCGAGCTCGAAGAGCTCGAAAATATTTTCACAGTGATGTTTTCAAGCTCCTTGAAGTTTTGGGGCTGGCCCGCAGGGCCAACTGACGCCTAGATTTTTTATGATGATATTATTTAAATTAACGAGTCAATTGCAAAAATGAATGTGGCAATCATCAAACATTATGAAGCCAATAGGCTGGTATGAGTTTTGGAACATATGAGGAATTACAATGTGCGTTATCCGAGAAGGATGAAGTTAATGATTATTTTTTAATTTTTTCGTCGTCGATATCCTTTATACTAAGCAACCGATTTAGTTGTCTATCTTTAAAAAGTTCCATATAATTGTATAGAATTTCATGAAATTTAAATCTGGCCCTAAGGTAATGATTTTCCAAGATTTTAGAAAATTCCAGAAAATTGTATAACCTTTTTATCAAGTTTCATAAAATTGTATAAAATTTCATGAAATTATATCAAATTGCTTGAAGTTTTAATGCATGATTTTATGTTCCCGTAATATATATTGATTAAATAAATATAATTTATTTAATTATTATTTTTAATTAATAGTTTCTGATCTGTTTGAACGAAAATATCACTGATAAACAACTTTAGAATGTCAATGCAGTCCGTCCGTAGACAAAACAAAGTTTCTATGTAGATGAGAATTGGAACGCCTGGTCGTTTCCATCAGAAACCTGAGATGCAACACTGTATTCATTTTTGATATATAATTAATGCAGTGTAAAAAGAAAATCAGTACGTTGGACCACTCAACAGAGACTAGTACTCTACTGAGTCCGAATCTATCAACTTGCTTTTGAACTCTTTTAATTATACAATAAAACTAAGATTAATTGAAAATTAATGTAACCTTATTTTAGGTTGTCACTTCACCATAATACTCAGGGGCGAGCACTTAACAGAAGTTCAGGTTTTCTCTAAGTTTCCGACGAATTTATTAACTGCTACTATAAATAATAATTATATGCAGTCGAAATTATAAATGTAAATATTCAAATTCGTGAAAAATAAGAAAAATTGAATAATCGATAACCAGAGCCCACTAGGGTCAATTACTAGCCAATAAGTCTCAACCTGGACTATATTAACAATAAAAATATTTAGATAAAACTGGAACGGTTTCAGTATGTAACAACAAAATCTCTGGTGGAAAGTTCCCAATAACTGTCTGATTATCGACCAGCACCCGATTGGAGTGTACAAATAAGGCCCAATGACATAAACCCGAGAAGGTGCCAGACTAGAGACGATTCCGTTCCTCCAACTATCAAAAACCCAATTGACTAACTAGTCAAGGAGAATTTTGTTGGCCTCATTTCTTATGTCCCGTCGGGAGCCTGTTGTTTGAAAATATATATCCCGAAAACGATCAACCCGATCGAGCGACTAATCGAACATAATATTATGGAACCAATTATACTAGCTGGCTAAGGTGCCTGAAGTGACTCAATGTTTGTACCCCTAGAACTTTTTTACCGATCGGGCGAAATGTTATGGATCCATGGGGAAAAAGATTATATCTGACTACATATAGTTATATCTGATCAGATCTGGCAAAGCAGATCTTGCCAGATCTTTAAATTGTCTATATATGACAAGATCTGCCTAGATTTGATTAGATCTGATCAGATCTTGTTAGATAAAGACAATTTAAAGATCTGACAAGATCTAATCATGTCTGCCCGACTAGAAATTTTTAAGTGCGCCCAATGGGGTTGCCCAATGGAGACCCTACAGTGGGATATAATGCAGAAACGTACTTGAGCTTCGATCGGGTAATCCCTATGAGTTTCCAAAATCGTTTTACCCGGGTCCAATTATACCAGCCCACTTGAGTATCTGAAGTGACTAAATATTTGGATCCCGATAACTTTTTACCCGATCGGGCAACTAATCGGGCACAATGTAATGAGCCTGACTACATAAGCCAAATCGGGCGCTCATGTTGGTTAACGATACTTACCCAAATAGTCACCTACCTTAGTTAGGCCACATTCTGGTAGGTATACATTGTGAAAAATATTTTAACTCACTAATAGTTAAGGGTGATCTAGTATGCGTCTCAAATAGGAGTCGGGGGGGGGACAACCTGGAGTAGGGCTAGCAAAACAGGGTACACCCAAAATTTTATATAAATAAATTTTTTAACTTCCCCCTAAGAAAATCTACGATTTTCGAAAAATTCGGAAAGCTACTGTTTTGTAACCGTGCAGCAGCAGTTTAAGACGTGAGAGTGTGGCTCTCTCGCTTCAATTATTTTTTCTCTCTCTCTCTCTCTCTCGTATCTTCCCTGATTTGCGAGTGTAGCTGAGTCTTGGCGGCAGTTTTAGCGCAGCATGGGACCGCAAATTAGTCACTGCGCATAATTAGGTGGGGTCAACGCAGGTTGGTGGCCCAGAGAACTGACCCGAGACGAACACTTGAGTTCGGTCAGCGAAAACGCACCGACGCATAATTATTTCTGCTCAAGTAATTATTAGAATTTGTCTTTTGATATATTAAACTAAATTTATTTAACTTATTAGAAGTGATACGAAAACCTTCCGCTTGAGTCTTTCATAATTTATTCGAATTGAAATTTAACTTGTTAATTGAGACACGTAGTGGTACTTTAATACACCAAATTTGATATTACCCCTCAAGTTCGTTTATCTGGTCAATTTAATAAAACCAAAGTGTACAAAGTGAGTGGTGTGGTTTTTCTTCGTGTGCGACAACCTGCCAACGCGGATCCCAGGAGCCAGAGGAAACCTATTGGACACCAACATCACCAGGACCAAGCCGAGAAGAATCGTCGACCAGCATCGTCAATAAGCAGATCAAGATCCTGATAAGTTCTCAACAAGTTACAAGTATATCGATATAGATTATAATTTTCTCTCTCTTCAACACAAACCCAAATCTTAAATTATTCGACAAAATTGTCGCATTTCACGCCCTATATAATTGCGCGTTCTTATTAAACAAATTCTCTTTAGTCGATCATATGTGTATAATTTAGAATAACTAACGAGGGGAAGTTTGTATATAAAGTGGGATTATTGGTTAAGTAAAGTATAAATTTTATTGTTATCTCTTGCTTAAATTTAATTATCACCAGCGTCACATAGCATAAAGATTTTCTTTCAGCCGCGTGTCCGGTCAGAACGAGTAGACCTACTCCTGAGATTATCTAAATTTTTCCCGATTTCAGAACCAGCCAGCAGAACGTCTAAATTAAGATTTACGATAATAAATTAATGAAATTAAATAAATTCGGGAAATATTTATTAACTGTGGTTCGTGGCTACTAGACACGAAGTAGCCAGGGCTCACCGTTATAGTTTTCATCCCGATTTTCAAAAATCGAGTTTTCATCAGAAGTTGACGTTTTGAGTTCTTAGAAAGCTATTCTGACTATTTTCAGAATGATGTCTGATTGTCGGTATGTATGTATGTGTGTATGTATGGGTTGCGTAATTACAACTACATTTGGAATCAAATGTAGTTGCACTTACGGTAAATAGAGGCAGCACCTACTGGGTCCTAGTGTCTATAATATTTAAACTTGATCATGTGCAGTGCGGCGCATGCGCATTGACGGTTTCCTGCCTCGTGTCGAGAAGACTGACGCCATTATCTTTCGCTACATACATTCCAAGTGAAAAGACATGTTTCAATTAATCGTATCACTTTGCGCTCATCTCGAGAAAAGAAATTAAAATATTAATTTAAACAAATCAAGAAATCATTGAGCTCCAAAAATATAGAATTATTTATATAATTTATCAATAAGAACTCAATAAAATAATTAATTCCGTACTCAAGACATCCAAGTGATCAACGACTACGTTTTTGAAGAGGTTACTCCAACGGAAACCATTACAGGTGCTTCATTGTTAATTATTTAATCATTCAAAGTGCTCATATAATTAAAAGACTCAATTTAATAATTATTCTGATTATTCTGATGCTCAATTATTTATTCTCGCTCGGTAACCTCTGCAATCATGCTACCTCGTGTTCTCGAACAATTTTAATTCAGTGTAATTTATTTTAAACTCATTGCAATTTTTGATCAATTTTTTCGAGATTTAATGTACTCAAATATGATGCGTTTAGTGCTCTTAAAAACAATCATTGAGTGTTCAATCATTAACTTCGCTTGGTAACCTCTGATTTCATGTTACTTATTATCATGACATTCTTACAATTAACTATTCAACCTAAACTCAAATTAATTATCTCAATTCAATTCAATCATTTACTCGAACTCAATTCTATAATTTGTATTCAACCTATCACGCATTCATGAGCTCAAACATCTTACTGTATTAATTAAATTAAATCGACGATTTAATTAAGTAACGCAGTGACATTATGTGATGTGACAAATAAAAATATTTTTATATTTTTTAATATGCGTATTTTTCCAACATCCCAACCAGTCCTGGCATGTATTTATTAAATAATTATTACAACAGCATGTATGTATGTGTTGTAACGGGGTGACCTGGTGTTCGACTGCCAGGTCAGCAAAAATTAAATTTCACGCCCTTCTTTATCTGCGCAACCGCCCTCGCGTCGAATTTTGGTTTAACGGCGCGAAGGTAGGGGTAAACTGGACACCTCGTTGCCAGACGACACAACCGAAAATTAATTATCGTACACTTGTCGAACCGAGCAGTCGCTCAAGTCTTTCCAGCACACTAAAACATCTTTTACAGTCTACTATTCAGGCAGACGCCACCAATTTTGAGTGTTATATTTTCCGTTGAGTTCCACTTCGAGTGTTTATTTATCATTGGAAGGAAAAGATCCTATTATCCTCGCAATCAAGATGTCCAACGCCCCGCAACACCTGGGACAGGTCGACGTAAGTTCTTCTAGATAAAGATTTTGAGATTTACCATTGTATATTTGTCAAACACGTGGAGGAGATTCCCTCATTTATTTTATCGTCTTTTCTAAATTCTTTTATTACATTTATTCGAATTATTTCTTTCTCTGTGCATGCGAAAATTTATTACCGGTTAATTTTATTTGTCGGAATTTTCCCTCGACGTCGCTGAATTTCTCTACTAGTTTAAATTAAATATAAACTCGTTGATTCTTGTCGTAATTAATTTATTGGGAAAATTTGTATTAATAAAGTTGGGACTTATATCCCGGTGAAACGGAAGCGGCGCATGCGCAGTAAAACTATATTACAAAAACTTCTAATTTATAAGTATTAATTATAATTAAATTTAGCATTAAGTGTATATTAAACAATAAATTATTTACTTATAATAAAAGAGCCAAAATTAAATTCAGAATCATTGTTATATTATTTTAACAACCTTTTCCCCTATTCCAAATCGAGCTGCGTACTCAGCTACGTCAGACATTTCAGGACCCGAAAATTTCAAACACTCAAGTTACTATCGAAGGATTGTCCGAACTTCCTAGTACGGGGAAGCAAGGGCAAACCCTTACAGTGTGTAAACTCGCTATAACTTTTTAACCAATGAACCAATTGAAATGGTTCTTACGGCAATCAAAAGAGTTTGTTAGCCGTCAACTTTCCTGAAAATTTCAGATCGATCGATTAACCGTACTCTAAGATATAGAATTAATTCAAAAAAAAAAATTTTTCTTGCTCCCCTAGCTGAAAGTACGGTCTTCCTGGTCGCATTACACTCCAAAAAGAGCCGCTTTTGTGGCCAGCTCGCAATGCAGAGAGCTGTCACTAGAGTGCGCTTATTTAGTATGACTCGGTTATGTAGCAAATATACAGAGATTTTTCAATAAGAAACAAATTATTTGAGAATTAAAAAAGTCAAAATTAAAACAAATGCACATACAGATTTTTGAATTTTTTAAATGTGCATCTTTTTATTCTTTATTTTTGAGGCATTTTATTTTATATTTTTTAATTATTAAAATGAATAAATATCTGATAAATACACGACAGCGCATGTGTCAAAATAATCACAGATGCACCTGTCTATTTATTTATCATATCATAACCATAAATGTTAATGAAATTTGAAAAGTCTTGTGGCTAAAAATTTGTTATCAGTAAAGAAAATAACGCATAAAGTAAGAAAATATACGAGAGATGATAATATATTCTTACTATTGTGTATTATTGTAGTTAATGTTTGAGCTTATAAAGAAGTCTATCGTATATTACTAAATAAAAAAATAAAATACCTAGTTTCAACTAAAAATAAATCTATAATTTTCTTTTTCAATTATTTAATGTTTTTGATGCCCGCCCCGACCAGCAAAAACTCCGGCTTCGCCTCAGTTTTGCAAAAGTCAGGCGGGCCCGCCCCCCTTCACCGCTCGGCTTCGCCTCGCAATGTCAATTAATTCAACGTACTTTTGGCTGGGGAACAAGAAAAACAGTATACGACCCCCGGCCAAAAAGTTGAATGCCCTGACGTATGTGATATCAAAGCCTCGGCTTCGCCTCGGCTTTCATATCACATCCGCCAGGAAATTCAACTTTCTGGCCTAGGGTCGTAATATACTATTATTTAAGCGTAAAAATATGTTGACGTGAGAAAAAAAATTTTGATTCAAGATAAAAATTTGAAAATAATTGTTTACTTGGGGCAAGTAAATTTTTATTTTCCGAATAGATCAAAAAAAATTTCTTGAATCAAGAATATTTTCCTTGATTCAAGTTAACTGTTTTTTCTGTGTACTGCATTAGTATCTATATGATAGCACGCCTGGTTTCATCGTAACTAGTGGAGTTTTGTCCACTTTTGACTGTTTTACGATCAACCCAGGCTTGAAATAATAATAATAATAATAATAACCATCTTTAAAAGCACCTAGCAAGCGTGGGTTAGAAACCCACATAGATTTTTTAATTTTTTTTTCTTCCATTTTATAACAACCCGAGAAAAAATTATTTTATAATTGAAGATTTAATGAATTCCAAATAAATTTAATAGAGTTCCCTGAAATTTTACGGGCAGTAAGTATTTTTGAAAATGATTTTAAATCGCAAAAATAAAAAAATTTATCTAGACAAATTTTAGGATCTATTGGATGAGGATATTTACTGCGATTGACCGAGTATGTGGGATGTTGATGAAAAAATCCCTGGTATCTGCTGGTCTCGAACCCGGATCCATCCGATCCTAAGTCCTTGCTGCTATCCACTGCGCTAACTTACTCGCGTGATCGCATTAGAGTAAGTGGTATATTCATTAAAATATGAAAAAATAACATAAAAAAACATTAAGATCATGATATCATGGTTGACTCCGTAATTCATATTCGGAGTAAAATATATTATTTAATAAACTACTTTTAGAGAGATTTATAAATAGAATAAATTAAAAATATTTTTAGTTCAAATGTTGTTATCATAATTGATATGATTTTTTAATAGTTTAGCAAATTTTATAAAATTTCATACTAATGTATACACAGAAAAAAAAATTAACTTGGTTCAAGTAAATTACTTTCTTCAAAATATTATTCTTGTTTCGAAACATCTAAACTTCTCAATTCAAAAAAATTTCAGTCTTGAATAAATAAATTATTACTCTTCAATGGAGAGTAAAAATTTTTCCTTCAAAAATTTTAATCTTAAAAGAAGCTTTTTTTGCTTTCAAACAAGATGCATATTTATTTCTCCCAAGAATTTTTTTCTCTTGGTTTGAGGCCGATAATATTGATTCAGGATGATACCGACTTAGTTTGAGTATGGCCCATTTTTTGAATCAGGATGTTATTTTATTCGATTTAGAAATATACAAATATATTTTTAAAAATTATTAATCAGTTTATTACTACAATGGTTACTTATACTAATTTTTGATTTGGAAGTTTAATGCATTTTTTTATTTAAAAAAAAATTTATTTGTACTAAAAATTTAAATAATATTTTTGTTTAATGGCCACATTTTCAATAATAGAAAATTTGAGGTTACTTAGTAAATAAGCATTGACAATTAAATACATTTACTGTGAAAATCTTCAAAGTTTGAACACAGTAATTATTTACTACTTTAAGTATTATGATACCGAAATTTGTTCATATGCATATACATTAAACAAAAATAATTATCAACGGCGAGATTAATGTTTTGATGTTCATATTATGAACTTACAATTCAAAACTAACTACAACTGACCGAGAAAAACAAGCAAGTGCGCTGTTCCCATCGAGGCGCCACCTGGCGTCAAAATGTTCACTTCACCCAAGTAAATCTGTTACTTGGTTTGAGAGTTAGATTTATTGTGTGAAAAAAAATATACTTTTGAACCAAGCATATACAAATCTTGATTTAAGAATCCTGAAAATTCTTGAGCCAAGAAATAAATTCTTGAAGCAAAAAAAATGGAATTTTTCAAACTAGTATTCTTGGTTCAAGAATATTTCACTTGAATCAAGTTAATTTTTTTTTCTGTGTAAAAACTTTGATTTTCATAATGATTTGTTTGTTGGCCGTTCAAAATTTTATAAAATTTCGTACTATTTAGGGGACTATAATGAAAATCATTCAAATTTCACGCTTAAATGAAATTGAGATTACCGTGAAAAAAATGGAATGAAGTTTAATACAAAAAAAAAAAAAAAAATGTCGAATTCGAGTAAGAAATATCATAAAATTTTTAAATATTTTATGAGATTGTGTAAAAATTTATAAAAAAATTAAAATCCTATGAAATTTTAGAAGTTCATTTTCTTACAGATTATTAAAGAGATATTTTTAAACGAATTAAAAATTAAAAAAAAAATAAATTAATCGAAGTGGGATTCGTACCCACGCTCACTGGGTACTTTAAAAGATAGTTGTTATTATTATTATTATCTCAGGCCTGGTTTGATCGTACTTATTCTTATGTTTCATCTTGCACGGTCAAAACAGGCGTCTTTTTAGGCGGTAAATGAAACAGCAAAGTGAACGGAAACTGTTACGATTAAATCGGTTCTTGAATTTCGACTCGGGAAAATGCAATTTTTGGCGTTAATAAAAATAAAAAATTTATCACAAAAAATAAAAAAAATTTTTCTATCGGTTGACCTTGCGGGCCAGTCCCAAAACTTCCCGCTGTTTTCTAGCTCCTTGAGCTCGAAAACATTGTCGCGAGTACATTTTCGAGCTCGAAAATACTTTCGTGTGCCATTGTTTTCGAAAAAAAAACGTTTTTTACAATTTATTTCTACAACAATATCTCTCGAAGAAATTAACCGATTGAAGTGGTTAAAGCGGCGATCGACGCGTTTTATTAAGTTCTAAAGTTTACTTAATTATGGAGTCGATCGTTCAAATGGTTTCCGAAAAATCAATAAAAAACTAAAAAAAAATAAATTTTTAACTTCCCGCTAAGGAAATCAACGATTTTCAAAAAATTCGGGAAGTTATTGATTTCACCCCGATTTTCAAAAACCGGGTTTTCATCATATGTCGACATTTGAAGGTGCTAGGATGCTATTCTGACATTTTCAGAGCGATGTCTGTATGCATGTATGTATGTATGTATGTGTGTGTGTGTGTGTGTGTGTGTGTGTGTGTGTGTGTGTGTGTGTGTGTGTGTGTGTGTGTGTGTGTGTGTGTGTGTGGATGTAAACCTCATATCTTTTTGATGAATTAACCGATTTAGATGGTTCTTGCGGAATTCGAAAGGTATCTTCTGAACTTAGATTTTCAAAAAAAATTTAGACTATTTAGTCAAATAAACTCTGAGATATTTAAGAAATACAAAAAAAAAAAAATTTTTTTTTTCGTTTTTTTTGGATATCTTGAAAACTGTTGGATCGATCAATTCCAAAATCTAATCGGCTCTAGAACTCGATGAAAGCTTTCGATCGCCATCTCAACCGTCTCAATCGGTTAATTCGTTCGCGGGATATCGTGGGAAACGAATTGGTAAAAAACGGTTTATTCGAAAACAATGGAATATAAACGTATTTTCGAGCTCGAAGAGCTCGAAAATGTATTCATAACAATGCTTACGAGCTCAAGGAGCTCAAAAACAGCGGGAAGTTTTAGGGCTGACCCGCAGGGTCAACCGATAGACAGATTTTTTTTTCGTAATTCGCCAATATTTTCGAGTCTACTTGATCAAATGATCTTAAATTACCAGAAAAGTTGATGGCCAACAAGCTCTTTCGATTGTCGCCTTAACTATCCAAATCGGTTCATTAGTTAACAAGTTACACGAGTTTACATACATACACGGAAAAAAAAGCAGTTGAAAAATTACAGTTTCGCATAGCAGTAAAGCGCTTCGAGTCTGAAACTGTAAAAATTACATTTTTTATTACAATTAAATTTTACAGAAATAACAAATATTACAGTTTCAAACTCGATATTGTCGATTTAAACTGTAAAATTTGCTGCTTAAAATTGTAGTAATTTTATTACTATAACAAATTTCTAAAATTACAGTTTAAGCTTTAATGTTCAAATATTTTTGCCCGGAGGGCCTATTTTTACTGTAGAAACTGTAATTTTTCAAGTGTTTTTTTTTCCGTGTACATACACAGATACCCACACACACACGCATACATACAGACACTCGGACATTAATCTGAAAATAGTCAGAATACCTTCCTAGGACCTAAAAACGTCGACATCTGATGAAAACTCGATTTCCGAAAATCGGGGTGATAACGCAATTACTTTCCGAATTTTTCGAAAATCATCGATTTTCTAACCGAGAAGTTAAAAAATGAAAAAAAATGTGTACCTATAAATCACAAAAGTAAATGTTGGATCTAAAAAATTTTTCTATTGAGAAGGTCATGTTTAGTAATAAGTGACGGTTGTAACAACGAATATATTTAAGTTTAACTACCTGAGACAAAAAAAAAGCGGCGAGAATTGTAAATCACGACACCGTATATAATAAACTAATCGACAAATGTATATTATCTTATAAAAAATAAATCAAATGAATAAGAATAGTAAAAAAATAAATTATTCAAGTTAAACTTGTAAATCGTAAAAAAAAAAAAAAAATCACAATAAAAAGATGCTTTTGAGTTCATTGCATATTTTACTTAATTACGGTACTTTTCGGACAATACCTGCTGTCATAAACAGTTTGAAAGAAATGTGCGTAAAGGTACTAAGCAATGCTACATAAATAAATATCAATATTTTTTTTATTCATTTATTTATTTATTGTATATATTTTTTTTTTCGAGTATTTTTTAGTGTGTCATAAAAGTTGAAAAAAATAATACTAGGGTGTACTCGAGATTCTGAAAGTGGGATGTAAAATTTTAACCCACAATTAGAAAGAATCCAAACAATTGTTAAAGAAGAAATTCTATGCAGCTGTTTCCAAAGAATCGTCACCAAGTGAGTGTAATAAAAAAAAAAATCAGATAGAAAGAAAAAAGTTTTTATTTTTATTTGTCTTTTTTTTTTCAATTCTTATTCGCGTACTTGAGGGGATAGAAACCTGTAATTTTGTGCATAATAGAATAATACTCATTGGTACTTAAAATATATATAAATAAAATAAGAAAAGCGATAAAGGAATGTAAAAAAAAATCTATGGGAGAGATTGTACTCGTTTTGGCAGTTTTTTTATTTTTTTTTTTTTTACATCCATAATAAGAAACAAAAAGTAAGAATGAATCAGAGAATAAATAAAAATTTCAAATAATAGAATTTTTGTAGCAAAAATTCTTCAGGATCTTCGAAATTGCCTTAACGGCACTTTTAAACCTGATGCGTAAGTTAGGTCCTCTTAAACATAATTACTTTACTTTCGTTTTCGTTTCTTTTTTTTACATCTGTATTACTATATCTATACAGTATATGTATATTAGACTGATTCAAAAAAATCGACTAATTTTTTTTTCTTCATTATATCGAAAATATTGTTGGAAATGACGAAAAAAAAATACTGTGAAAGTTTGAGCTCTTAATATTAATATTAACAACTGCCGCATCGCGATTTTCTATTTTCCGTTCAAATAACATGGGAAAATTTATTTTTTAAGCTTTGGAATTTTGTAGCTCTCGGTGGGACCAATACTTTTGAATGTTCAATACATATTCTTATGAGAAATTTGACGCTTTACAAAAAAGGTCTCTTATAATTTTTCGATATTTTTATTTCTTCAAAAGTAATTCGAAGTTAAAATTAGATTGACGATAAATTTTTACATTTCTTAAATTTTTTGACTCAACCATCAACTTTATCCGAAAATTTTAAATGACATTTTTTGTAGAGCATTTTGTTTCCTACAACTTATCTCAGAGAAAATTTTCGATATTTCTCATAAGTCGTAAGTTATTCGCAATTAACTAAAAATTCAATATAATTAATTTTGAGCAACAAAATTTAGATTATTCAAGAAAATTTTCAGTTAATTGCAAATAACATATGACTTAAGTGAAATATCGAAAATTTTCTCTAAGATAAGTTGTAGGAAATAAAATGCTCTACAAAAAATGTCCTCTAAAATTTTCGAATAAAGTTGATGGTTGCGTCAAAAAATTTAAAAAATGTGAAAATTTATCGTCAATCTAACTTTAACTTCGAATTACTTTTGAAGAAATAAAAATATCGAAAAATTATAAGACACCTTTTTTGTAGAGCGTCAAATTTCCCATAAGAATATGTCTTGAACATTCGAAAGTATCGGTCCCACCGTGAGCCACAAAATTCCAAAGCTTAAAAAATAAATTTTCCCATGTTATTTAAACGGGAAATAGAAAATTGCGATGCGGCAGTTGTTAATATTAATATTAAGAGCTCAAACTTTCACAGTATTTTTTTTTTCGCCATTTCCAACAATATTTTCAATATAATGAAGAAAAAAAAATTAGTCGATTTTTTTGAATCAGTCTAATGTATATATCTACCATATTATTCTATAGTTGAGTTCTTGATGAACCCAAGTAAAAGAAGATAATTATTTTTCACACTATTACTCGAAAAATAGAAACTGTAATTTTATTCAAAGAAATAAATTTGTTAGTGTTCAATCACAGTTTCAAATTTGAATTATAAATAATTTTAGATTAAGTATGTGTGAGCATAATAAATAATGAATTAAGTATAATATGTACTTTTCTTCTGTTTCTTAAACCACCTGTAATCAGATAAAAAGATCACTTTGAACCCCATTAATTTAAAATGCATGTTGAAGAAACCCCAACAAAAACAGGTAGCATCAATTACCATACAGTACTTCACCCTCCGGAACTTAACCCCATCAGTACTATAAAAAAGGGCTGAATACCTTCACCTGTACTGCAGGGCGTACCGATGCAAATACGTACACCTGATAAATGAATAAAAAAGGGTTCTAATAGTTGCGTGCAAGGGGCTGTATTCAGATTAGCAACCCTCCGATTATATGTTTTATTTGAATAGTGACATACCTCTTTGGTCTCTCAGATTACAGACAAGTGTTTTACCCCTTTTCGAGTGAGAAGTTGAATTATGTTTTAAAGAGGTTGACTTTTATATCATTCATATTACTACAGTCGAGTCGCGTTATAAATCTGCCTACAGGGGTGTAGGGGAATATAATTCTAAGAATTTCTGTACTCCCACTTCTGTTCAGTAGTCGATTATACTTCCCCTACTTTACGAGTGTGTGAGAGCGTACGTGATTATTTTCATAATCGCGTTATGAGTCCGTCCTATTGATAAGTCCATAATTATTAGTCCATTAATTTATAATTAATTGTTTAACTATTTATGATAATAATACGCTTTCTATGATTATTATAGCAATAGTGTTTATTAAAATATGTTACTAAAAGTTATATTTTAATGAAAAGATAACATTTAATTCGTCTGACCAACGTTACGGTCTCAGATCAAGAGACTGAATTGAATTTTTTTTTAGTTCATGGATGGGGAATGTCATCAAGAGAAATATGAGCCAACGGACTTATAACGAGTGGACTCATAAAGCGATTCGACTGTAGTTAATTTTTTCTATCAACTATGCAATTAAATTTCTCATATGATACTAATCATGTTTTATATTTAAAATGACCCATTTTTAGTGTATCCACTGAGAAAACAGTTTATGTCAATCAAATAAATATTTTTATTCAAAACTATTGAGAACCCGCCTAGAAATCGTAGTCAGGCGATAGTTTGCTCCAAATGAAGTATACCGAATGTCAAACTTGTAGCAAGTGAGGCATCCAAACGAGGCCGATGTTTGGGATGTAACGCAGTTGCGAGACTCAGCGTTACTCGGCTTCCAAATTCGGCGGCAGTTTGGAAGCCACACTTGCTGCGAGGGTCCTAAGCTCAGCTTCCGAATTCGGTGGCAGTTTGGAAGCCAACGCTTGGCAAGCCAACTTCTAGAAATCTTTGGAACGCCTAACTTCTCGGGTGAAAATATTTCAAACTGAAAAAAAAGTAATTTTAAAACTTCCAATATATACAATGCTATGTATAGAAATTTCAACTAAATTAAAAAAAAAAGGCCATTCGGCAGCCGAAATGGAAGGTAGATTTTCCAATTAATCTATATAAAAAGTTTCATACATACATATCTTGTGATACATGTTAGTGTATACTCATGATATGAAATTAGGCTCGTTTTTTAAGAGTGAGAGTAAAAAAAGACAACGACTATTTTCGATAGAGAACTTCAGACAGTTGATTTGACAAAACATTATACAGGTAATGTGCTAAACTAACCTTCACGTAAACAAAGTATAGAAATTTTAATTAGTATGAGATCATAATTGTAATTACTATTACGATGGCAAGATATGTTATAATTATAGGACGTACAGGTATGATTGAAACAGCATAAATAATAAAAAAAATACTTTTAAAATATAAAATAGCAGTGAAATTTACAGGTTATTTTGTTCACACTATAATACAACTGACAAAATTGTATTATAATGGGAAATGCATAAGTTATGTGAAATGAAAACCATATTTTCAACATTTTTTGATTCCATTAAAATTTTTAAGGCTATCAAATTATTGGAAGAAATGGTCAAAACATTAAGTTTAAGGTCTTTAATTAAAGCTTATTAGACAAGCTTTCAAAAACTTTTTACTAGAATTGTCTATCAGTTTTAGTTTTAATGTTATATGAACTTCAACAGTGAATAAAAACTGATTTTTTCGAAAACTCGTGGAAATTTCAAACAGCCATTACTTCACAACTATTCGAACGATTCAGCCCATCTTTGAACTTGATCAAGATAATCGCCTATAGAATACGTGTGGAAAATTTCATTAAGATCCGATAAGAACTGTAGGTGCTATCGTAAAGACAAGACCAGTTATAATCATCCCCACTAGAATTTTTCATAAGGGCCTGACAAGGTCCTTATCGGGTTAACCTTATTTCAAATAAGGTCCCGATCAGGGTATCTTGACGAGGATCCTGATATGGATGTAACGCATAAGACCCATGAGGTCCTAATCGGGATTGCCTTATCAGGACCTTACCAGGATATCCTCATCAAATCCTTATTAGGATTACCTTATTAGTAATTATTTTTAAAAAAATATTAAATTGCTAAAAAAAAATAAGAGAATTTTTATTCGATCAAGAATGTTATCTATTGTATTGAAAGCATTAATTAGAGGAAGTAAACATATTTTTTATTGATGAAAAAATCCCGATAGCTGTTGGGCTCGAACCTGCGTCCTTTCGATTCAAAGTCCTCGATGCTATCCACTGGTCTGACATACACAAGTGATCTTGGAAGTGTAAATATAATATTCATTATGATGTCAAAGAATAACTGATGAAGAAGTAAAAAATCTGGGCTACAATGATTGACGTGATTTTTATATAATATTCTTTTGTACTTTTTTAAATTTTTAGCCTGTAAATGAAATATTTGAAGGAATGGGATGACTTTTTTTTTAATAAGGATATCCAGATACGGTCCTGATCAGGAACTCGTCAGGTTGACCCGATCGGTAAATAAATTTTTTTTGAATAAGACTATCCTGACGAGGTCCTGATCAGGAACTTGTCGGGTTGACCCGATGGCAAATAACTTTTTTTTTAATAGAGATATCCAGATACGGTCCTGATCAGGAACTCGTCAGGTTGACCCGATCGCAAATAACTTTTTTTAGAATAAGGATATCCTGACGAGGTCCTGATCAGGAACTCGCCAGGTTGACCCGATGGCAAATAACTTTTTTTCTAATAGAGATATCCTGACGATGTCCTGATCAGGAACTTGTCAGGTTTGCCCTAATAAGGCAAACCTTACATTAACCTGATATGGTCCTTATGGTACTTCAGGCAAATCAGGAAGAAATTCTAGTCGGGATACGTCGTAGAGGTACATTTGATACATCATAAGTAATAAAAGAAATACTTTTAAAATATAAAATAGCTGTGAAATTTACAGGTTATTTTATGCACAATTAAATACAACTGACGGAATTTGATTATAATGGGAAATGCATAAATGATGTTGAATGAAAACCATATTTTCAACATTTTTTGATTCCATTAAAATTTTCAAGGCTCTCAAATTATTTGAAGAAATGGTCAAAACATCAAGTTTAAGGTCATAAATTAAAGCTTATTAGACAAGCTTTCAAATACTTTTTACGGAAATTATCTATGAGTTTTAGTTTTGAAGTTATATGAACTTGAAAGTGGATAAAATTTTTTTTTTTTGAAAAATCGTTGGAATTTGAAACAGCCATATCTTCTAAACTAACCGAACGATTTAGTCCATCTTTGAACTTAACCGTGGTAATCACCCATAGAATAAGTGTGAAAAATTTCATTAGGATCCGATAAGGATTCTAGGCGCAATCGTGTTCTCAAAACTTGGTTCTATTACATATATATATATATATATATTAGGGTGGCTCATTTAAAACGACTATTTTTAGGTAGATTTTTTTAAAAATCTAGGTGTTGTATTTGTCCTCATGGTCGATTTTTCAAGGAATTTTGTCACAACCTATCATAATTAGTTGAGTAGAGTTCGAAAATACCATTCGTGAAAAATTTATATATGTATATATATATATATATATATATATATATATATATATATATATATATATATATATATATATATATATATATATATATATATATATATATATATATATATATATATATATATATATATATAAATGTAATAGAACCAAGTTTTGAGAACACGATCGCGCCTAGAATCCTTATCGGATCCTAATGAAATTTTTTACACTTATTCTATGGGTGATTACCACGGTTAAGTTCGAAGATGGGCTAAATCGTTCGATTAGTTTAGAAGATATGGCTGTTTCAAATTCCCACGATTTTTCAAAAAAAAAAAATTTTATCCACTTTCAAGTTCATATAACTTTAAAACTAAAACTCATAGATAATTTCCGTAAAAAGTATTTGAAAGCTTGTCTAATAAGCTTTAATTTATGACCTTAAACTTGATGTTTTAACCATTTCTTCAAACAATTTGAGAGCCTTGAAAATTTTAATGGAATCAAAAAATGTTGAAAATATGGTTTTCATTCAACATCATTTATGCATTTCCCATTATAATCAAATTTCGTCAGTTGTATTTTATTGTGCACAAAATAACCTGTATGTTTCACAGCTATTTTATATTTTAAAAGTATTTCTTTTATTACTTATGATGTATCAAATGTACCTCTACGACATATGATTATAACTGGTCTTTTCATTACAATAGCACCTACAGTTCTTATCGGATCTTAATGAAATTTTTCACACTTATTCTATAGGCGATTATCTTGATCAAGTTTAAAGATGGGCTGAATCGTTCGAATAGTTGTGAAGTTATGGCTGTTTGAAATTTCCACTAGTTTTCGAAAAAATCAGTTTTTATTCACTGTTAAAGTTCATACAACATTAAAACTAAAACTGATAGACAATTCCAGTAAAAAGTTTTTGAAAGCTTGTCTAATAAGCTTTAATTAAAGACCTTAAACTTAATGTTTTGACCATTTCTTCCAATAATTTGATAGCCTTAAAAATTTTAATGGAATCAAAAAATGTTGAAAATATGGTTTTCATTTCACATAACTCATGCATTTCCCATTATAATACAATTTTGTCAGTTTGTCAGTTTGTCAGTCAATCGTACCTGTACGTCCTATAATTATAACTGATCTTGCCATCGTAATAGTAATGACAATTATGATCTCATACTAATTAAAATTTCTATACTTTGTTTACGTGAAGGTTAGTTTAGTACCTTACCTATATAATGTTTTGTCAAATCAACTATCTGAAGTTCTCTATCGAAAATAGTCGTTGTCTTTTTTTACTCTCACTCTTAGAAAACGAGCCTAATTTCATATCATGACTATACACTAACATGTATCACAAGATATGTATGTATGAAAATTTTTATATAGATTAATTGGAAAATCTACCTTCCATCTCGGCTGCCGAATGGCCTTTTTTTTTTTTTTGCTCTATTGACGGAATATTGTTCTAGACATAAAAAAAAATTTCTACAAAATTTGAGCCCTTAATTTTAATTTTAAGAACTCGCTAATTGAATTCGAAATTTTCCCATTTATTTAGCACGTAAAGTGGAGGTTTTTTTTTTAATTATCTGTAGCTCTGCTGCATTTCACGTTTTTTTAATGTCCATAGGCAGAAGTTGTAGGGGAACTTTTATACTTCAAAAGTTCCTACAGTAAAATTTATGTGACAAGAACGGGGTCAGAGTTAAAAAATGTAAAAGTCGATTTTTATCGATTTTTGCGTATTTTTTGAGTTTTTCGTAGAAAATATTGTAGTTACCGAAAAAAGATAAATGACAAATTTGTAGGAAATCAAATTTGCTACATAAAAGGTTCTGTAAGCCAAGGCTGTAAAATCTGTTGTTTCTGAAATAAATTGAATTATACATATGAAATTTCAAGATATCTTTGCAGTATATGGTTTGTTAAATTAATAATTTAATTTTCATTTATTAAATGTTTTTTTTGGACATCATATAATTTTTTCATGAAAATATAACTTAAAAAAAATTTATCTATATGGGGCATTCCACGCCAAATCGGACGGTTTCAAAAATTGATTTTTCCGATTTTCTTCAATTTTTGGTATTTTTTAGTACTCCTCAAAAGAGGCTTTCCGGTAAATTTTGAGATCTTTTTGATTAATGGTTCAAAAAATATCGAATTTTCAAAAAAAAACCGCTCTTTTTATGGTTTTTTGATCATAACTTTCGTAATAATGGTCAAAATTCAATGTTTTTTGTTCAAAATTTTCGTTTTTAGTTGGCCTTTACAGACAAAAATGCATAACAAACATACGAAACGTTTTTGATCGAGATTTTTGAATTTTAAGTTTTCAACCGTGTTCCAAAATTTCATATAATTATCCGAAAAAGCGACGAAGCTATATTCACTAAGGAGTCCTCTAGTTCATAAAACAATCGTTAATGTAAAATTTTCGAAAGAACACGGAAATAATTAAAACCGTTTGTGATACAGTTTCGTCGCTTTTTCAAATAATTATATGAAATTTTGGAGCTCCTGTAATGATCTTAACTGTATTGTATATCAAATCTAATGTTTCTTTTGCTTCAAAATAGTTGCTTTTTAAAAAATAACAGTATTTATTATAACAGCTTATAAATAGCATTAAATTTTACTTACTGCTTTTAAATCCTTACTCAGAACGAAAAAATATCGGAATCAATTTATAATATGCAAAAAAAACAAGTGTACAATGTCAAAAATCGGTACTGATGATAATTTATAGCAAAAAAAAAAATTTTTTTAATTTTGAAAATTCGAAAAAAAATAGTAATTATGGAAGGCCCACTACTGGACCGGGCTTAAAAGTTGCAGAATGGATAGAAGTTTAAGATAGGAAATTTTCAAGAAAATCGAAGAATACACCCTTTTTTAAAAACACGTTTGAAAACTTAAAATTAAAAAATCTCGATCAAAAACATTTCGTATATTTGTTATGCATTTTTGTCTGTAAAGGCCAACTAAAAACGAAAATTTTGAACAAAAAAACATTAAATTCCGACCATTATTACGAAAGTTATGATCAAAAAACCATAAAAAGAGCGGTTTTTTTTGAAAATTCGATATTTTTTGAACCATTAATCAAAAAGATCTCAAAATTTACCGGGAAGCTTCTTTTGAGGGGTACTAAAAAATACCAAAAATTGAAGAAAATCGGAAAAATCAATTTTTGAAACCGTCCGATTTGGCGTGGAATGCCCCATATAGATAAATTTTTTTTTAAGTTATATTTTCATGAAAAAATAATATGATGTCCAAAAAAAACATTTAATAAATAAAAATTAAATTGTTAATTTAACAAACCATATACTGCAAAGATATCTTGAATTTTCATATGTATAATTCAATTTATTTCAGAAACAACAGATTTTACAGCCTTGGCTTACAGGACCATTTTTGTAGCAAATTTGATTTCCTATAAATTTGTCATTTATCTTTTTTCGGTAACTACAATATTTTCTACGAAAAACTCAAAAAATACGCAAAAATCGATAAAAATCGACTTTTACATTTTTTAACTCTGACCCCGTTCCTGTCACATAAATTTTACTGTAGGAACTTTTGAAGTTCAAAAGTTCCCCTACAACTTCTGCCTATGGACATTAAAAAAACGTGAAATGTAGCAGAGCTATAGATAATTAAAACAGAAAACCTCCACTTTACGTGCTAAATGAATGGGAAAATTTCAAATTCAATTAGCGAGTTCTTAAAATTAAAATTAAGGGCTCAAATTTTGTAGAAATTTTTTTTTATGTCTAGAACAATATTCCGTCAATGGAGCAAAAAAAAAAAAATAGTCGTTTCAAATGAGCCACCCTAATATATATATATATGGGTCATTCCACCAAATAAAATTATTTTTACGGGGCGACCCTCGTCGATTTGGTTCTAACTTTGTGGAGTCGTTCTATATATTAAAAAAAAAATTCTCTGAAAATTTGAGCCTTTTAAATGCAGCTGTTTCAAAGTTATGATTTTTTTAATTTTTTAAAAATTTTTGTTTTCAACTTTTTCATTAATTTTTTTGAAGGGAAAATTTTTTTTTAAAAAATGAGCACATAACAGTTTTTCGTAGGAAAAATTCTCAGCTTTCCAATAAGAATATCCATTTTTTATTCTATGTTACAGAAGACCTTTTAAAATTCGATTAAAGACGAAAAAACGATTTTTATGACTGTGCGGCGCTTGATACATCTAATTTGATATTTTTTTCTGAAAGCTGAGACTTTTTCCCACAAAATATGTGATTTTCACGATGTGCATATTTTTTGTTGGAACAAAATCAATAATTATTAAAATGCAAGTCGTTGATTTTATAGTTTTAACAAACTGTAATAGTTCATTGTGTGGCAAGAGATGAAACAAAACGATGTCAGACGAAAGTAAAGTAGGCTGCCCGAGCCGTAGGCAAAAGCTGACAGTAACTGCAATCTGAAGTTGTGTTTCATCTAGTGTTACACACTATTTTTTTCATGATTACCTGCATTGAAAATTATTATCAGTGTCAGCAGCTAGTTAGAATCAAGTTATATGAAAACCAATGGTGTGATCAACCATTAGTGTACGCCTAACTTATGATTTGCAATTTATAACTAAACAGAAACCATAAATACTATTTATTATGCACACAAATTCTTATAAAACTTGATTACAAAGTCAGAACTGTCATTAACGCAGATGACATCAATAGTCTGAAATCACTATTGAACAAAACACAAGAATCAAAGTTCAAATTACTAATTCCTAGACTTGAACCATTGATGCTGGTATCATGAAAAATCGTTTTATAATTTTTGTTTTTAGAGCTTTACTGCAGATACGTACCCGATAACATATCCTCACACCGCAAAATTTATACATCCAGATATTCAAAATTTTACCAGCGTTGATTTCACTGTTATCACCAACCCTTATTAAAAGAAACGACTTAAAACGATTGGAAAAAAAATTTTAAATACTTTTTAATGCTTTTGAATACTTTTAATACTTTTGAATCACCCTTTTTATGGGCATTTAACATTACAAATCGTTTCGAATCGTTTCGTTTAATTAGGGAATGATGACTTTTTCTTAAAATAAATGTTTTAGACGTACGATACTTGGAGTCAGAAACGGTGAAAGAAACACAAGCAGTGCACCCTATCTCACCTATTGTTGATAGCTTAAGATATATATGTGTTAAAAATGTATCAACATTCTCAAAACAAATGAGAATTAACGTTTTTTAATAGTAGAGAGTTTATATTTTATTTGATTTTGTTCAAACAAAAAATATGCACATCGTGAAAATCACATATTTTGTGGGAAAAAGTCTCAGCTTTCAGAAAAAAATATCAAATTAGATGTATCAAGCGCCGCACAGTCATAAAAATCGTTTTTTCGTCTTTAATCGAATTTTAAAAGGTCTTCTGTAACATAGAATAAAAAATGTATATTCTTATTGGAAAGCTGAGAATTTTTCCTACGAAAAACTGTTATGTGCTCATTTTTTAAAAAAAATTTTCCCTTCAAAAAAATTAATGAAAAAGTTGAAAACAAAAATTTTTAAAAAATTAAAAAAATCATAATTTTGAAACAGCTGCATATAAAAGGCTCAAATTTTCAGAGAATTTTTTTTTTAATATATAGAACGACTCCACAAAGTTTGAACCAAATCGACGAGGGTCGCCCCGTAAAAATAATTTTATTTGGTGGAATGACCCATATATATACATATATAAATTTTTCAACGAATGGTATTTTCGAACTCTACTCAATTAATTACACCGGCACACAAAAAAAAATAAGTTCTCTGTACTTTTGACGGGACCGATTTATTCCCATGTATTTTGACCCGCTGAATCCGAATCCGAGGTCCGTTTAACCCGTACACCCTCAGATTTTTAGAAAACTTTAAAAAACCTCAAAACTACACAAAAATCGACCGTTTTTTAAATTTATAAATTTTTTTAACCCTAACTAAGCATGATTTTTATGTATTTCGGTCCTCCACATACTAACCTGAAGTTTATTTAAAACATTAGCCATTTAAAGTCTGAGTAAATTCCAAAAAACCCCAAAAAATTGCAAAAAAGCAAAAAAATTCTTAGTGTTGTGATGAAAAAAATTTTTTGAAGCATATTAAAATTTTTTTATGTTTTAGGCCAAAATATTTTTTAAATATATATATCACAGATCGAACAATATGATTTCTTTTATTTATTTCGATTTAAAAAATGATTTTTGTTATACCAAATTTTATTTTTTTCGATTTTTTGGGAATTTTTGCCATTTATTTAAAATTTTAGAGATGTCTGAGCTATGGATGTTCGAGAATTATATGTGACAGATAAACATACATGAAAATAATTATTTATTTAGCCCTATAAAATTTTTTTCATCACAATACTAAGAATTTTTTTGCTTTTTTGCAATTTTTGGGGGTTTTTTGGAATTTACTCAGACTTTAAATGGCTAATGTTTTAAATAAACTTCAAGTTAGTATGTGGAGGACCGAAATACATAAAAATCATGCTTAGTTAGGGTTAAAAAAATTTATAAATTTAAAAAACGGTCGATTTTTGTGTATTTTTGAGGTTTTTTAAAGTTTTCTAAAAATCTGAGGGTGTACGGGTTAAACGGACCTCGGATTCGGATTCAGCGGGTTAAAATACATGGGAATAAATCGGTCCCGTCAAAAGTACAGAGAACTTATTTTTTTTTGTGTGCCGGTGTTATCATAGGTTGTGATAAAATTCCTTGAAAAATCGACCATGAGGACAAATACAATACCTAGATTTTTAAAAAAATCTACCTAAAAAGACTCATTCAATTTCTATACTTTTTTTTTTTTTTTTTTTTAATGATGCGGGAATCAATCAGATTAGTGATCAATTGAATTTCTAACCGAGTAGAAATTTGTAATTTAGGGAAAAAACGCTATAAATATTAACCGACCGCACACGATTTAGTGGGATTCAAACCCGGGACCTAACGCACGAAAGACCGACGCTTTAACGACTAGGCTACGCTACCGACAGCGACATCAACGTTTACTTGTGCTATATGAGATTGAACGGATACATCACTTTGAAAGAGCAAATTATAATTGAAAATCTATTATTAGTAATAACAAAAAGATTTCTTATTTTTTTTTTCGTGCACTATAAAATCCTGTATGTAAATAATTGTGATATGTATAATTTTGGCTATATAGTTATGTATAAAATCGTTGAAAAAGTATATAGGCTCTATATAAGTATATATGGCCACGTATGGTCCTTAGAGTGTTTAAAAAGAAAAAAAATTTTTTTTTTTGTTATGGTATTCAAAAATTGAAAGTATGACTAAAAATAAAAATTTTAGTACCAATTCAAGCTCCATTTTTCTATTTTTCATTTAAATAACACAGGAAAAAAATTTTGTTTTTTTAGAATTTTTCAACTCACAAACAAATCAACGGATTTTTATGCACAGTAAATATTTTTGTAGTAAATTGAACGCTCTACGAAAAAAGTCTCTTAACATTTTTCGATAGTTCCCATTGTTCAAAAGTTATTTAAGTTTCAAGTCAAATTTATAGTAAATTTTAAGATCTTTTTATTTTTCCAGCGAAACTATGAGACTTATCAAAAAATGTCGTCGAATCGTTTTTATAGACAATTTTATCCTCTACAAATTATTTCTGACAAAGTTTTTCGAAATTCTGCATTGTTTTCAATTTATTTTCCATTTTAATTTCGAGCTCTCAAAATTAAGCTGTTTCGGCCTATTTACGGCCGAATATTTTCATCTGGGTTGCAGGAAGTAACGGTAACCGAAGGTTTACCGAAGTTCGGCTTGCCATAAATATCCCTAGTTCCCCTGAAGATTGGCAAGCCAACTTCTAGAAATCTTTGGAACGCCTAACTTGCAGGAAGTAACGGTAACCGAAGATTTGCCGAAGTTCGGCTTGCCATAGATATCCCAAATTCCATCCATATTTGGCAAACCAATCTTCGCTTTGCCTAACATGGATGTAATAAGGCGCATATTTGGCTTGCCTAAGTTAGGCAAGCCACACTTGCCCCTCGCTAATTCTTCGGCATTCCACACGGAGAAAAATGTTGGCTCGAAACCTAGCAATTTTTATTATGCTGTCGACCAAACTTGAAACAGAAAGTGAAGCATCCAAAAATTTATTATGCTCTTATGAAAAATTATTATGCTGTCTCATAATACTTACTTCGCGCGAGACACTTATCGATAAGCTGTAATAACAATTACTTTCATACATTATAATAGTTGTGATGCGGCATAATAATTTTTCATAAGAGCATAATAAATTTTTGGATGCTTCACTTTCTGTTTCAAGTTTGGTCGACAGCATAATAAAAATTGCTAGGTTTTGAGCCAACATTTTTCTCCGTGCACACTATAATTTCTAGTCGGGAAGTATTTATTTGAGGTTAATAAACTTGATTTGGTTGGAATAATTATTTAATTAAATCAAATACTTTTGTCATTTTGATTGAACAAAATTATTTATTTCATTCAAATATACAACTGTATATAGTTTTCAAATTTTGTTTGAAAAAAATTACACTGCGGCTTTCGACGCTACGATCACCACCAACCAAACAAAAAATTTGTTTACTATAAACATATCTTTATTTCATCACAAGAAATGCTTTAAAGAAAACCATATCTTTGCCTCAAGTAAATTAATTTATTTGTCTCAAATAAATATTGATTGGGTCCATTTAATTATTGGATTTATTTGCATGAAACAAATTTTATTTGGCTTAAATAAATTGCTCTTTTAGTGTTTGCAGGATATATGCTTGCATGTATATATGCATTGAAAATGATAGATCAGCGAGGATGCAGTGACGAGGTAGATATTATTCGCGCCTTCATCTCCCGTGCAGCCCGTATTGCATTTATATAGAGTGGGAGGGCGTCATTAAAATCAATACGCGTCCAGGCCATTTCTCGTTCTCATTCTTGTATACTTTAGTGTTGCATTTTCTGTCCTAGTTTATCTCGGACAAGTAAACCAGTAAACGAGTCAGGGGGTGCCCTACTACTATTTCTCCATACAAGCTTCGGCGTGGGAGTTAGTCACAGAGTAGGGGTTCAACTTGGCATCTAAGGGGGATGAAAGCTGGCTCGGCGACCAAGCCAAGATGAGAGGGAGAGTAGTAGCAGTAAGTATGTAGGAAAAGGTGAAGGGAGGTCGAGAAAAAGTGTATGTATGAAAAAGAAAAACGTTAACAAAATAAAAATATATATGTATATATATATATATATATATATATATATATATATATATATATATATATATATATATATACGTATATACATATAGGTATATATAGAGAATGCTAGGTTAGATACATACACGCAGTATCAATGTAGAAAACTTGTTGTAGTAGTAGTAGTAGGGATATGCGCGCTGTTTCTATGGCCAATAAGAACCACTTTAAAATACTTTTTTTTTAGTTTTATGTACTGTCAAGCTGCGCATGTCGGATTCAAATCTCAATACTGTGTAAAGAGTAGATGCGGAGGAGTAAGCGAGGTTGTTATGGAAATATGATAGTGCGATAAGGTGAGAAGGAAATTGGAAAAAGACGTAGCACACATATATGTGTATGTATGTGTACAATGTTCTTGACTCTGGGTCATGTTGAGTATGTTGTAGAAAAGGAGGGTGTTTGAAATTTTACACGACCAATAAGATCCGTTTTAAAATATTTTTTTATTATACTGCGCATGCGAGATTCAAGTGTTATTAGTAATATTCATATATGATACATACAAATATTAAAGTAAATAGATAAAAAAAGGATTGGGATAGTTGAAATTGTTTTTTTTTTAAATTATACTTGAAGTTGGTGATTTATAAAACATATATTTTAATCGGTCATAGATTGCATGAGCTCATTAACCACCTAATTTTGAATCCAGCTGCTATATAACTCTAATAAAGGTTATGGGGACAGGTGCACATTGATTAGATGTCTCTTGAAAGCGAAAAAAAATTAGCAAACCAGACTACAAGACACTACTGATATACTGTAGATGATAACATAGATCTGATTATACGCATCAATGACGCTTTATCGCAATGAAATTATCTTAAAAAACTTGGAAAAAAAAAAAAAAACTAATAAGCATATAATTGTATGACCTATTCGGATACAAACCTTCTGAGCATTGTTCTTCATAATATTAAAGTATATATATATATATATATATATATATATATATATATATATATATATATATATATATATATATATATATATATATAAATATATATAGTTTTTCACGAGCAGATCGATGATGGATGTGCATCCCAGATGCTCCACCTACTACAGCAATTTCTTAAACTCCATCCGAATTAATGAGACACGTTGTAGTTGAAAGTGAGTAATACAATGTAGCAGGTTGGGTTAGCTGAGAATTTAATATACACACACACATATATATATATATATATATATATATATATATATATATATATATATATATATATATATATATATATATATATATATATATATATATATATATATATGTATATAAAAGTAGGAGCGGGAGTTAGTGAGTAACGATTGGCCAAAGCCATATCAGTGATATGCAAATCAGAACGACACTGCTCGGTTTTCTAGTTTAGTCCATGGTCTATCGTTCGTGAAGTCCACGAGGAAAAAAGCAGCGCGTGTGACTCGCGGTCGCGAAATGTTCGCCGTAGGCGTGACCAACTCTGTCCGCGGATCATTCCGATTGGTGGATATTTTCCCCACCGACGCATGTTAAAGTCCCCTCTTTAGTGGACCTGCCAGGATTTTATACCAGACGTAGTATAGCATAATCGCAGCACCAGCAGGGACTACCTATATTCTCAATTCTCTTTTTTTTTCTTTTTCCAACCAGCGACCTAACGACTCCCCCACTTCAGACTTACTGGACGCCCGATGATCGTCTGTGTGCCGGCGGCAGCCTGGACCCTAGTGTAGCTGCACACATGCACGCGACAGCATCTATTCACCACCGCTGCTGCCGCCTCCTGCATCACCATCCTCGATTCTAGGCGCTTACTTACTTACTTCCGTTTCGTTAATAACGGACCGCCTGCAAGTTTTTCTTGAGTAAGTGATTATTATTACCTTCTACGTATTTAACTTTAACTAGATACTGCGTTGTCTTGCTATCGTACCGGACGATTAGTACCAAATATTAACTATCAATATCAGTGATTAAATATCATCTTTAAAAACACCTGACACCAAAGGATTTAAAAACGTTGATACCGGTGATAACTCACGGTGAGGATAAAATAGTGGTAGAATAAAAGAAAGAGGGAGTTAAGTATTGTCATCAGCGCGCGTGCGAGCAACATTTTATTGGCTGGCAGCCAAAGCTTGGTCAGATTGATGGTAGCGGTGTGTCATTTCGGTAGCAGTTCTCAAGCTATAGCTGTGAAACCGAGTACCGCGTGGATTGTGATGGGACGTTGACAGAAATGTGCTTTAATGACAGGTGGTAGTAGTCACGTTGTGAATGTCTTGTGTAGACAGTCGATAATACCTATTTCTTATTATTATAATTATTATTTTGAACGTGAGGTTATTTATTTAGTGTGTTAGTAAATATAACTTTGAGAAGTTGTGAATATATACAAAGGAAGTGAGGGCTATTGAATTACTTTGATAATTAATAAGATTATAATTAACTAGTTGACATTATTGTTCACGTGATGTTGTGTACTTATTTGCCAACGAATAAGGATGACAGTGCGTGGAAAATCGTGCACGTTTTAATTTATCGTGAAACATGAGTGACGTAAAATTTTTAATTCTATTTTCAGTGTTAGGATATTGAAACTTAAAAATCATAGTGATTATTATCATTGTTTATAAAGTGAATATTGATTAATTAAAGAGGAAACTTGAATTATAAAGTGAATAAATGAAATGTACTTCGAAAATTTTTTATTGAGAGAGTAATCAAAACACATTGGATTTTTTTAACCGTGTCTATTTACGGCAACGTTTTGGACTCCAGGGTCGCGGTGGCGGGCACCGGGGTCCTTACTTTTTCCGGTCTGATAACCGAGAAGGGTTTATCACCAGGTGGACAGTCAAAGAATAAGTCTGCAGGGCTGGCGGGACTCGACAGTGAAACGGTGCGCCGGTGGGTCGCAGAAGCTGCCCGATCCGTCCGCCAAATACCTCCGACTGTTCTTGTTCCTTCGAGTTCTCAGAATCAGCTTTTTCAGCTTAATCAGAACTCACAGCAACAGCAACAACAGCAACAACAACAACAGCAACAACAACAACAACAACAACAACAACAACAACAACAACAACAACAACAACAACAACAACAACAACAACAACAACAACAACAACAACAACAACAACAACAACAACAACAACAACCTCCAAGGCGTAAATCTCACGACGCTAGTCCGTCGTCAGTAGTTCCATCATTTGTTTTGCACACGTCAATGACACAAACACCCAGCATGCACTTGTTGGAGAACAACAACCTGATGGAAATTGCAATGGCTCAGCAGCATCAGGCACAACAACAGGCATCCCAACAAAAACAAAAGCAAACAAGTAGTCCAACAAATAATAATACTATTGAAGCTTGGAGATTGATACAAGGTGGTCATCAGTGGTGGAGTCCCCCAAACAGCGTTCATCAAGATCAAGAAATGTCTCCTATACCCCAAGTTAGTCAGGTTCAAAGCATTATTTCTGGGTCACTCAACCAAGTGCAAAGGCTTCAAACCCAACAACAACAGCAACAATCCCAAACGTCACAACAACAATCACAACAGCAACAACCTGTTCAATCTGATGTCGATCAGCCCCTTGACTTTTCTGTTGGTTCTCTTCAACAACAGAGGCTACATTCTCGTGCTAAAACTATTCACGAGAAACTTCAAAGCAGAATAAACGATAATAACAATAGCATGGAAAGTACACAGAAGATTGTGGATAAGGGCAACAGTGGACGAAGTAACAGCCCCAGTGAGGCTAGCACCAGCGCCAGTGAAGATGAGGGAGTGTCTACGGGTGGTAGCCCTTCTGGTCCTTTACGGGGTGCTGAAAATGGTGAGTCTTTTATTCATTCATCTCATTCACATTCATTAAACTTACTTTTAGTGGAGACAATAAAAATCACTCTAATAATTGCCAGCAAATTTTTAATATTTATTTTTTTTTAACTCTTAATACTGAATATGTTCTGTCAGTTAAATATTTAATAAACATTCCTGTCAACTAAGTCAATAAATTTTTCAAATTCAATTAAATTAATTAATTAATTAATTATGATTGAGTGAAACTTCATTTGTATTCGATTACTATCATTGACACCTTAAGTAACTTTAATGAAAAGTGATTTTAATGACTTCCATTAAATGATAAAAAATAATTGTTATTTCAATTTTAAGTATTTAAATTACGCTATTGAGCAATACAGCACAAGTTCAACGTAGGTGATAAAATTATAATATTAATTCATTCTATAATCTAATATAATTCTATAATATATAAATCAGGTAATATCTTAATTCTATACTATAAAAAATCGGGACTCAATTCAGAGTGAGTATGGATTTTATTCAAATCCGAATTCACTTCGTCATTAGGAGTTTTTTAAAGAATCACGCTACATACTGAGTGAACAGGAAATTTTGTTTTTTCACCAGTGTAATGTTAATTTGTTTTTAATCTGCATTTACTCCAGACTGAAGTTTTAGATATTAAAGTAAACTTTCCTTCAGAGTAAATTTAACTCCGAAGGGATTAAATAAATAAAAAATGATCTCATCCCAATATACTCCACAAATTTTTTACCGTTAATTATGTTCAACATATTTATTTTCATATCTGAACAATTCCGCGCCTCAATTAGCTCATACGAGTCATATTATAATATGCTACTCATATATATTTCATACTTGTATGAATAAGGGGAGACTTATATAGCTTTAAAGTATATCATTATTGATCATGATTTCAATCATATATTCTTATAAATTACTAATATAAATATAACTGATAATAAGTTTTCATGCTTGACAAAAGACACGCGCTGCTATCAGGCGGATAATATCCAAGCATATAGAAAGAAAAAAAAAAGAAAAATCTCTCATAAAGGCAAATATGATTAAGCAAACAGTCAAGTGTTGATAGTCATTTCTACTAAGTACATAATTAATAAGTGTTAGTAACAATCGGTGTTTATTCCAATAATATACATTGATTATAATTTTATTTAAAATAATAATCACATTTATGTATATATATTTTTTCGATCATGCACATATACTTATAGTATAAATAAATATATTTTTATTTTAAAAAACGATACAGTGCATGAGAAAATAAAATTTTTTAAATTACTGCAAATACTGATACGATATCTAGACACTGTATTAAGTGAATTCTATACATGTATATAAAATAATCATTTAGATAATATAATAATGATATCATTATTGAAACATCAAGTTATACTGTAAATATATATATATATATATATATATATATATATATATATATATATATATATATATATATATATATATATATATATATATATATATAAACGTCATTGTCTTAAAAATTATATTTTTAGTAATGATTTTTGATGTACAAAAAAAAAGTGAGATACTCCGTAAACTTCCGGTTATTGTTTCACAGATTGATAATATTGTGACAAAAACACATAAGCATCAACCATTCACTTTTCAGTCTTTTTAACGGACGTTGTCATTTAAAATATTATTTTTCTTTATTTATTAACCAAAAGTTTATGACTTTTTCATACGGTCTCGTTACAGTGTAATGTGATACATTTTAAACTAATGTTAAAGTATAGTTGACTAATAAATGATGTTTATCATGTAATTAAGTTTGTTTGAACTGTGTTTTATTTTAAATGACTTCAAGATGATCTTAATTCTAAATATGAAATTCTATTGTTTTATAGTGATGTTATAAATATCTTTCATGATATATTTGATAAATATTTATACATTTTTTTTATTTTTTAATAACTTTACACACTTTATTGTGACGTAGGTGACTGGTACAATCGGTTATTCAAATTATTACACTATTATTTTAATAGCGTAGGATATTATTGTACAAGATAATGAACATAATTACTAATATAGTCTATTATAGACATATATATATATATATATATATACATGCATAAAAGAAGGTAATAACCATTCGGTATAATCATATTCGTTGCTTAGTCATCTTATTTTCACGTATTGTATAAATGATTTTAATACACTCTTAAGAGTCTATGATGATTTTGCAAATACAACTAAATTAAAATTCTATCTTTAGATTTTAAAAAAAAACTAAAATACAAAAGAAAAAAATACAAAGATTCAATAAATTTGACGAAATAATGTAAAATAACAGAAGATCATAAAAACATTATTCAATGGTTTAATTTTATTTTAAATCATCTTAATTCTTGATTTCACAGTTTTCGTGTTTTTTTTTTTTTTTTTTTTTTTAGACATATATGTATTTTTTTTTTTCTTATTTGATCATCAATTTTTTTACACTCAAGACGTTATTGACCTGCGCGGCTTTAAGTTTCGCGTCCACGTCACTCGAAAAACCAAGGCTTGGCTATGTCGGAGATAACACGTTAACACATTCGAGCACGAGATTCTACCGGAAGTGTTTGAACATCACACATTATAATATATATATATATATATATATATATATATATATATATATATATATATATATATATATATATATATATATATATATATATATATATATATATATATGTTTGAAGGGAAGCCCAAGATACATGTGTATTTCGGCTCGATGAATAATCTTCCCGTATATTTGGTTATATATATATATTTTACAAAAGAAAGATAGGGCCGTCGGTCTGGACGGTTCTTAAGAAAGGAGTCTCGGTAAAAAAAAAAAGAATAAAGATGACTTGTCGAATATATTTCAAAATGCCTTCTAGACTAGAACTTACTTTTTGGGTTGATAGATCATAGATCATCTACCATCGTACCAGGTAATTAAGCTAACCTGTAATCAGACTGCGCCGACCTACTTATATATTCCCGTTGGTTATATACATAAACTATATAATATAACTACAACAGTCAATTTTTTTTTATTCCGGAAGCTCTTGGTCAAATCTTCAAATTGTCGAATGCTAGCGGCGTTAGTTTTAAGTTTCTCGGTATTTTTACATTTTTAAGTCCATCCTAGGATGGACTCGAGCTCGTACATAAATATATCAAATTTATCAGCAAAATCAATGTGATAGTTGTTCTATTATATACAGAGCACCTGAGGGTTATTTTAAAAGTTCTTGCTTAACTTTTAGCGTGCTCCTGATTTTAAAAATTTTAACAATCTAACCTATATTACATAAGACACCATGAAACTAAAAGGACTTGAAAAAAATATTTATTTTAGATCATAACACAAAAAATCGGATTAAAGAATCATGAATTAATAAATATGTTAGTATACGTGTGGTAGCGATGGGGATGAAAAAAGGGTGAGCTAAAAATACAGAAGATAAGATTTGTGGTATGTGGGTGTTTGCGGTGAACGTGTGGACACAGTAACATGTTGGTATAAAGCAGGTAAACCCGTTGGATAAATTTCACCTTGGATAGGTCAGGTTGGGCAAGGATTCCAACAAGGAACGAATAGGGTCACAAAACGTGCGATGACGAGACAGTAAATAGTCTCTGCCATTGCCCAGAGGCTTATTTTATAAAAATATACATTTTAAATATAAGTTGTTTTAGATAATCTATTAGGAAGTTTCTTATTATCGACATCAATATTCTTAGCAGGATTTAGATCCCTGTCAAAAATTTTCTTGGATTGAGGACAATGAACACCACGAGCCTATGGGTTGTAAACCAGTTTAGTGAATATTACATTTGCTTGCAGACAATGAGTACAAGCCTGTGAACTCCTATGCTCGCCGGCCGATTCAATTCAATATCAAAGTTTTTCTTGGATTATTTGGATAAGCGAATTGTGAGAATATTTTCTTCCAAAGACTTAAAATACATTGCACATCCTGACTCCATCATCATACTGAATTTTAATAATTTGTTCTCTCCTTATTTTCTTATTCTTTATTGGATGGTATTCATTTAGTTTTTGTAATTTATCTTGACGCCCAGCATGATTTCTGTCAATAAACAAATTTTTATTACTTTTTTCAGCTTGTTTATTTCCAACTTTGTTTTGCTCAGCTCTTTTGACATCGGATTTATCGATGTGACGTTGATTACTTTTTGTCATTTTGTTCTTTGTTAATACATGCCAAGTTTCTGCAGATAATGCATGAATTTGACATGTACTCATTATTTTTTTCATATTTATTTCATGTTTTGGATGATGCTTGTTGTCATTGAAATACAAGTATTCAATAACAAATTTTTCAGCTATTGATGAAAATATAAACTTGCCAAATTTTGAACGTGTTAAGCAACTATGCTTATTAAAAATAACTTGCATTTCGTCAAACCTATACTTGATGTATTCTTCAATGTGCTCGACGATAAGTAAAAATTTGTAGCGTTTACATCTCGCTCTGTATTTTTAAAATTCTCAATCTCTTCCTTTTCCATTACCTGTTTTTTGACGGTATCGCTAACAAATTTCATTTTTACTCTGTATCTGTGCCATTCTTGTAAATAATACCGGTGAAATTTTTTCGGCAAGTTGGTAAATTCTTCTTTTCCGTATTTGGACTGTTTATAAACGGCCAACGCTTTGGCCAATCCCGATTTTATTACGTTCTTTTTTCTAGCAATATCCTTTTCTAGTCCCGTTGTTATTGTTGTTGGCATTTTCATTTTTTCATATGTCAGAATAGATACTATATAACCATCGATTAACATGCTGTACGCAGATAATTTGTTTCACATAATCATTTAGTTTTTTAAATCAAACTAATAATACCACATGTCACTTCGTTCAGTGTTTTGGAATTTACAGGAAATTATTTTATTTGTTTCGACTGGTGATTCTATTTCAAATAAAGGTTCCTGGATGTTGCTAGTACTTTTTTTTTTCCCAGATTCTAATTTTCTATCGAATTTCTCATCTTTACGCTTTAATTTGGCAAAGACTTTACCAAAAAACACTTAATTTTGTCACAGCACCGTTCGAATCATCAATAAATAAAATTTATATAAAAAATAAAAAAATTATAAATTGATATTTTTTAAATTAAAGTTCATATTTACCAGAACCAGAACTAATTCTAAGCGTTCGATGGTCCTGGCAACTGATAGTAGGAATAGAATGAGTAAATAGGTTCATGTTGTTGTTGTTGTTGCTGTTGTTCATTTCCACGATTATCTGTTGATAGGAATTTTATATTTTTGTTTTAATCTGGTTTGAATATTAATTATTCATTTTATTATTTGATGAAACAATCATTTAATACTTACCATGATCAGACTATACTCTTAGATCAGGTACACTATACATATTATTTGATGATATGAATCGGATGAAGAAATTAATTGTTTTTGTTTATTTCCGGAATTATCTAGTAATTAAAATTAAGTCAATAAATATTTCTTTTTCTCTTTATTTGTGATGTTTTTCTCAATTTATCTATAAATTGTCTTCTTGAGAAGGTTATTTGCATGTTTAGGTTTCCACTATATTTAAATGGTGTATTACCGTACGATGGACGGTGTGGCTCAATAAGTTATAGATCAAATTGAACGGAATATAGTATAGTGCCGAACAGCTCAACTGGTAGAGCACTCGGCACGATACCGAATTGGTCTGGGTTCGATTCCCAGTTCGGGCTATCTATATTTTTGTCAATTTATCTATAAATTGTCTTATTGAGAAGGTTATTTGCATGTTTAGGTTTCCACTATATTTAAAAAGGAAAAGATTTATTGGTGATGTATTTTTTGCTTTCTGAAATAATTCCTCTTATTTATTCATAATATAAAAATTACACTGTGAGTTATCAATTGTCTATAATGATAAATGATCTGAGAAAAATCACAGCTCACACTGTAATTTTTAAATTCTATATCTTAAGAAGAACTCTAATATACGGAATAGTAATATCAATGATCGAAAATGTAATTTTAACTAAATTCATTTGTAAGAGAGTATTCACATATTGTAAATAAAAATTACAGTTTCGGATAGCAACTTGTAAATTTTAGTCAGTAAGTTTTAAAATTGAAAACTTTATTTTTCAATATTTAATATTTCGCTTCTTGGTATCTCACTAACGCTAAGGCAGTGACCATAAGTCGAATAGCGTCAGGAAGGCATCTTGCCCATAGACTCGAGTAACAAACGGCTACAAACAAGTTTGAACTTGTGCTTTGTGCTTCTGTTTTATAGACAGTTCTTTATTATATGTGATTGCGTTGAGTCATAAATTTTATGTGATTATTTGAATTATTAAATAAAAGTTTACATCGTTGAAATTGATTTTTAATTGGTTGTTTTGTGGTACTATTCATCTACAATAGTTGATATGACTGATTAATATATGGATGAAAAAGCTCAATGTAAGAGAAAACTAAAAAATTATAGTAAAGAAAATTTGCCTTGTATTGTAGCTTTACAACATCAAGTACGTCAATATTAATATTTTTCATCATATTCGGACAATATTTATGAACCGGACATGGGATTAGCTGATTTTGTCACAACTTCTATTGAAGGTTATGAATATTTATTAACACAATTAAATCCGATAATAACTAAAAAACAAAAATTATTGTACTATAGATATAAAAATTTTTATTATATGGATTTAAGAGAAAAAAATAAATATTACTTTATGAAACTGTAATTTTTTAAATCTTAAACTATAGTTATCATTATTTTAAATATCGAATTTCGAAAAAAAAACGAATCTCTTTTGTCGAATGAAACTGTAAAGATTGTAGCTTATATATCATATTTTAGCAATTTCGAAGTATAAATAAAGCAAAACAAATACTTTTTACTATATGAAACTGTAATAATAAAATTTTTTCATCTCAGGAAATAAAATTTAAAGAATTTGTAGAAAAAATTACAGTGCGAGATTGTAATTTTTAGAATACAATTTAAAATTATAAAATCTGTTTACTATAGAGATCTGGACAATATCGAGTGTGAAACTGTAATATTTGTTATGCCTGGGTAAAAGTGTAATTTTTACAGTTTCAAAGTCACAGCGCTTTACTACTATACGAAACTGTAATAAATACTCAGATATGAGTTCAATTTTTCAACTGCTCTTTTTTCCGTGTAAGAATAAGAAAAAACTATGAATTTAATTAACATCCAAAATTAAAATAAAACAAATATTATATATTTCGTTATTTACGTTTTGTAAAGTAAATTTTATAAATCAACAATTATTGTCGTAGCAATAAATAAATGACTCTTGGTTACAGAGCACACATGCTTTTACCAAAATAATTGTTTAGCAATCTAAATCATCGAGTAATTACACGTGAAATTTAATTAAATTTTAATATTATAAAAATTACAAAGAGTAACAATTGAATAACAATTTATTAACAGTCTGAATAAACTAATAACGATTTCCAATAACTAATTGGATTAATACAGCTTTGTTAAGAAAATGTCGTATCTACACTGTAAAAAATTCGCGGAGTGAATGCGGATTAAATCCGGAGTGAATGCGGAGTGAATGAATTTTTAATTATTCACTCCCCTCGGAGTGGAATTCACTCCGCAGGGGAGTTTTCGTGGAGTAGATAATTTTTTATTAATTTAATCCCTCCGGAGTGAAATTCACTCCGGAGCGGAGTTTTGAAAATATTATTAATAAAATACAACTCCACTCAATAAAATCGAAGTAAAAATTCGCGTATTACATTATTGATCAGCTGATATGCACACACATACGCACATACATATTTAGGCACACACGCGCACTCGCACACACACGCACGCACACATTTGCTCACGAGCACACACATTGTTTAGCAGTTTAATATAAATTTATTTAAGTATTAAAACTCCAGACCGGAGTGAATTGGGAGTGAAATAAAATCCGCGTCACTCCGAGATCATTCCGCTAAAAAAAAACTCCCAATTCACTCCGCATGCGGAGTGATTTTTTTCAAAACTCCGGAACTCCGAGTGGCGGAATGAATGCGGAGTGAATTCGGATTTAATTTCACTCCGAATTCACTCCGGATTTTTTACAGTGTAATGTTACGTGTAATGGCAAAAGATCACGTGGCAACCTCTTATCTCTTTCTCACTTTTATTATAGTTTTTTCTACTTACTCTCGTTCACTTTTACCTACACTATACTATTTTGCCTCAGCTCCTTATCAACCTTACTTTTCTTCCATTCCCAATATAGTATAACAGAGCTCTTGTATACTGGCTGTATGTTATTGTCTACTTGGCGGTAGCATCGCCAGTTCCAGGTATACGCTAACCCTTCTCGTCCCTATCGTAATGCAGTACCTTTCCTTAGTCTTCATGTGGCCCACACAAAGCCGACAAATCACCGCGACACGCGACTGACTTTTCTTCTCTTTTTTTAAGCATTCAGGATGTAGGGCTTGACAATACTACCGCCGGATTGCCACGCGCCCAATTCGCTCAGAACACTAGCATCCTCCATAAATATATAACGTTCCCTATTCGCATATATTATTTATTTAATGTGGTATTATTATGCATATTTTATAAGATAATTTTATTTAATACGTCCTCATACTTTGTTTCAAATCCGAATCAACTCCAAATTAGAAGTTAAAGTATTTATAACCTTAATAAGTATCAATAGCTTCTTTAAACTTAAAAATAGAATGGTAATTTTCTGATTTAAAATTGCTAGATTTTATTAAGTGTCTAGAGTGCTAAAAGGGTTTCGTTAGGTCCACTGAAAGATCTTAAATTAAGGAAAAAAGTAAATTAGAATTTAAAGGACTATTCTAGGAGTTGGAGATTGGTCATAAAAAAACGCTTAGGTTTTAATCAGGAATTCAAGAATTTATCCTACCAAATGAGAGTAAATAGTTTTTATAGATTCTGAAAAAAGTTAAATTTTGATTTCTTAAAATCCATACTCCCTAAACATGAATTAGTGAAATAAGTGAATATTCACTAATTCAGAGTGTGAATCGTACCACTAATTCCAAAAAGTAGTACTGTTGGCACTTTGAATTAGTGAATATTCACTTATTTCACTAATTCATGTTTAAAGAGTAAGAGCTAATAAAAGTATAAAGTATAAAAAATATTTATTTAGGTCCACTTAAGAATGTCACGTACTTAAATAGGTCTATCTAAGAATGAGTACTTCAAGCGAATTTAAATTTCGACTCGAGTTTAGTATATATATATAGAAAGGAAATTATTTGCTTAGCAGGAAAATTAATGATTCCTAATTTGTTCTAATATGAATATAAATTTTTAGTAATTAAACTCATATATTCGTTCAAATTGTCGTGCTTTATACTTGTTTGTATAATTGTGATGCATATATGCATTAGTAGTTATGATAAGTATGTATATAATTGTATATTGGTATGCATGATATAAAAAGTGCGGTGAATATCATTTCAAGGACCACAAGAAAGAATATATATATATATATATATATATATATATATATATATATATATATATATATATATATATAGAGAGAGAGAGAGAGAGAGAGAGGGAGAAAGAGAGAAGCTTGAGCATTTGCGAACCGGATAAATGATGGAAATTACCATATTCATTGCATTGTTGGTTCTCCCCGTAACTGCAGGTGAGCCAACGATCCGTATTTGGATATCGCATGCTAATCCTATAAACGGGGGGAATGGATTGCTTCGCTGTCGTTCTTGAGAAAGATAGCTAACACTCACTACTCACTGTTTCTTTAATATATACACCGTATTATTAATAAAATGATGTTTATTTATGTACAAAGAACGTAAAAAAACATTTCGATAATTATTATTATTAGATTTCTATTTTAATAATTTTTATATAGACGTTGGGAAAACTTCTATTGTAATTTGCAATTTTATTAAACCGAAATATAAACATAAGCATACATTTTTTAACTTCCCGCTAAGAAAATCGACGATTTTCGAAAAATTGGGAAGTTATTGTTTTCACCCCGGTTCGCGAAAATCGAAATTTCATCAGATGTCGACGTTTTGAGGTCCTAGGAAGCTATTCTGACTATTTTCAGAATGATGTCCGAGTGTCTGTATGTGTGTGTGTGTGTGTGTGTGTGTGTGTGTGTGTGTGTGTGTGTGTGGGTGTGTGTGACCGGTCTATAACTTTTTAACTAATGAACCGATTTTGATGGTTAAGGCGGCAACCAAAAGAGTATGTTGGCCATCAACTTTCGTAAAAATTTCAGATCATATGATCAAGTAGACTTGAAAATATTGGCGAATTACGAAAAAAAAAATTTTTTTTTCTTTTAGTTTTTTATTGATTTTTTAGAAACGACTTGAACGATTGACTTTAAAATCTAATCAGCTCTAGAACTCACTAAAACGCGTCGATTGCCGCCTTAGCCATCTCAATCGGATAATTCGTTCGAGAGTTATCGCGGGCAAAAGAAATGGTAAAAAACGGTTTTTTGCGAATATCTTCGAAACAACTAAGCCAAACAATTTCAAAATTTTATCAGCTCTAGAACTCAGAAAAATACGCCGATTGCTACCTCAACCATCAAAATCGGTCAATTTGTTCCTGAGATATCGTGGGAGAAAGAAATGCTAAAATCGGTTTTTTTCGAAAACAATGGCACACAAAAGTATTTTCGAGCTCGAAGAGCTCGAAAATGTATTCACAACAATGTTTTCGAGCTCGAGGAGCTCGAAAACGGCGGGAAGTTTTGGGGCTGGCCCGCAGGGTCAACCGATAGACAGCTTTTTTATTTTTTGCTTCTTTTAGCCTCATATTTTGATTTAATATAAAGAGGCGACATTATTATGAAACATGAGCAAAAAATGATGCAAAAGATATTATTGAGAAAAAGGTAAAAAAAAAAAAATTTTCCCTGTCTCTTATTAAATATTAACTTCAATCATCCTATGTTTTCGGTGTCATTATCACAGGTATTTTTTACTTTGTGTACTGTACAAACTGTTCACTCGCGAAGGTATTTAGAATAAGAAATGCATGTTGTTGCGCACCAACGACAGGAATTATGCACATGCAAATATGTTAGATCGAAATCTATCTTGTGAGATTCCACATAAATGTATACAGAGATCAATATTGTATTTTAACGCCGAGTAAATTTATTTTAAAATTGATATCCTTTCTGTCATAGATGAAGAATGTGAGGACACACATGTGTCTTTAGGGAATCTCTTTAGATTCCAAGTTTATTGCGAAAAGATAATTCATTGCTAATCCTTGCAGATAAATATATACATATGTGTGTATATATGTATTGTATATATATTTTATTCAATTCTTTTATGTACCCTTTTGATACGTTCCTCATTGCCACTCGCATTCCAGTACCACAGTTGAGTATAAGAATTGGCCTAATGAGGCATGAGAACAAAAGCCTTCGAGGCCAAGAGTCATGGAAACACCTTCGAACACGATTTGGCAATCATTTGATCATTATTACGTGTTAGTATTTTACTAATCCAAAAGACTTATTTTTATACCTACAATTATTTTAAACACTTAAGTTATTTTTAATTTTATAATAAGAGAACTTTTGTAACATTTGCCTATTCTCATTACTCAAGTATTTTGACTCATCTCACAATAATTTTTTATTCCTTGTATGAATATATTCTTCTCTTCTGTTTTTAGTTTAACAATTTTATTAAAGAATTGTTAAAATGCTATAATTTTAATCTGCATTAGACAAACGATTTATAAATACATATATACAATATATCTTGAGGCAGATAGTATTGCTAAAGTAATTTGAATAAAGTAAACGCCAGGAATGTTAGATATATTATAGATTAACTGTTAGAACACCTGAAGTGTAATGTGTTACGCATATTAGTCCCGATTTAAGTTCTAATTCAGGACCACTGTCTGAATTATGTGTTAACCCTTCATGGTCACATAGAGTCCAAAAGACTCCAGGCCATTTTCGACTCCAAGATTCCTTTTTTGTAGAAAATTTGAAAAGCTAAAAAAAATTTCTTTCCTTTTTTTAGGTAACCCAATATTTACATAGATATTTGCAAGAAATCAATCCCACTTTTTCTTTATAACTTTTAAATTTTCAATGAAATATTCTTCACTTGATTTACTCGAATAAATATATTTTTTCAAAAGCTAAACATTTTAAATACACCTATATTATAGTTAATTTATTATCTAATTATTTGCCACAAGATTTAAGTAAAAATATTAAAAATTCCTATAGAGCCTCGCAGAGCTCTGTGTTTGTTATGATTCGTGCCAGAAGTGTGACTGTTGAAAGTTGAAAGGGTAAAAAAAATGTTTGAATCCTGACTATTTAATCCGCGAAAAAATATTGAAATTTTTAAATACTTTTTAGCATGCGATCTAGAATTTATGTTTCTTTTGAAATATTCTTAAGAATTAAAAAAATTCCTCAAGAGACTTTAAATATGTATTCCCGGGAAAAAATGTTTTTATAAAATTTTATAAAATTTTACAAAATTTTAGTACTAACATTTTATAAAATTTTATAAAATTTTATACTGAAAATGGCCTGGTAAAATTTTATCAAATTTTATAAAGTTTTATAAAATTTTATGAAGTTTTATAAGAATTTATAAAATTTTATGAAACTTTGTAAAATTTCATAAAATTTTACCAGGCCATTTTCAGTATAAAATTTTATAAAATTTTGTAAAATTTTATAAAATGATTTTTTTTTTCCGGGACGGGTCACCCATCCAATTTATGGCCACCCTCGATGCTGTTTAACTTTTGTTATTGAAGAATCGTTGTCTGCTACGCTCGTCTATTGGTCACTTGTAGCTTAGAAATATTCGTGGCTGTATTTATGATTACTCATGAATTCTTATCAGCCATATTTTATAGTATTAATTTATAATAATATATAAAAAAAAGATTTGAATAACTCAACTATCGATTGTTTAATGGACATAAAATTTTAAAATTAATTAAATTTATTGATTTTTAATGATTTATATTTTTGAATTAATGGCGAAACCTTTGAATTTTTCCTTGAGTAATGAAGAATTAATTTTAATTGATAGTTGACAAAATAAAAGTTTAAAAACATTAAATTCAAAATTATCACATTTTGTAATATATATATATAAATATGTAAGAGAAAGGGGCGGCGGGGGTAGGCAAAACGAGGTACTTCTAAAATTTTATGAAAAAAAATTTTTTTTTTTAAATCTATTATAACCATCCCAAAATTACTTTTGTAGATATAATTGAGCATTATTTTGAATTTTTTTTCGTTAAACTTTTTCAAGAATCTAGTGCCGGTCGAAAAACGTTAAAGAATTTTGTATTATGATAAAAACTATTAAAAACTTTTTTATCTTCCTTTGCATCCAATAATTGTGTAAAATATATTTTTTTTTAATGTAAATAACTTACAAAAAATTTTAATAAAATCAAACTTATTCAATATTCAGAATTTGTTTTTTTCTACATTTTTCTGGGGGTACCCTGCATATATTTAGGTAATCAATTATATTTTTGATAATGTAATTTTCATATTTGTTTATCACCATATTTTGCCCACAAAAATGAAATTTTTTTTTTATGGCCATTGAAAATTTTGTCTATTTACTTTGAATTTCTAACAATTTTTATAATCAATTGTAATAAACTTTATAAAATTGTGTGAAATTTTATCAAATTTTACAAAATGCTACCCCACACTAGATGCAATAGTGACATCAAATTCTCTAAAATTTTATGAAATATTATAAAATTTTATATTATTTTATAAAATTTCATACAATTATATAAAATTTTATCTAATTATTACTCCCCTTTTGAGATCTTACTTTATAAAATTGTATAAATTTGTATAAGATTTTATAAGATTGCATATAATTTTATGAAATCGTCTACAACTTTATAAAATTTTATAAAATTTCATCTAAATATTACTTCTCTTCTAAGGACTTACTTCATAAAATTATATAAAATTGTATAAGATTGTACAAAATTTTATATAATTTTATGAAATCGTATAAAACTTTATAAAATTTCATACAATTATATCAAATTTCATTTAATTATTACTTCCCTCACTAAGAAATTACTTTATAAAATTGTATAAGATTGTATAAAAATTTATATAATTTTATGAAATTATATAAAAGTTTATACAATTTTATAAAATCTTATAAAATTTCGTACAATTATATAAAATTTCATCTAATTATTACTTCCTTTTTAAGATCTTGCCATATAAAATTTTATAAATATTTATAAAATTCTATGAAATTTGATAAAATTATATAAAATCATATGAAATTCTATAAAATTTCGCTGTACAGTCTTATAAAATTGTATAAAATTTTATATAATTTTATACAATTGTGTAAAACTTTATAAAATTTTATATAATTTTATACAATTTTATAAAATGTCATACAATTTTATAAAATTACATTCATCTATTACGTTCCTTACTCAGAGCTTACTTTATAAAATTTTATTGAATTTTATAAAATTTTATAAGATTTTATAAAATTGTATAAAATATTATAAAATTTTATAAAATTGTATGAATTTTTATAAAGTTTTGCTGTAAAATCTTATAAAATCTTACAAAATTTTATAAAATTGTATAAAATTTTACATTATTTTATAAAATTTTATAAAAACATTTTTTCCCGGGTTATTAAATAGTCTAGTTGCGGTTATAGAACTTCTTTTAAATTTGACAATTTTTCCTGAGGTATATAATGAAAATTATTTCCTGATACCTATTTATAAATATATACCCGGTATAATGATATTTTTTTTTTCGTAATAATAAACAAAATATCTTAAATAGTAAATAATTTATCAGACAAAAAATAATAAAGTAAATTTCACTTTTTTCCGTATTTAACTGGAAATAAAAGAAACAAATAATGATTTCTTGTAATAAATATATAAAATAAACTATTATTGCTTTAAACATTTTTTAAAATTAATTAAATAAACGAAAGTTTATATTATTCATAAAACTTTTATACAAGAAAAAAAAAAGAAAAAAAAAAAATTTAATTAACAGTTAATTTATTATTGTGATCAATTGCGTATTATACAATTGTTACACTTTATTAAATGTACAAAAATAAGAAAAAAATTAATCAAACAAAAAATAAAAATTCTAAAAGAAAGTAAATTTGGCGTGACAGTACGGAAGTGTTCGCTTGTAAGCTGACTCTCTCATTGCTGCTCACTGTGGTTTTACCCTGACAATGTATACACAATAAGCACATCCTGCATGAATTTCCTTTCTCGCGTCACGGCATTATATTTTACCTTTTACCTTATATTACATTAGTTGACTATTCCATCGTCGCATACCACATGCTCGATATGCAAATTTCACGCAACCGCGACGTCGTAACTTTCTGCGGTGAAAATTATGTTGCTTTTTTTTTGTACAACTCTCTTGCTCTTTTTTTCACACAACGATTACGACCGTTACACACAGACGGATGTGACTTATTACGTCGTAGAAATAGAGAGAGAGAGAGAGAGAAATTTTTTCTTAAGCTAAGGAGAGAGAGAGACCAAAATACGATATTTCAATCGTAGTTATAAAATTAATAGGTGAAGAATTTAATACAGAAAAATGTCTGAGATTAATTAACTGTAGTAAATGTGCATTAGTTACACAATTATTTATTAATAAGATTATACAATACTTTGAATCCTTAATTTTATAAACATATAATTTAATTATAAAAATTAATTTTATAAGCATATAATTTTTTTAATATTACATTTAAATAAAATTGAATTAACATTAAATCTATACTTTCACATATTCACACAATGACTTGCAATTTTCATTCAAATATCAGGTATTTCGAGTTTCGAGGTGTAAAATTTATAATTAAGCAAGAAAAAAAATAAAAAGGAATTGAAGCTTAGATTCAATATAATGAGTTTTTAAATTACCTAAAAAATTTTAAGTATATAATAGAAATGTGAATGGCAAAATATGATTTAACAAAAAAATTAGATAAAAAAACATTCCAAGCATAAAATATTTCATTAGTGATGAGCTGGCTCTCAATTAAGATCTCATTTGTTGTCTCTCGTAGGCATTTATTATTCTTTCCGTAACTTTCGCCGTCGTGAACTTATAAAAAGATAAACTATAACGTACAGTCATCTGTAAAATGAGTGAATGGAAACATATATCATTTTGGAAGCATCTTACACCTCGATCATATATATATATATATATATATATATATATATATATATATATATATATATATATATATATATATAACACAGGAACTTGTATATCTTTTGTATTTAAACTTTTATTTTTATAGATGCTAAACTATTAAAATACTTGTGCATATATATGAATATAAATATCCATATAAATGTATGTAGACAGTCAACTGGATCTTAAGACGAGGGTTTAGTTTTATAATACCAGTGGGTGCCATGCGTGTTCCACATCCTCGCATAATTAAGGTCTAGCCTTAATGTAGTTTTAATAACTGGATAAATAAACATAAGCGCAAGCACGAAGCGTAATTTGAATCCGGATACGGCACGATGAATAGTTTTGATAAAGCACAGTGTAATGCCTCCTCAGAGAGAGTTACATGTCTTACTTCCATCCGTCTTCAAACTTGTCTCGTAATAATAGTATTTTATTATTTTTATATAATTTCATATTTTTTATCATATTTACTATATTTTTACATCATCTAATGAGTATTCTAAGTTATTGTATTAATTTAATTTTATTCATAATTAAAACATATTTTTTTTACTGTCTTTGAATTCTCATAACAATCTACGGATAAGAAGGTCAAAAAATATTACTCCATGGTGGAGCATATTGGAAACGGTCCAATAGAGTGATTTCTTTTTTTTTTCTTGGGAAAAAGATTAACCATGCAAATTTTATGCGACTCGACAATTATTACAATGCGTAAAAGTGATTTCCATCTAAAATTATTGATACGTTGTAAGAACATAGTAATAGCTTAAAGTATAACATCAACATCTTTTAGAGACTTGTTGGCCTCTTTCAAGTTTGCTCGATAGCCATAATAAAAATTACTGAGCAATTTATCCCGAATTTTCTCTGAGTAATGTTTTACACTATAAAAAATTTTGAGTCCACGGTGTGGTGGTAATGATTTGGTGTTAAAATATTCAACACTGCCCGTGTAAAAGTTACACGACGCACAGTGTTAAATTTTTGGCCGTGTGAATGAGAACAATCACACCACCAACGGTGTAAACGTATAAGTTATGTATTTAAAACTCTCGATTATTTCGACACTAGGCATTGAATTTTTACTTTGTAATAATCTACACCACTAGTAATAACGATATCCCATACAGGAGCTGCCAGAGTTGAACAACGGGCCCCTACTTAGCCCAGCACTGGAGAACCTAGCTTTGGCACACCTATATTGGCCCAGGCTTGGGCCAGGACTGGGTAACTTAGCCTTGGCCGTCCAATGGCAACCCAGACTTGGCCCAAGGTAGGATTACCCCAGTTTGGATATACCTATGGTTTATATAAGTAGATCATATAAATGTACCAGTTCAACGTTAGTAGGTTCGTCCAGTAGCTACCGTTTGGACCCAGTAATCAGAAGGACGGCAGTTCGCGCCCAGAGTCCAGCAGAATTTCCACCGAGTTTTTTTCACATCATTTACCTCCCTTAGATAATTAAAACGTTAATGATCATGAATTCTACGAGGTTAATAATAATAAAATTTTTTTAATTAAATTGATTCGTTTCCTGGAAGCCTGGGCCAGGTCTGGTAACCAAGCATGGGCCAGGTCTGGCAACCAGGCTTGTTCCGAGATTATCATTCCAGGCTTCTACCAAGACTGGCTAACAAGCCTGGCCCAAGGTTCTACAAAGTTGGGCCAAGCCTGGGCCCGTGGTACTTTCCTCTCGGGGATACACTGAAAAAAAAATCGCTAGCTGCTAGCGATTTTTTTCTTTAGCAGCTAGCGATTTTTAATCGTTAGCTGCAAGCGATTATTTCTCTAGCTGCTAGCGATTTTTTCTTTAGCAGCTAGCGATTAAAAATCGCTTGCTGGAAGCGATTATTTCGCTAGCTGGAAGCGATTAAAAATCGCTTGCTGGAAGCGATTATTTCGCTAGCTGCTAGCGATTTTTTCTTTAGCAGGTAGCGATTGAAATCGCTTGCTGGGAGCGATTTTTTCGCTAACACGTACTTATCTGTTCCTTGTATAAAAAAAAGCTAAGCATCGCACAGTAAAAAATATTGTGTTAAAATCAACACAATCTGTGTGTTAGAAACGGTCGACACAATTTTTGTGTTATTTTTCAACACAGACTATTTGTGTTGAATTTCAACACAAAATTAGTGTTAAAATTTCAACACTTTTTTTGCGTTGATGTTAAAGTAACACTTAATAAATGTTGATAATATCGATTTTTATACTAAGTAACACTTTTAAAGTGTTGAAGAGTAAATCGATTAAAAATTTTAAAGTAACACAAAGAATTGTGTTGATTTGACACAAAAAAATCAACACAAAAATTTTAACACGCACCGTTTTTAACACATACACAATATTTTTTACTGTGCGGTATAACTCGAAAATGAAACAAATACTGTTTTTATCATTAAAATAATTTATAAATAAATATATATATATATATATATATAAATATATATTAATATCTATATTAATATCTATATGTATATATGTAGATATATATATATATAGGGGTCATTCCATGTCAAATCGACTAATAGTTGGAATCCACCCCTTTCGATTTGGACGAATTTTGGTCAGAAGTTTTTTCTCATCATATAACGAAGTTCTGCCAAGGGAAAAAAAATAAAAAAATTTTTTTCAAAAGTTATGCAATTTTGAAAATTTCACTAATTTTCCTGTTTCTTAAACTTATTCTTCAAAGATCTCGAAAACTATTACAATTACTCTAATGATCTGAGCTAGGTTTTAAAAAGGATACTTAAAGGTACCAAAAAAAAATTTTTTTGAAAAAATTTTTCAAAAATTCGCTTTTTGGGAAAATTTTGAAATTTCCAAAATTGCAAAAGTCGATGACCGCCATCAAATTTTCCGCTCAAATTTTTTTCTAGACTACCTCTAATTGATTTCAAAAGATCCTGAAATCTTTGAGTAGGGGTTTTTTTTTGTTCAAAAGTTTGGGCAAAAGTTTGGGCAAAATTTTTAGGTCAATTTTAAAAGGTGTCGGTAGCCATTTGAAATTTCCCATTTAAATAACATGCAAAAAAATTTTGTTTTATTAAAAATATTATAACTTTTGAACCGTGTGAGTCAAAAATTCGGCTCTAGAATATTCTTGTAGGGCACTAAATTTCTTAAAAGAAAGTCCTGGAAGTCGAATTTGTAAACTCGATATTTCGTATACTAACAGGCTATCAAAGTCTAGAGTAAACAGAATCATACAAATTTAAAGTTTTATTTGGATTTTCCAAATACTTTTCTTTTATTGTGATCGATAACAAAATATTAATTGTTACAACGTGGATATTGTTGGTGATTTCATCGCACTACATGTAGAACAAATTTTCTCGTAGTATTGATATTTTTAATATCAAAGCCTTAAATTTGTATGATTCTGTTTACTCTAGACTTTGATGGCCTGTTAGTATACGAAATATCCAGTTTACAAATTCGACTCCCAGGACTTTTTTTTTTTAAATTTAATGCCATACAAGAATATTCTAGAGCCGAATTTTTATCTCACACGGTTCAAAAGTTATAATATTTTTAATAAAACAAAATTTTTTTGCATGTTATTTAAATGGGAAATTTCAAATGGCTACCGACACCTTTTAAAATTGACCTAAAAATTTTGCCCAATGGGAGAATTTTTTCATCGATATATAGGTCCTTTTTAAGACGTAAATTCGATAGGCTGGTTTTTTTGGCTCACCCTAATATATATATATATATGTATATATATTTATAAATTATTTTAATGATAAAAACAGTATTTGTTTCATTTTCGAGTTATACCGATGCTTAACTTTTTTTTATACAAGGAACAGATAAGTACGTGTTAGCGAAAAAATCGCTTCCAGCTAGCGAAAGAATCGCTCCCAGCAAGCGATTTTTATTCGCTAGCTGCTAAAGAAAAAATCGCTTCCAGCTAGCGAAATAATCGCTTGCAGCTAACGATTAAAAATCTCTAGCTGCTCAAGAAAAAAATCGCTAGGAGCTAGCGATTATTTTTTTCAGTGTACTAGTGCTGCAACCTATATATTATTGGAAAATTTTTAACTACAGAATATATTATTCGACAATATTTGAGCTAATAACACCGAACGGTGTGAAAAAAAAACACAATTCAGACCTTCAATCCACACCAAGCAAACCGTGCAAAATCTTCGGGGACCACGTTCACGCCAAAAATTTTTTAAGTGTATCAAGGAAAAATAAATAAATAATATATTGATGTATGTATACTACACAGTAAAAAATATTGTGTAAAATCAACACAGTTTGTGTGTTAAAAACGGTTGACACAAAATTTGTGTTGAAATTTCGACACAAACTTTGTGTAACCCCTTTTTAACACAAAGATTATGTTGAAATATCGCCACAAGAGGGCGCAAAGAATTCCACAGTAATACCCAAAATGTATTAATAAAGAGTGTTTAACACATTTTTAATGTTACAAAATAAAGTGACACAAACTTTGTGTTAGTTTAACACACTACAATTTTTAACACAAACCGTTTTCGACACAAATACACAATATTTTTTACTGTGTAGGGTGCTTCAAAATGAATCGATATTTTTTTTTTCTCTGGGCTGTTGTAAAAAAAGTTTTGATGAATCGAAAAAAAAATCCCATTAGAAGGACAAATTTTTATTGCAATTTCAAAAGATAGACAAGTTTATTTTTTTTTTTTATAGAAAATCCTGTACGTGCTGAAAAAAAAATGCTAACTATCACCATCTTGTAATAGGAAATGATAACCGTCTGTATGTGATAATCATTATCATGCCTTTATGTTAACTATTCGTTTCTCGCGTAGTAATAATTACTATTGCCGATAGTAATAATTACCATCTAGATAGCAATATTTCTTATGTCTGAAAAATTTTTTAATTTTGCTTTCTAAGATGATAATGATTATTATCACGGATAGGAATGGTTACCATCTTCGATAGGAAAAGCTAACATAAAAAAATGAGAATCATTAAAATGTAAGGATTGGGAATAGTTACTTCGTTAAGATGGGAAGTATTACCACTTTCTTTTCAGCGTGTAACTTCACTTGACGTAGAGGAAAAAATTCAACTCATGAACATTTTTTTAGGAATTTTTATGATCTGTAAAACAGGTCAGGAACTCGAAGTTTCTCAGACGAATGGTTCAAACGTTACAGATATTTGAGGATAATAACTTTTTAAAAATCTTCGTTTAAACTACTTTTCCACTAAAAGAACTACCTTCACGAAAAGTATCGAATAAAGTGATGTAACAAAGTTAATCTATTGAAGGAATATTCACAATTGAATAAAAAATTAACTTATTTAAAATGTGAAAAAGTAAACTTCATTTAATATAGCGTGGTTAGAGTTTTTTTGATAAATGGTGTTGAAGTTGACACCGATAAGGTTGGTAATCTGTATTTGTGTTCTGACTCTATTACTAACATGTTGCTATCTTGGGATCACAAAAAATTAAAAATTATTCTGAACTATAAGTTTTAAAATGAACGTTGTACATAAAATGACTATTTATACATTTAAAATTAGTATTAATCAGTTTTACGGTTGTGATCATAATTTTAACACAATCTTTATATCAATCAATTTAAAAATAAGCGAAAAATATTTTAATGATATAATAAATTTGTTAAAATAAAATTTTTGATCGCAACTCAATTTTATTCACAGTGAATTTAGTAAAAAAATTTATTACACTGAAAAAAAAAACTTTTTTCAAATTCATGTATACTTGTATAGTACCGAGTAAATATTTGTCAAGTTTTAGAGAAAATATTCTCCAACCAAATATATTTTCGTAAAATAAATATAAGAATTTTCAAATCAAGAAACTATGACTCGGTTGGAGTATATATTTACTATGATTAAACAAATATTTATTTGCAACTATACAAACAAATGAGATTCTTTAATGAAGATTTGTACTTGGGAAATTTTTTTTTTTCAGTGTATATATACAATGTAGACAATTTTTTTTAAGATCTTGACATTACAATGGTAATAACTAGAAAGCAATGCGAAATTTAAAAACTTTACCAGTGATAATTTGTAGGAAATAAAATTGTCTACAAAAAAGGTCCTATGAAATTTTGTGATAAGTCTGACAGTTTCGCTGGAAAAGTAAAAAGATCTCAAAATTTACTGTAAATTTGACTTCAAGCTTAAATAACTTTTGAACAAATGGATTTATCAAAAAATAATAAGTGTACTTTTTTGTAGAGCGTTAAATTTCCTACAAAAATATATCCTGGACTTATTTGTAAAACACGTCATTAGGGAAATATAAAATTCCAAACTTAAATTTTTTTTTCCCATGTTATTTAAATGGGAAATAGGAAATCGCAAGCAGGGAGTACTTAATATTAATCTTAAGGGCTCAAATTAGAACTGGCGTCTTCTTTTATCCTACTGTAACTTTTGAGTGTGTGTCCTTGATAAAAAAAAAAAATAGTCGATTTTTTAATCAGTAGTATACATATAGCATAAAAGCAGAAAATAATAATTTTAACGAAAAAATGTTCATTAAACATATTTGATTGATTATAAACTCAGGAATTTCTATTAATGTTTTTGATACCTTCTTGGAATAAATAAAATTTTTTACAGCATTTTATTTGATACTTTTCGTAAAGGTAGCAGTTTCGGTGAAAAAACGGTGTGAACGATGATTTTTCAAAAGTTGTCAATTTGTATTACCTGTAACTTTGAATTGTTCGTTTTAGAGACTTTGAGTTCCTGAGCAATTTTTTCGAGCCTAAATCTTCCTACAAAAGTTTTCATGAGTTAAATGTTTTCTGCGACGTCAAATGAAGTTACATAATTTTCTATAAAATACATAAAAATTCACATGCCATTAGCATGGAAAAATTCAAATAGCGAGTCCCACCTTTTAAAATTCAAATAAATATTTATCCTTTTAACAGAATTTTTTTTCGATACATATACGAAATTTTATTAGAACAGCCGAGAGAAAAAAAAATATTGATTTTTTTTTTGGAGCGCCCTATAATGCGAACATTATACTTATAAAGTTCAGGAACAAAATGTCGTATGTCTTTGGCTATTACTACCCAGAGAGGAAAGTACCACGGGCCCAGGCTTGGCCCAACTTTGTAGAACCTTGAGCCAAGCTTGTAAGCCAGTCTTGGCCCAGCCTTGGTAGAAGCCTGGAATGATAATCTCGGAACAAGCCTGGTTGCCAGACCTGGCCCATGCTTGGTTACCAGACCTGGCCCATGCTTCCAGGAAACGAATCAATTTAATTAAAAAAAATTTATTATTATTAACCTCGTAGAATTCATGATCATTAACGTTTTAATTATCTAAGGGAGGTAAATGATGTGAAAAAAACTTGGTGGAAATTCTGCTGGACTCTGGGCGTGAACTGCCGTCCTTCTAATTACTGGGTCCGAACGGTAGCTACTGCACTGAGAGAAAAAAGTGTATATTTCCAAGTAAAATTTCTTCATTTAAGTATTATTTTACTTAAATAGTGCCAAGTAAATATTTTCTTAATTTTAGTAAAAATGCATTGTCTGTAGAAATTTATGAGTAGATTCAAACAATTGTTATAAAGATAAGAACTATTATACTTCGATGTAGTAAATTTTTTCTTGTTTTCAGTATTATGAGTTAAGGGGGTATTCTGGTCTAGAGACATGAATTTTAGGTAATTTTTGAAGTGCTGTAAAAAAAAAGCAAGCAATATTTTTAGTATCAATTTTTTTATACATTATTTATTCACATTAGAAGCATACAAAAAAAAATTCAAAATTCCGTTAGTTATCAGCTGATGAAGTGGGGAGTCTCAAAAATTTGGTGTGTGGCCATACCCACGATCTTAACTCTCCTAGCAATCTGAAACCAAAAAATATTAAAGATTATCAATCTATAATAATGTCGCAATGTCTGGAACTACGGAAAAGATGGAAAAAAATTTTTTTACAAAATGGCGACTGCCTAAAGAAAAAAAAAATTTTTGTACCACTTTTTTGGACATTCTTCGATTTTTTAAAAATAGTAAAAATGAAAATTTGGGGATGGCCAGTTTCAAGTAAAATTTTTGCAGTCTAAGTCATAAAATTATATTTTTAACTTACATTTATTCAATCTGCCATTCCTGCTGCATACATCGGACCTTCCTCGACTTCGAAAAAACTATTTTCGGCGTTTCTGTTTTCCATTCGAGCAGTTCTGGCCTCTGGTTCGATTAGTTGCAGCCCAACCGGTTTGGATGCCAGCTCAGCAAAATACTTATTTCTCCGAAAATAATTTGAATTTTGAAAAATCCTCTCGTAGACATATTCTTAAATAGTTAAACTATGAAAATATGAAAAAAAAAAAATCGATTTTTTTTATTTCTAGACCATAATACCCCCTTAAGTAAACATGGTTACTTGAATTTAATTTTTTTTTCTCTCAGTGTGGACGAACCTACTAACGTTGAACTGTTACATTTATATGATCTACTTATATAAACCATAGGTATATCCAAACTGGGGTAATCCTACCTTGGGCCAAGTCTGGGTTGCCATTGGACGGCCAAGGTTAGGTTCCCCAGTCTTGGCTCAAGTCTGGCTTGCCATTGGATGGCCAAGGCTAGGTTACCCAGTCATGGCCTAAGCCCGGGTAATCATTGTAACGGCCGAGGCTAGGTTACCCAGTCCTGGCCCAACCCTGGGCCAATATAGGTGTGCCAAAGCTAGGTTCCCCAGTGCTGGGCCAAGTAGGGGCCCGTTGTTCAACTCTGGCAGCTCCTGCATGGGTAGCTGTAAACATGTTGCGGAGCAATATATTAATTTCAGCAAAGGATTAATCGGCTTTTACGAACGTGATTCGTCTATATCCATCAATCAAAGTCTGTACGCGCATTGTTTTTTCATTCTGGTTTAAGAGAATCGGCTATCTTCTTATGATTTTCAAGGGAGTAAAAGAATCATAAAGTAGTTATTATATTGAGCTACGTAATAAATTTAACTTTTTTGAATGTAAATCTTTAAATAGTTAAATATTATATCATTTTACTATAACTGACAGTCTACTTTATAATAATTATTCATCTTTTAAAATATTAAATTGCTACTATTTATAAATCTATACAGTTGTACATATTACATTTGTGTATTAAGACTACATTCATTTTTTAAACCTCATAACTCGTCTACGTCTTTTATTGTATTATGTGATTTTATATTATTATCATTTTTTTTTTTTTGAATTAAATTCGCTGTTGAATTCTCACACTCTCGAATTTTTTTCTTTTGCTTCCGAAATGACGAGTGTCATTATAAAAGTGCCAGCATTGTTAACGCTTCGTCGACTCAAGTAATTCGTTTATACACTTATCACGCAACATGAAAGTTATTTAATTTTATAATTTTTAATTCACAAAATACAAAAATTTTTAATATACACAGATAATTTTATGGTCATTTATACTACTCAGAAAAAAATGATATCTTAGGTCAACAATTTCTATCTGCAATCCAGAAAGAAGGCCATTTTGTTAATTTGAAAAATAATTTCGTGGTTTGAAAAAATTTTATTGAGTGAAGAAAATTTTTTCTTGAACTAATAAAACTTAGGCTTTCTTTTAGCATTGCAAAATATATTGATAAGCCAAGGTATCTTTTTTTTTCTTTACTTGTTCACATAATTTTTAATCAAATTTAATTTGAATGCATGTATTTTTAATGTATCAAAAAAATCTATTACTTTATTTCAATATTTCCAAAATAAAAGTACACGCAATATATAACTTATGCATTTTTCAAACTTTTCTGAAACTTTTTACTGCACAATATGGTAATTTGATTCAAAACATCTCTAATTCAAGTTTGTTTGTAGAGAAGGGAGGGTGAGGCATGAAGGCCCCCTAAGCCAGTTATTACTTTTTGTGGCTTTTAATTATCAAATCACTTTATTTTTGTCCGATTTCGAACAAATTCGTGGACATTTTACCGAAACTCTGAAAAAAATCTTTTTTCAAGGGTAAGAAGGCCCCCCTCCAAAAAACAGTGAATTTTTTTTTTTTCAATTGTTTTTAACGTTAAAAATGTATTTATTTCTCTTGACAATTATTTTTACTTTCAAATCGGTCAAAAAAAATTCTTTAACGCGTAATAAATCGTTTCCCACGATGAGATTAATTACTAATTGATATTCAATAAAAAAAAATTCCATATTTCTTATTTGTCATTATTATTAACCCAAAAAACGTGTTTTTTTAATTTTTGACCCGAACAGATTATAGATAATTTAGCTTTATTTAAAAAATTTCCCGGGTCAAAAATAAAATTTGATTCAGGCTCGCTTCGCCTTATTTTCTTTTTAAGTTATCGATTTGCCGACGATTTTTTGATAAGATCTCGACTATTTCGACTTAAATTGAATTTTTTGAACTTTTTTCATCTTAGTATCAACTTATTCGTCTTTACTTTGAGCACGATAGTCATTCACATTACTTTTGACTTGCTAAACCAAGTCGAAAAAAAGTCATTTATTCGCCTTACTTTCGCCTTAATATATAAAAATTATTTCACTTTAGTTCTGACTTTTTCGACTTATAATTTAAGTCGAATAAGTCTACATCAAGTCAGTTTCGACTTGATTTCAACTTTTTCGTCTTAAATCGTGACTAAGTAAGCCAGTTAAGTCTAAACCAAGGCGAAAACTTAATATGTTTCATACCTCCGTAAAAAATCTGTCTATCCGTTGACCCTGCGGGCCAGCCCTAAAACTTCCCGCTGTTTTCAAGCTCCTTGAGCTCGTAAACATTGTTGTGAATACATTTCCGAGTTCTTCGAGCTCGAAAATACGTTTGTATTCCATTGTTTTCGAATAAACCGTTTTTTACCAATTCTTTCCCCACGATATCCCGTGAACGAATTAACTGATTAAGACGGTTGAGGTGGCAATCGAAAGCTTTTATCGAGTTCTAGAGCTGATTAGATTTTTGAATTGATCGATTCAATAGTTTCCGAAATATTCACGAAAAACGAAAAAAAACGATTTTTTTTCATTCTTTCGTCGACGATATCTCGCGAACGGATTTTCCGATTAAGACGGTTGAGGTGGCAATCGGCGCGTTTCATTGAGGTCTAGAGCTGATAAAATTTTGGGAATGATTGGTTTAGTCGTTTCGACGATATTTGCAAAAAACCGTTTTCTACTGTTTCTTTCGTCGACGATATCTATTGAACGGATTATCTGATTGAGACGTTCTTGGTGGCAATCGAAAGATTTTATCGAGTTCTAGAGCTGATTAGATTTTGGAATTGATCGATCCAACAGTTTTCACAATATCAAAAAAAAACAAAAAAAAAAATTTTTTTTTTTTTCGTATTTCTTAAATATCTCATAGTTTATTTGACTAAATGGTCTAAATTTTTTTGAAAAATCTAAGTTCAGAAGAAACCTTTCGAATGCCGCAAGAACCATCTAAATCGGTTCATTCATCAAAAAGATATGAGAGGTTTACATCCACACATACACACACACACACACACACACACACACACACACACACACACACACACACACACACACACACACACACACACACACACACACACACACACACACACACACACACACACACACACACACACACACACACACACACACACACACATACATACATACATACATACAGACATACAGACATCGCTCTGAAAATGTCAGAATAGCATCCTAGCACCTTCAAATGTCAACATATGATGAAAACCCGGGTTTTGAAAATCGGGGTGAAACCAATAACTTCCCGAATTTTTTGAAAATCGTCGATTTTCTCAGCGGGAAGCTAAAAAAGTCGAGTTTGTCTTGTGAAAAACGGTGGTAAACCAAGTCTAAATCAAGTTTTATTTTTGACCCGGGTTATCAATTAAAGAATTCATTTCTTTCGAATATTTTAAGGAGCTTAATTTGCCCCAGGCATAGAGAATCAGCCGAAAAATGGATAAGTATATTCAATTTTTTATAATTTGACGAGAAAAATATGAAACATGACTTCTTCATATTTTTCGGCTGGCCCATTTTGTGCCGGTTGTCATGCGTAGGGTTAAAAATGCTCAAATATATTGGATTTATAGTAATTAGACAAAAAAAAAAATTTTTTTTTCGATCAAACTTTCCGCAGACCTTCTTGTCCTGGTCTCCCCTATTCGACTTTTTTCGTATACTCTATTATAAATAAGTTAGAATGAGCAATAACATGACAAATTAATGCATCATCGAGCATCTCTGTATAATATCTTTTAATTATTTTATAAAATTTTTATTTTTTATGACTATCTAACTAAAATTTTTGATTTCGCATAATCGATTTTTCTTTGTAATTGATAAAAATTTCGAAAAAAAAAATTTGTGTCATATTCTTGGAACCACTATGCACCTCATTAACTATGCTGAACACATACGAAAAACTTCTTTATTATCAGTAAATTCTTATCATAATTCTATAATGTCCCAATTTCACTATTTACATAATAAATTTTTTATCTAAAATCGAAAATTTATTTGGGTGTAATAGTATAAAATAAAAATCTTGCTATCTGCATTGTAACTTTTCAATAAATTTTTTATTTTAAAAAATTCCAAACAACTAACTGAGTGTATTAACATAGAATAAAATCTATTGATTATTTGATTGATCTAAAATATTGAAAATAAAGAAAATAAAGAAATAAACAAACAATGTTATCGGAATCATTTTCGTCAAATTACTGGAATTATTTCCACACATGCAAATGTTTTGTATATCGAATTATGCTTCCGCTTGAGATGCGGGAAGTGATTGTAAGTCGCAGGCGTGACTAACATGAATTTATAGAAAAATAAATGTGGAGAATGTTTGATATTGCGATATTTTATCATAATTTATATTGAATATTAAATTTTACAATACATAATTATGTATATAATTATTATTCAAGGGTAGCCTTAAGATTAATTATATTGTTTACCACGTGAGAATACAAATCACTCAAGTGAAGTAAAATGTATTAACGTGCAAGTAAATGACAAGAGAAATAATCGTGCGGGGGAGACGCATCATCAGATTAATACGTGGGAAGGATAAAGAAAGAGTAAAGGGAAGCTAGAAAAATTATTATGTTGGTACACTGTACTTTGTATAGGAAAATTCTATAGTAATACAGTATTCTGTACGCTGTTATATAGAAATATATAGATATATGCACTGTAATGTCCAATGGGATATGTTTTTCAAGATCAACGGCCCTAAAGGGGTTTCACGTAATACATTTGTCCTTATGGAATTGACATGAGGGTGGAGAATACCCTGACATGACAATCGATAATTCTTTGTTATTCCGGATTGTTTGATATTCGTATATTTTGTCCAAAAATTCAGTCATAGCAGTCTGTATTATTTGTTTTTAATACATGAAAATAATTATTATTTACATATTTCTTAAAGAATTTTGTTTTCTTACTTCTTAGTTATTAGAGGTTAGCAAAAGTATTTCTAATGAAAAGAATAGTTTTAAGATTTTAGTTGCTTTATTTAACTAAAAACTAGGGGTACGTGAATCTTGTTCGAATGGAATCGAATCGCATAGTTATATCAAGCCTCGAAATACAATCGATAAAGTCCGGATGTCGAAAATTTATGAAATGTATTAAGAAATGTGTTATTGATTGACTAATATTAATTTTTTTAACGTTTAGTTTTACATTATGACTTATATTTTTATATTTTATTTGGAAAATAATTATTACAATAAATAATGTTGCTTCATTTTTTAAATGAGTATAAATAATTTAAATCGCAATCAATATATTATTAATTAAGTCTTAAACTTATTCAGAATACTAAGAATCTTTTAGAAAATATGAATAAATCTAATATTGCATACTATAATTATCATATTAATTAACAAACTATTTTAATTTTCAAAACCTGTACATATGTGCATTTTCAAAATAATGTCATATGTATCTTGAATAGAAGGTAACATAGCCTTGAGTGTTTATTAGACTGTGTCAGAAAAAAAAATTTATTTTTTATTTTAACTAATTACATCTTAAAAGTTACTTTAATAAAAAAAAAAAATTCTCCTAAAATGTCAGCTCCATATCTTAAAAATTGAGCTGGCGCAGGGGGGGTCCCCTTTCCCATTTAAAATACATTGAAAAAAATTTGTTTTTTCTATTTTGTAAATAACTATGTCATAAAAATTTTTTTTCGATTTTTGAATTCAGCAGTCATATAGGAAATTAAATTCTCTACAAAAAAGGTCTCTTGTGTCATACGGTCAAAGTTGATAGAAAAAAAGTTATAGAAGTTGAAACTTAGGAGGAAAACAGCGGGAAGTTTTAGGGCTGGCCCGCAGGGTCAACCGATAGACAGATTTTTTTCAGATATTTTATATATTAACGCTCTGATCTGAGTCAAAACTCATTTCAATCTTTGTTTTGATCACTTACATTAATTTCTGACGGAATCCATGGATTTGATTGAATGTAATGAAATTACCAGTACCAGAGGATTAAGAACTTTGAAGTTGATAAATTTCCTATCGGACGCAGTGGTTTTTTTTGTTAATAAATCATAAACATTACTGTGGTAATGTTACGATGATAACCCGAGTCGAAATTTAGAGCCCATTTAGAGCCTTCTAAAGTCGGACCTATTTCGGACTTGGAGGCTCTAAATAGAGTCTGTTTCTATGTTAAATTAGGTCCGATTTTGGTCCCTGAGGTGCTACAATTTTCCGTTTTCGGCACTTGCGGGCTCAATGTAGGACCTGATGAAAATTAAAATTAGGTCTGATTTAGGGCCTGTTAGCCTTAGTTTATTGTAATAATAATAATATTAATAATTATAATATTAATAATAATACTTATATTATTAATATCATTAGCATTATTAATATTGTGATTAATAATCTATGTTACTCTGGATTTTATTTGCACTTACAATGCTTAAAATAATTTCAATTAAAACTATCAAAATATATAGCAAATGCTGTTGATAGTTTAATTTTTTATAATAAATTACAAAAAATTATAACTTCAATTAAAGAAATGGATTATTATTAGTACTTGTTATAATTAAAATAATATTATTTCTCTTTGTGTGATGCAGTTTTAATTCTAAATTGTTATTATTAACAATTAAACTATGGTTCTATATTTTTAAATTTCAATTGAAAGTTCCCTAGTCAACATAAATGCGAATTAAATCTACAGTGACATAAAGTAAAAATCTATAGATATCTGAAGAAAATTATCGGTCAAAATTTAGAATTTGAAAAAATAACGTTAAGTATATAGAACAATAAAAATTTTTATTTTTATATAGTGTTAACGCTGCAGCAATTAAAAATAAACTATTGTTTAAATAGTGATATTTCAGTATTTATTAAAATACAAAAAGTTCAAGAACCATATTCTTAAATATTGCACGTTCTTGATTCAACTATGCACTTTAGATAATTATTTACTTATACAAATTATTTGTGAATAAACGCAAGTTTTTTATTTTTATAAGGTAAATAAATTAAACTAAAATTTTCCTTATCAAAAAGGTTTACAATTTAATTAGCCACCTGCTTATCTAACTAGTGTTATTAATAAATTTCGTTGCATGTCAAAAATATTATACTTACAATTAATTTTAAAAAATTTTCAATTTTTTTTTTTTATCATCGTAAACTATTCAATTATAATGAATCGAAATTTATTACTCGAATAATATTGTCGGACTTGAAGGCTCAAAATCGGACCTCTCAGTGAATGTTAGGACCTCCGGGTTCAAAGTCGGAGCTACCGGACTACAGGGCTCTAAATCGGATCTATATAGGGCTAGAGGGACCTATATAGGCTCTAAATTTTGACTCGGGAAAGCAAAAATATTAATCTTTAGAGTACATTTTAATTTCATTTATAAAAAAAAACTTTAATAAGCATTCTAACTTTTAGAATATTAAATTGTTTCATCATTATAAAATTTTTAGGTAGATTTTTGTAAAAATCTAACTATTGTATTTGTCCTCATGGTCGATTTTTCGAGGGGTTTCGTCGTAAACTATCATAGTTAGTTGAGTAGAGTTCAAAAATACCATTCGTTAAAAAATTTATATATGTATGTATATATATAGATATATATATATATATATATATATATATATATATATATATATATATATATATATATATATATATATATATATATATATATATATATAGGAGAGGGGGGGCAAAAGGGGGTACCTAAGGAAATACTAAGTTTTCGAGGACTAAAATACGCTAAACCTTTTTTTTTTTAATGATACTCGAGGTAAATAGACAAAATTTTTAGCTGCCGTTAAAAAATGAAATTTTTATTTTTGGCGGGCAAAACGGGGTACCCATAAAAAAGTTGCAAAAAAAAGAAAATTCTGAAAATTGATCAAATTTTATTACTTGAATCTTTTATATGTAATATACATAAAGAAAAATTACATTTCACATCATTGGTGGACACGAAGACAAAAAAAAAAAATGATTTGTGGGGCAGAGAGGCCTCCCTCCAAAAAATGATATTTTTTTTTTTTTTTAAATTGTTTTCATTATTAAGAATGTATTTCTTTCTCTTGACAACTATTTTTGGTTTTATAATACTCAAGAAAAATTTTTTTAAGTGTAATAAATCGTTTCCCCTCGATTAGCTTAATTACTAATTGCTATTTAATAAAAAAAAACAATTCTGTATTTCTTATTTGTCATTATTTTTAACCCAAAAAACGTGTTTTGTGATTTTTTAGATTGCAGATTATTTTGCATTATTTAAAATATTTTATCAATAAAAAAAATAAAATATTATTTTCGCATATTTTTAGTGGCCAAATTTTCCCCAGCTATAACAAATCAGCCGAAAAATGGATTAGTGTATTATATTTTTTTCAATTTGACGATAAAAATATGAAAGAATCATTTTTTAAAAATTTTCGGCTGGTCCATTTTGCCCTGGGTGTCATGGGTAGGGCTAAAAATGCGGAAATATATCAAATTTCTTTTAATTTAACGATAAAACTTTGAAAGAATCATTTTTTCAGGATTTTCGGCTGGTGCATTTTGCCCCAGGTGTCATGCGTAGGGCTAAAAGTGCGCAAATATATCGGATTTATACTAATTACACGAAAAAAAAAAATTTTTTTTTTTCATGAAATTTTTGGGGTACCCCGTTTTGCCCACCCTACCCCCTTTTGCCCCCCTTCACCTATATATATATATATATATATTAGGGTGATCCAAAAAATAACAAATTTTTTTTTTTTCTCGGAAACAGGTTCAAAAGTTTCATTTAGATAAAAAAAGACGCCTGTGAAAATTAGAGCTCTTAATATTAACATTGAGAGGTTCCTCATCGCACTTTTCTATTTTTCATAAAAATAACATGGGAAAAATTTTTTTTACGCCTTCTGATTTTTATAAGTAGCTATCGATCTGTCATAGGAATAATTGGCAGGCATATTTTTGTAAGGAATTGAATGCTCTACAAAAAAAGATTCTCATCATTTTTTGAGGAATCTATTTGTTCAAAAGTTATTTGAGGTTGAAGTCGAATTCATACTAAATTTTGAGATTTTCTTACTTTTCCGGCGAAACTATCAGACTTACTACAAAATATTATTGAGCCTTTTTTGTAGACAATTTTATTCCCTAGAAGTTATTTATCATAAAGTTTTTCCGAATTCCGCATTGTTTTCTAGTTATTTTTATTTTAATGTCATGCTCATAAAAAAAATAGTCTTCTAATCGATTTTAAGAGCTTGATATTAAAATAAAAATAACTAGAAAACAATGCGGAATTCGAAATAACTTTATACTAAATAACTTCTAGGGAATAAAATTGTCTACAAAAAAAGTCTAATAATATTTTGTAATAAGTCTGATAGTTTCGCCGGAAAAGTAAGAAAATCTCAAAATTTAGTATGAATTCGACTTCAACCTCAAATAACTTTTGAACAAATAGATTCCTCAAAAAATGATGAGAATCTTTTTTTGTAGAGCATTCAATTCCTTACAAAAATATGCCTGCCAATTATTCCTATGACAGATCGATAGCTACTTATAAAAATCAGAAGGCGTAAAAAAAATTTTTCCCATGTTATTTTTATGAAAAATAGAAAAGTGCGATGAGGAACCTCTCAATGTTAATATTAAGAGCTCTAATTTTCACAGGCGTCTTTTTTTATCTAAATGAAACTTTTGAACCTGTTTCCGAGAAAAAAAAAAAATTGTTATTTTTTGAATCACCCTAATATATATACATAAATATATATCTATATTTATGTAATATAACGGATTTTTGAGGACACGATTGTGTCTACAATTCTTATCCGATCTTAATGAAATTTTCTACACTTATTATATGTATAATTACCACGGTTAAGTTCGAAGATGGGATGAATCGGTCGATTAGTTTAGAAGTTATGGCTGTTTGAAATTTTAACGACTTTTCGAAAAAATCAGTTTTTAATCACTTTTAAATTCCATATAACTTTAAAACTAAAATTCATAGAGAATTTTTGTAAAAAGTATTTTAAAGCTTGACTAATAAGCTTTGATTTATGACCTTAAATTTTACATTTTGACCATTTCTTCCAATAATTTGATAGCTTTGAAAATTTTAATTGAGTCAAAGAATGTTGAAAATATGGTTTTCATTCCACATAACTTGTGCTCGTCCCATTATAATCCAGTTTCGCCAGCTGTATTTTATTTTTCACAAAATAACCTGTTAATTTCACTACTATTTTGTATTTTAAAAGTAGTTCTTTTATTATTTATGATGTATCAAATGTACTTCTAATCTCTATGATTATCACTGGTCTTGTCATTACGATAGCAGCCACAGTTCTTATCGGATCTGAATGAAATTTTTTACACTAATTCTATAGCAGATTATCTTGATCAAATTCGAAGATGAGCTAAATCAGTCAATTAGATTAGAAGTTATGATTGTTTGAAATTTTAACGATTTTTCGAAAAAATCCGTTTTTTATCACTTTTAAAGTCCATACAACTTTAAAACTAAAGCTGATAGACAATTTCAGTAAAAAGTATCATAAAGCTTGTTTAGTAAGCTGTAATATTTGACCTTAAACTTTGTGTTTTGATCATTTCTTTCAATAATTTGATGGCCTTGAACGTTCTAATGGAATCAACAAATGTTGCAAATATGGTGTTCATTCTACATAACTTATGCATTTCCCATTATAATACAATTTTGTCAGTTGAATTTTATTGTGAACAAAATAACCTGTAAATTTCACAGATATTTTATATTTTAAAAGTATTTCTTTTATTATTTATGGTGTATCAAATGTACCTCTAATCCCTATGATTATTACTGGTCTTGCCATCGTAATAGCGATTATAATTATGATCTCATATTAATTAAATTTACTATACTTTGTTTACGAGACGGTTAGTTTAATACATTACCTATATAATGTTTTGTCAAATGAACTATCCGAAGATCTCTATCGAAAATAGTCGTTGTCTTTTTTTACCCTCACTCTAAGAAAACGAGCCTAATATCATATCATGTCTATACACTAACATGTATCACAAGATATGTATGTATGTAACTTTTTACATAGATTAATCGGAAAATCTACCTTTCATTTCGGCTGCCGAATGGCCTTTTTTTATATTTTATCTTCATATTTTCTTATTTTAAATAAACACTTCTATCAGTGATAGTGACATACATTTGTGTAAGAATACTTTGCATTAAAACATTTAAATTACAAATATCAACCTTACTGTAAATCAGTGAAAAATATAATAAATTTATAAAGTAGTTTTATATTAAAAATATAATGATATCATTAACACACAAGTTAATTAGTTCTATATACTAAGTTACCATGTAGATAAAAAATATTATTACGTGCAATGAAACTTAATACCATCCATTAGTATTAATATGTTTATCATTATGATCCGTACATAATTTATAAAATTAAAATCTTTGTCACTAATGATATCAACATTTTATGGAAAAAAAAGAAAGAAAGAAAAAAAAAAAAACTTAACATTTCAAATGAACAAAAAACCTAAATTTTAAATAATATATAGGGGTAGGGGAGCAAACGGGGTACCCCCAAAATTTTATTTTTTAAATGGTTTTTAAACATTCCAAAATCACTTTTATACATATAATTGAGCGTTATTCTAAATTTTTTAGTTAAACTTTTTCAAAAATCAATTATCAGTTGAAAAATATTAATGACTTTTGTTTTATGATAAAAACTATTAAAAATTTGTTTTTCTTCCTTTGTATCCAATAATCATGTAAAATATAATTTTTCTTCATTTAAATTACTTCCAAAAATTTTAACTTAATCAAATTCATTTAAAATCCAGAAATTTTTTTTTATTATTTTTAGGGGATACCCCCGACAAAAATGAAAATTTTTTTTTTTTTTTTTAGCGGTAACTGAAAATTTTTTCTATTTACTTTGAATATCATTAAAAAAAAAAGATTTAATGCATTTGAACCCTCTAAAACTTGGGATTTCTTTAAGTACCCCGTTTTGCCCCTCCTTCCTCTATATATTACGTCATGCATAAAAATAGAATAAATTCTAGAATATTCTTGTTAAAAAGAAATTTAATAAGAAACAAAGGAAAGAAATAATGTTTGATACACTGGAAAAAAATATTGCTGTAATAGCAATACCGTTAGGTTAAAGTAACCATCTTAAGTTTGGAAAATCGTAGATTGGTAATATAGCAATATTTTATTTGCGTAAAGGCTAGATTGTTATTCTACCCATACAAGTTTTGTTAAATCAACTATCTATATAGATGGTTGCTTTGGCAATACGTATTAATATATCCACAATCCGGACCGCTATATTAACAATTTGGATTGCTATAAAGCAATCTATAGGAGTCTTTGAAACAGCAATACCAATTATGGAAAATATAACCAAAGAATATTGTTGAATTGACTATACCCGCGTAAAAAAATTTTATTCATAATTAATTTATATCTGAATTTCATCCCGAAACTCAGATCGTGACACAAATATGAGTTTCATCATGATTTTGTATCAACAACTTTAATCACGACAAAATTATGACTCAGTCTAATTTTTATCTAAGTGATCCAAAGTTTATTCACTAAATTAATTTCATAATCGAAATTGATTTACGTAAATCAAATACTTTATAGGAGAAATTTATTGGCGATTTTTGAATCGAGGAATTTGACAAAAGATAAAAATTCAGTCAAGTTTCTATCTAAATCATCCCAAGTCCAATTCGAAGACAGAATAAATTAATGTAGAATTGATTCGGGTTTACTAGACGAAAATTTGGAGTAAATTCATGATGAAAGTCATATTTGTGTCACGATCTGAGTTTCGTTATGAAATTCAAATTGAAATTCATTATGAACAAAAAATTTTTTTACACGGGTACACGGAGAAAATTTTATGGTAAAAGTTACCATCAAGTTATAGTACAATTTTTAAACTGAATTATATGATTGATAATATCATTTAAATTATTAAATAAACAATTTGAATGGTAGTGTCTACCATCTGTATGGTAAAGTTTACAATTATTTATGATAACCAGAAATTATAACTGTTATTATCTCAAATAGTTACTACTATTATAAAAAATCGTAATTCTTAATAACCTGATGGTAATGGTTACTATCAGCCAAAATAATGATGACCATCTAAGCTATTAAAAAATTAAAATATAAACGTTATCGTCTGACGCTTGTCTATGTGTAATTTGATTAACTGGGGAAGTGATTAATTTCACACACACACACATACACACACACACACACACACACACACGCAAACACACACACACACACACACACACACACACACACACACACACACACACACACACATGAATACATATATCTACGCACGTGCACGCATACATACACACACACACACACACACACACACACACACACACACATGAATACATATATCTACGCACGTGCACGCATACATACACATAAATACGAGGTCGCACAATCACCCGCACACATGCACACATGCGCACACTTACCCACACACATGTACGCACAAATGAGCACACTCGCCCGCGCGACCACATGTACACACACGTGCGCACATATACCCTTGCACGTACACATGCACACACACGCGCGAGCGCACTCATGCACACACTCACGCGAGCACACACACATTCTTAGTTAAGAATTTTTTTACAACTTTGAATAATAACAGTTACCAATTTCTATTGTAACAATCATAATTTTTAATAATTACAATTAGCATCTTCGATATAGTAACCGTTACCATCATCAATTGTAACTGTTATCATTTTCAATTGTAATACTGATCATTATAACCACTGAAAAATGTTGTTACCATTTTAGATAGTTAAAATTACAATTTTTGTATAGTAGATACAATAATTAATTTCTCTCCGTGTACTTTTATTTAAAATTGAAGATAGTTAATGCAGCAATTTAGTATTGCCAAGTCAACGATACATTTTGTTATGACAACTATCTACCATTAGCAATACTTCAGTTGGTTACGATAACTACATTTTTTTCAGTGGAAAGTTAATGGTTAACACTTTCAACAATAAAAATTATAAACATGGGTATTTTTAGATCAAATTTAATTTACGATGAGAATGTTAAAATAAAACTGATCAAAGTTTGCGATGAAAAGACCCGATGACTAGCCAGCAGAGAGACAATATAAGGGAGAACGTTGCTCTTGCAAATCTATAATTCATTTGGCTCGCCGGCTACTGATACTGTGTCGCAGCACATTTCTCTTCACATACACTCAATGCTATATCACATGATGTTGTTTTTAATACACTCAACTCATTCAATCAACAATATATCTCTCGCGGTCTATGTTTTAAATACGCGTAAATTATATTATACTACGTTAGTCTTAATAGGCAAGTGTGATTTCTTTTCTATTACAATATCCCGTCCATGGCGTACTCTCCATACCCCATACTCATAAACTTTATGAATCATCAAAAAACTAATTTATATATCCAATTCAACAAATATATCCTTCTTTAACCTTTATCAATATTTATCTTTCATTTGCAACAATGATTGGCAACGCCTCAATACCAACATCATATATATATATATATATATATATATATATATATATATATATTTATATATATATATATATATATATATATATATATATATTAGGGTGGCGCAAAAAAACCGACTATTTTTTTTTTTTCGATCTCGCATGAAAATTTGTTGGTTTACGATGTTTTAAGAAGCCTCTCCAAAAATCAGCTTGATAAAAAATTTTCAAGAGGTCGCTCACGAATTTTGAAAATATCAAAAATGATGGAAATTCGGATTTTTATTTCTAAATTTTTTTCTTTCTCGTGGCAGCAATAGTTTATATTTGTAAAATCATGACTATGCTGAAAATTTCAGCCCAAAATTTAAATATTTAAACGGCGTTCAATAATTTTAAATATTAACTGATAATATGTAACTAATAGTTTAAATTAGTTTTTATATTTTTTTATAACTCAACTATTGTCATTTCACTTAAATATAACTTTTTCATAACCAAAAATATACAGGACAGTCTTAAACAATAAAATTTGGTAAGTTTTGAATAAGCGAAAAAACCTACAAATTGAATTAAAAAATAAAAAAGTATGTAAAAAACTTATTATTTATATTTCTCGGGTAATATTTTCATTCATTGTCATGCAAATTGATGGTGAAAAAATCGACAAACTTTATTATTAATATTTAAGGGTCGCTCAAAAACGTCCAAAAGATAGCACTCGGAAACATTCAAAATTCTTGAGCGAGGTTTAAATATTTAAATTTTGGGCTGAAATTCTCAGCGTAGCCATGATTTCACAAATATAAACTATTGCTGCCACGAGAAAGAAAAAAATTTAGAAATAAAAATCCGAATTTCGATTATTTTTGATATTTTCAAAATTCGTGAGCGACCTCTTGAAAATTTTTTATCGAGCTGATTTTTGGCGAGGCTTCTCAAAACATCGTAAACCATCAAATTTTCATGCGAGATCGAAAAAAAAAAAATAGTCGGTTTTTTTGCGCCACCCTAATATATATGTAGGGGAGGGTGGGGCAGAGCGGCCCCCCTGAAATTTTGACCAAAAAAAAAATTTTTTTTTTTTCGACTAATTACTATAAATCCGATATGTTTGCGCATTTTTACCCCTACGCATGACATTTGGGGCAAAATGGACAAGCCCAAAATTTTGAAAAAGTGATTTTTTCATATTTTTATCGTCAAATTAAAAAAAAATTATTATAATTCCACATTTCTAGCCCTACGCATAACACCTGGGGCAAAATGGACCAGCCGAAACTTCCGAAAAAATTATTTTTTCATATTTTTCGGCCGTTTCTTTATGTAAGAGGCAAATTTGGTCACTAAAAATTTATAAAAATTAAATTTTTTTTTTTTAGTTGATAAATTTTTGAAATGAAGTCAAATTATAGAATTGATTTTTTTTTTTATTAAATAACAATTAGTAATTAAGGTAATCGAGAGTGAACGATTTTTTACGCTTTAAAAAATTTTTTTCGAGTAATATAAAACCAAAAATAGTTGTCAAGAGAAAGAAATACATTCTTAATGATGAAAACAATTTAAAAAAAAAAAAAACGAAAAAAAAAATTTTTTTTATCACTTTTTGAAGGGGGCCGCTCTGCCCCACAAAAAAAAAAAAAAATTTTCAGAATTTTGGCAAAATGTCCATAAATTTGTTCGAAATAGGACAAAAGTAAAGTGATCATATGGTTGAAAGCCACAAAAAATAATAATTGGCTTAGGGGGGCCGCTCTGCCCCACCCTCCCCTATATATGATTTTTAATTTATTTCCAATCGAACTTACAAATTTATTTCACTATTTCTCAATTAAAATAAAATTTTTTAACTTCCCGCTAAGAAAATTGTAAATTTTCAAAAATTCGGGAAGTTATTGGTTTCGGTCCGATTTACGAAAATCGAATTTTCATCAGATGTCGACGTTTTGAGGTCCTAGGAAGCTATTCTGACTAATTTCACGATGATGTCCGAGTGTATGTATGTATGTATGTATGTACGTACGTACGTATGTAAATACCTGTATCTTTTGAACGGATGAACCGATTTTGAACTTTAAGTAGGGCTCGTTCAAAGATATTCCAAAAATAAAATTTTTTCGAAAATGTTATTTTTGGATAACTTTTAATGTGCTTGATGGATTGATTCCTAAATCGACTGGGCTCTAAAGCTTTATAAGCTGCGTCGAATGCCACCTCAACCATCAAAATCGGTTCATTCGTTTAAGAGAAACCGTTGTCGAAAGAATGAAAAAAAAATTTTTTTTTTTTTAAATATCTTAAAAACGACTTGATAAATCGAATTCAAAATTTGATCAGCTTTAGAACTTGATAAAACGCGTCGTTTGCCACCTCAACCGTCTCAATCGGTTTATTCGTTTGAGAGATATCGTTGGAGAAAAAATGGTAAAAAACTATTTTTTTCGAAAAGAACGGCATACAAAAGTATTTTCGAGCGCGAAAATATATTCACGACAAAGTTTTCGAGCTCAAGGAGCTCGAAAACAGCGGGAAGTTTTAGGGCTGGTCCGCAGGGTCAACCGTTAGACAGATTTTTTTATCTATTTTTATCGTTAAAATTTCTTATTCTGTATTTTTACCCATAATTTACACGATATATTATGAAATCCTTGTAAGCTCAATCCATTCACTAGTACCTTTAAAAATTTTTTGACCCAAGAACGAAAGGCACACTAACCACTTCACTACAATCGCTGATTCCTTCACCTGAATAACTCTCATTTTGGGCAACTTAAGTTTTTTGTCAGGGCGGCAACTGTTGACTTTACAACCGAGGTCTAATTTTCAGTCATCTCTTGGTCTAACTATCTTCTTTTATCATTTTTTTTTTCTTGCCACTTTTGCGCTAACTTAAATTGTATAAAGTAATACTTATGTATACCTTTTTACGTATAACATCCTCATACTTTTACTCTTAACTCTATATTTAGCTATACGACTCTCAGCTATTCGCGCTCTATTTAAATCTCTTTCTGGATCCAATATACGTCAACATAATATACGTACATCAATATGTACATATTCATACAAGTATGTAAGTATATACATATTAAATCTCATTTGCAAAACCCACACATTCTTTGATAAAAGTGTCTCATTCTCTCATTTATTTACGCGCTTCCGTAACACATATATGTATATATCTATAGATTCATTTCGTGTGATTGAAAATAATTGATAAAATTTCACTAAGAATCTATTTTTTTTTGTATAATGATTCTTACACATATTATTTTTAAAAATTCACAGACTACAATTTATTTTTTTTTTAAATTATAGAGATTTAATTAAAATAAGGAAAGAGCTAGTGAGAAAAACCCTAGAAATTTTTAACTCCTTGGTTCCCGAAAACATTTGTCTTCAAAAATATTTTCTTGATTCAAGACAACTTTTTTTTTGTGTCTTAGATGTCGCTCTTTCTTTTCAATGCCCCTAATAGCACAGTTTGCTTAGCAAAAGTTTACTTTACAGAAGTTTCCTTGAATTTTTCGTCATATATCCGTCAACTTCGGGCTTTTCCGTTTTGGAAGAAATTTTATGTGAAAATCCATAAATTTTTATGATGCTAGCGGACTAAACTTGAAACCGTATGATATTCCAATATTCTATGTTATGCGTGTTGTTACTAATTGTATTGAAGCATAATAAAATTTCGATTCGGCCGACAAAAATTTCTTTCTTGAACATAATACATTTCGTGTTGAGCATAATAAAAATTATTAAGTATTTTATAGTTATAATAACTGACGCGACAAAAATTGTGTCGCTAGGATGCAATATTCACCGTCTTATGATAACAAAATGTACCACTAGCATAATAAAAATTGTTTTAATTATTTTACTTATACGATCAAAATTATTTAAAAATTTATTGAAAAAAATGATAATTTTCATTTTTGTTCTTTTACTCTTTAAATTAACTTTTATAAAAATTATATTACTAATCTAAAAAATGTATATAGACTCTTTGTAAAATTTATGATACTAACATAATTAATTTAACGAGACTTTTCTTTACTTTGTAAATTCAATATTGCACGAATCGTAAAATTAATTTTTGAAATATATTGTCAACTAATTACCAATACCAATGCTACTAAAAAAATATAAAATAAAAAATACAGTGTTTTGTGTTGATATTCTCATATGTTTCTATCAATTATCTTTAATAGTCTTATATGTATATACAAAAACGTATAGTATAAATATTAAATGAAATTGATAGAAACATATGAGAATATCAACACAAAACACTGTATTTTTTATTTTGTATTAATTTTATATTTTTTTAGCAGCATTGGTATTGGTAGTTAGTTGACAATATATTTCAAAAATTAATTTTACGATTCGTACAATATTGAATTTACAGAGCAAAGAAAAGTCTCGTTAAAATTATTATATTAATATTATAAATTTTACAAAAAGTCTTATAACTACTCATCTATCTTAATGAACATTTATAAGGATGATATAAAATAAATAAAAATACATCTAATTTTCTATAAAATTAAAATTCATGCGGTTTACATTTATTACACACAATGATACATCGAATAGTTTTATATTTTATTCAAACAAAAAAAATATAATTTATTCTTATTCGTAAGTGTGTAATTTATTATCAAATGTAAAAATAGTTATGCAAACAAATCTCATAAGCATAATAATATTAAAATCAATAAGAATAAAGATTTTCACAATCACACAACCCCATAAAACTTAACTGAATAATTGACACTTGCTAAATAAAATAGATGCTTCTTGAATGAATTCCCGCGGAGTACTGATCAGAAAAATAACCAAATAAATCCGAACATTCAGAACAAAAGATTATTTTGTTTAAACACCGTTGTAAAAATTACTCAAAGACAAACATAAATTATTGTCAAAAAATTATAAATAGCTGTATTTCAATGAAATTTTATTAAATGGGTGTAAAGACTGTTATTAATTTTTTAAACTTTAATGATTTTCTATAAGTGTTGTTCCTCAACTGAGTAAATATCAGTTTAAATTTCACAAATTTTATTATGCTGGCACGAGAAATTTTGCATTACTGATAAAGTAGAATTTCTACTGATCATATAATGAAACTTATCAACTGACAAAACTAAAAGTTTTTAAATTTTAAGAATTTTTATTATGCTAGCTTTAGAATTTTCAATTGAATCAATGTTCGAGAATTTATACCCAGTAGATAATAACAAAAATTGAAGTAAATATAAATATCATGACAAAATCTGGAAATTTTGTTATTCTATTGTGGCAATTATTATTTTTAGTTCTTATTAATTCTTGTGTGATCAAAAATTATAAAATTTATATAATATAAAACAACAAAACCATTTTTTCATAGAAAAAATTTTACACAGGAGTTTTAAATGTAACGAATTTATTTCGAATTTAATACTGTTTGAAATAATTATTTTTATGCTGAATATAAATTTTGATACAAAATTATAAAAAATTTACAAATCCATAATTTAAAAACTATAATATATAACACACAATAATTTTTATTTACATTTTAATTAATAGCAAACTTTTATCAAAACTTTACTCTCAATTTATAAAATTTCAAGATTTATTTTGATATTACTTTCATAGCATAACTTATTTTATATTTGTTGGTTATTAAAAATTAAAGACTTCAAAAATCATTATGCTACTCTATAATTTTTTTTGCGTACCTATTACTTTCTACTAATTTTTCATAAAAATTACCATAATTTATGATTTTCTAAACAGATCTAGTAGAAATCGAAAATCAGACAGTATTTTTTCGTTTATATTGAGCTTCATTTCTCTCCGTGTAGTAAAAAAAGTTATTTCGAAATTGAGAAAGAATTAACCAAAAATTTTTCTGTTCAACTTTTGCTGTCAAATTGTCGGCAGATTCGGGCAGCAAATTTCGGTAATTTAAATTGTCAAATTACTGTCAGTTTCAAGCTAAAGTTGCTATTAGAGTCTGCTGTCGCGGTCCCATATAGCAATCTTTTTCAATTCTTGAGCAATCCCGAGTCGAAATATTAAAACCCCATCTGAGCCTTGTAGCGCCTGAACCTTTTGATGTGGGTATTTGCCGCCTTGATTTTAAAACCTTTTTCAACCTAACTCGCCTTAAATTCGGGTAAGAAGGAGTGAACTAGGGTTTAGTTTGAAGTTTAAAACTCTGTTTCAACCTAGTACGCCTTAAATAAGGTCGAAAAAGAATGAACCGGGGTTTAATTTGAGATTCAAGACTCTACTTCAACCTACACTAGTCGAACCTGTAAATTTTTGTTTAGGATGAAAAGGGGATTAAAACTTAGAAATTATTTTTCTTATAGTAAGGTAAATTTTTTAAAATATTACAGTGTTTTCAGAATCTTACAATTTCTTTTACTGTATTTTCGTGTGTTTGTACCATTGCATAAACTTAGTAATAAAATAATCAATCAATGAAATATTGATTATTCAATTGTAATTTTCAAAGAAGTAGACATTTAAGAAAAAATATGTTATTAATATTTATACATTTAAAAATGATAAATCAACATATATATATATATATTCACGAATATCTTAATCCATTTTTTTCTAAAAATTCATGAATAACATAAAAAAATTATAAATATAATTATACTTATTGATAAAAACAAAGTCAATTGAATAATATCGTAATATTTGGAATTTTTTTAGATACAGATTTTATAAATAATATAAACATGTTAAAACTATAAATATCATATTAGAAAAATATATATTTTCATAATAACATATATTTTTATAAGGTAATTTATTAAAGGTATATCTTAAATAAATTGAAAACACACGGAAAAAGTAAAATTCTGCGATATTATTCAATTAATTTTGTTTTAATTTCAAAGTATAATTTTATTTATAATTTTCTTATATTATTTATAAATTTAGTGGAAAAAATGTAGATCATGATATTCGTAAATATAGGTCATCAGACGAACAAGGGTCTAACGGGGTTTTAATTAAAACCCTTTCTCAACCTAACTCGCCTGGAAACGAGCATGAAGAGGGCCGAAAGGGAGTTTAAATTTAAAACCTTTTTCAACCTAACTCGCCTGAAAACGAACGTATGTAGGCGCTACTGGAGTGAAATAGGGTTTAATTTCAATGGAGTTCTCTATCTTCTAAAACCCATTTCAACCTGACGCTCAGACTAAAAACTATACTAGGTTGAAACAGGGTTTAATTTTAAAAAAATTTCGACTCGGGAAGTCTGCTCTCAAGATAGATGGGTGCTAGTGTCTTTTTCTACGTATGTGTCTTGCTGCAGATACTTGTGACCAGATTTAAATTGCAAGCCTTTCACAATGAATTCGTTCCAAAGTATAACTCAATTCTGGAGGAAGACTACATTTAAAAATAGTTGCACATGGCTTGCTCAAGATCTGCTCAAGGCTCAAAATTGACTTTGAACCTTAAGCAGATCTTGATCAAGCCATGCGTAAGAATCTACTGTAAGTTAACTTGATTACTGGTGCAAGAAATGCGTCAGACACTTTTCATTGCACCGGTTTTAAGATATTTTAAATATTCATGCGTACGATACCATGAGCAAGACATACACAGATTTTGAAATAGGTTTCTTGATACTCGATCTTGCGAAAGACACATACGTAGAAAAAGACACTAGCAGCTAGGGATCTTGCTCAAGATACTTACTCCGGAATCTTATCCCAACACGTGTTACGAGGGGTAGTATTGCTGCAGTAGCTGATAGCGGGAAAAAATGAAAAAAACTATAACAACAGTTAAAATAAAAATGACTGCTAAATTTTTCGTGGATAATCAGTTTTACGTTTTCAATTAATTACAATTAAGCAAAACGGATTCAAAGTGATTTTCAAAAAAGTCTATGTGATCAAAAATACAAAGATAATAAAAAAATAAAAAAAAAAGTCGATTACACGTATTTTTCTAAACTTGTCGTGTTTTTACGGCTCCGAACACCGCAATTGACGCACTGGGGACTTTGGAGAAATTCAATTTTTAAAAATTAATCTTATTATGAATCAACTGAATATTACATTGAAAAATTTTCCTTAATAAATTTCCTTTGAAATTGTATCTACTTTTAACAATATTGGCATACTATGAAGAAGGTAAAGGTAATTAAAAGTCAGTGAAAGGGCCGAGAGCGAAAGAGTGACAGTAAAGCATACTGAATGCTTTCGCGATTGCAGTGTGCGAAATTATTAATTTTTTATAAGAATTAAAAAATTCGATGAGTTATTAATTAACTTGTGCATCAAAGACTGTAATATTGCGGCCTTTTTGTTCAATTTAAAAAAAAATTACTTGATGAATAAATGTTGAGTTAAATTATCCTGGTATGTAGATTGAATCAGAGAAAAGAGTCATGGCCAACTTTTTATGTTGTGTTGGATACTTAGTAATCAACTCTCGTCAACTCATCGAAACTCAAACGATTTACACTTTATTAAACATCCAATTTAATCTAAATTCACAATACCTGCATTTAAAATATTTAATATATAAAGTAAAAAAATATAAAATGTATTGATAAAAAAATAAATCATCAAATCTAATAGATTACAATACAATAATTGATTTTTTCAATGATTCTTTTGTTAAGAAATTTTTATTTCTTTGTTCTCATCATTCGTAACAATAGATAACTGTATAAAAATCATTTTTTTTTTTTTTTAGTTGATCGAAAAAAAAGTTGATTTAAAATTAAAGCATACATTTGTAAGCAACTATGATTTATATAAAAGAACTGTTAATGTATTTACTGCCTCGAGTTATTTCACAATTTATAAGATAGATTATTACACGTTCGAAAAATTAAAGACAATAAAACAATCCACACAGGAAGTATTTATTATATTTTGTAGTCTATTACTCATTAAATGTTCCTATTTATCTATTTTTTTTTTTTTTTTTTTTTTTTTTTATCGTCAATCTGTATTATATCATTCAATTTTTTAACATCGTAGTACATACGTTAACTTGAAAAATTGATAATTTTTATCATAAACTTAAAAAATGAAAATCAGTTTTAGACAGATTTTTTTTTATGATATTTTGTTGACAGATCGACTTATTTTATAAGATCACACGGAAAAATTGGAACCCGACTGGTTACTGTTCTGCACCATACTGAGTCGGGTGCAGAACAGTAACCAGACGTGCTCCAATCTTTCCGTGCATGGTGTATTTTATCATTAAAATGAAAATTTTACTTTCAATTCACTATCAAAAATTTGTTCAATTTTCAAGAATAATAGCCATGGAAATTGAATAAAATTTATTAATCAACAAAATTAAATCATCATTTTCAATGACAATACAATGTGACTTTTTATAAAAATATCTTCTACTTCGGTGATAACGATACTAAGGTCAAAAATAAAATTTGATTCAGGCTCGCTCCGCCTTATTTTCTTTTGAAGTCGACGATTCACTGACAATTTGGTAAACCAAGTCTTAATCAAGTTTCATTTTTGACCAGGGTATTGACTTAGATTTTAACTCATAACATTTTTGAAATATAGAACTGTTTCTTTTTTTAAACTTCAATAAGCTTTTGATAATTGTGTTTGTTAACGTCATGTAAATGAAATATCCAGTATTTATAAACTAATTTTATACGTAAAAAAGTAATTTGTACTTTAAATTATGATTTTTCAGATATCTGTCAGCTCTAAAATTAATATTACTTAAAAATAATTTACTTATTGACAATAAAAAGCAGTTATTGAAATGAAAAACGATAAAATCGCAATTCATTGCGATTTTAACTTTCATAACTTTTATGACTTTAGAAATGTAAAGTTATATAAAAACGTTAGAATATCCAATATTCCGAACCTCGATTGCTCATGGTAATAGTAAAAAATTAAAATAAATAAATAACAATTAAAAAATGAAAATGATCAGTCAGGATTACAATTCCGATTCCCGGGTCGAAATGTAAAGGCTACATTCATCCCTTTAGTCCGAAATAGAACCGATTTAGAGCACTGTAAGCCGCCTTAGTTCCTACATTGAACCTCACACAGTAAAAAATATTGTGCTAAAATCAACACAATCTGTGTATTAGAAACGGTCCACACAATATTTGTGTTATTTTTCAACACAGACTATTTGTGTTGAATTTCAACACAAAATTCGTGTTAAAAATTTCAACACAAAATTCGAGTAATATAAGAAGTAACTTCAACACTTTTTAAATGTTAATGGTGACACAAAAAAAATGTTAACGTTTATATTTGTATTATGGATTATTTTTAGGTTATCGAAAGTATCAACAATTATTATTTAACATTGAACTAAAAAAACTTATTTCATAAAATAAACTTTAAAATTTAAGTGTTCAGCAATTAACGAACTCATATGATGTAATTATATTTTTAAATACGTAATATAAATAAATATACACAAATAAAAAAAAAATCATATATAATTAATAATTATACATTTAAATACGTAAACGTAGTTGAATAAGTCATAATTAATTTAGTTATGATAATAACTTTATTTGTTCGTTGTCAATAATAAATACTAGCGCCATCCCTAAAAAAAATTATTTAAGTCCTTACGGAAAAAAATATCTCAGATAGTACTCATTGCTATCTACAGATGGCACTGACTACTATCTGACATGGTAGCCAGTTCTATTTATTTTTTTCCGTGTACACTTATCCAAAAAATTAAAGGAACAAAAAAATTTTATAAATTTTTTAGTGATTTTTGGAAGGCTGTATTTTCGTGAAAAATGATCGTACCGAAAAAAGAAAAAAAGCAAATCTCTAGTTTAAAGATCTTCCACCAAAATATTCTTTCGAGCCACGGTTTTTGCGGAATCATGAGAAAAAAGTCAAGACAAAATTTTTCTAAATTTTTTGGTTTTGAGGTCTACGGGGCCGGGAAAAATTTTTTCATAAAAACGAATTCATGGCTCGCTTAGGAAATTTATTCAGCTACATTTGCTTTTTTTCGTTTCTCTGTACGAGAGTTTGCTGCTGAGATATCAGCCTTCAAAGGAAAAAGGATCCTTTTGTCTTTGATTATCGATATCTCAGCAAATAATGGCCGCAGAGTAATTGAAAGGGCAGTTTAAGAAAGTTGAATAAATTCCCTACAAGCTCCTTTTTCGATTTTTTCAAAAAAAATTTTTTTTTCATCCGTGATATTCATTTGAAAAACCCTTAAAAAATGGCCATTTTCTTGTTTTTTAGTCGACTCATCGCTACTCTGCAAATATAGATAAAAAAAGTAATGTTGCCAGGTAATTTTTCAGCTTAATGTACCCTCAAAAACCCTAGAAATTTTCAGATTGATCCATTGAACCGTTTGTCTGGTTCGATTGCTCAAAGTTTTGCAAATCAATTAAAGGAACAAGTTTTGTTCCTTAAATTGTCTAATCGTTATCAAAATGAACAAATCAATTTTTTTCGGATTTTCTTTCATTTCTGTGTTAGTTATTCAGTAAATGTAAGGTAAAGAGAAAAAAAAAAAATTTGTTTCGAAAAACAAGATAAAACAAGAATTTTTTTACTTTTTTTTTTTATTTAGTTTATTTTTTATTTTTTTCGTTTTTCGGAAATTTTTTTTTTTTTCTCTTTACTTTACATTTACTGAGCAACTAACGCAAAAATGAAAGAAAATCCGAAAAAAATTGATTTTTTCATTTTGGTAATGATTACACAAATTAAGGAACAAAACTTGTTCCTTTAATTGTTTTGTAAAACTTTGAGCAATCGGCCTGGACAAACGGTTCAATGGATCAATCTGAAAATTTCCAGGGTTTTTGAGGGTACATTAAGCTGTAAAATTACCTGGCAACTTGATTTTTTTTATCAATATTTGCAGAGTAGCGATGAGTCGACTAAAAAACCAGAAAATGGCCATTTTTTGAGGGTTTTTCAAATGGATATCAAGGATAAAAAGAAAATTTTTTTTTAAAAATCGAAAATGGAGCTAGTAGGGAATTTATTCAAGTTTCCTAAACTGACCTTTTAATTACTGTACGAATGTACTGAAATGAATTCGTTTTTTTGAAAAAATTTTTCCCGGCCCCGTAGACCTTAAAAACAAAAAATTTAGAAAAATTTTGTCTTGACTTTTTTCTCATAATTCCGAAAAAACCGTGGCTCGAAAGAATATTTTGCCGGAAGATCTTTGAACTAGAGATTTCAAGCTTCAATTTGCTTTTTTCGTTTTTTCGGTACGATCATTTTTCACGAAAATACAGCCTTCCAAAAATCACAAAAAAATTTATAAAATTTTTTTGTTCCTTTAATTTTTTGGATAAGTGTATTATTGTTCTGTACTTCTATTTTTTTTTATTTTGATAGTTTTTTATTGAAATTTTAAAAAATCCCGGGAAAAAATGTTTTTATAAAATTTTATAAAATTTTACAAAATTTTAGTACTAACATTTTATAAAATTTTATAAAATTTTATACTGAAAATGGCCTGGTAAAATTTTATCAAATTTTATAAAGTTTTATAAAATTTTATGAAGTTTTATAAGAATTTATAAAATTTTATGAAACTTTGTAAAATTTCATAAAATTTTACCAGGCCATTTTCAGTATAAAATTTTATAAAATTTTGCAAAATTTTATAAAATGATTTTTTTTTTCCGGGACGGGTCACCCATCCAATTTATGGCCACCCTCGATGCTGTTTAACTTTTGTTATTGAAGAATCGTTGTCTGCTACGCTCGTCTATTGGTCACTTGTAGCTTAGAAATATTCGTGGCTGTATTTATGATTACTCATGAATTCTTATCAGCCATATTTTATAGTATTAATTTATAATAATATATAAAAAAAAGATTTGAATAACTCAACTATCGATTGTTTAATGGACATAAAATTTTAAAATTAATTAAATTTATTGATTTTTAATGATTTATATTTTTGAATTAATGGCGTAACCTTTGAATTTTTCCTTGAGTAATGAAGAATTAATTTTAATTGATAGTTGACAAAATAAAAGTTTAAAAACATTAAATTCAAAATTATCACATTTTGTAATATATATATATAAATATGTAAGAGAAAGGGGCGGCGGGGGTAGGCAAAACGAGGTACTTCTAAAATTTTATGAAAAAAAATTTTTTTTTTTAAATCTATTATAACCATCCCAAAATTACTTTTGTAGATATAATTGAGCATTATTTTGAATTTTTTTTCGTTAAACTTTTTCAAGAATCTAGTGCCGGTCGAAAAACGTTAAAGAATTTTGTATTATGATAAAAACTATTAAAAACTTTTTTATCTTCCTTTGCATCCAATAATTGTGTAAAATATCTTTTTTTTTAATGTAAATAACTTACAAAAAATTTTAATAAAATCAAACTTATTCAATATTCAGAATTTGTTTTTTTCTACATTTATCTGGGGGTACCCTGCATATATTTAGGTAATCAATTATATTTTTGATAATGTAATTTTCATATTTGTTTATCACCATATTTTGCCCGCAAAAATGAAATTTTTTTTTTATGGCCATTGAAAATTTTGTCTATTTACTTTGAATTTCTAACAATTTTTATAATCAATTGTAATAAACTTATTATATAAAATTGTGTGAAATTTTATCAAATTTTACAAAATGCTACCCCACACTAGATGCAATAGTGACATCAAATTCTCTAAAGTTTTATGAAATATTATAAAATTTTATATTATTTTATAAAATTTCATACAATTATATAAAATTTTATCTAATTATTACTCCCCTTTTGAGATCTTACTTTATAAAATTGTATAAATTTGTATAAGATTTTATAAGATTGCATATAATTTTATGAAATCGTCTACAACTTTATAAAATTTTATAAAATTTCATCTAAATATTACTTCTCTTCTAAGGACTTACTTCATAAAATTATATAAAATTGTATAAGATTGTACAAAATTTTATATAATTTTATGAAATCGTATAAAACTTTATAAAATTTCATACAATTATATCAAATTTCATTTAATTATTACTTCCCTCACTAAGAAATTACTTTATAAAATTGTATAAGATTGTATAAAAATTTATATAATTTTATGAAATTATATAAAAGTTTATACAATTTTATAAAATCTTATAAAATTTCGTACAATTATATAAAATTTCATCTAATTATTACTTCCTTTTTAAGATCTTGCCATATAAAATTTTATAAATATTTATAAAATTCTATGAAATTTGATAAAATTATATAAAATCATATGAAATTCTATAAAATTTCGCTGTACAGTCTTATAAAATTGTATAAAATTTTATATAATTTTATACAATTGTGTAAAACTTTATAAAATTTTATATAATTTTATACAATTTTATAAAATGTCATACAATTTTATAAAATTACATTCATCTATTACGTTCCTTACTCAGAGCTTACTTTATAAAATTTTATTGAATTTTATAAAATTTTATAAGATTTTATAAAATTGTATAAAATATTATAAAATTTTATAAAATTGTATGAATTTTTATAAAGTTTTGCTGTAAAATCTTATAAAATCTTACAAAATTTTATAAAATTGTATAAAATTTTACATTATTTTATAAAATTTTATAAAAACATTTTTTCCCGGGAATAGTACCATAATTATTAATTATATTTATATCTAGTAAAATATTTAATTATTTGCCAGTTAAAGTTACTAGTGAAATTGTGAAATTCATAAATCAAGAAGTGAATAACAGTTTCACTTGTAGAAATTATGAAAATATCGCTAGTTCAGTAGTGAAAATCACTAATTTGGTGTGAAAATTAGGTTCATTAGTGAAAATTATTAGTACTAAATTCATTAGTGAGAATTCACTAATTTGTTATTTGAATACACTGATTATGAAGTGAATACTGCTTCACTAACGTAATTCATGAAATTTCCACTAATTCATGTTTAGAGAGATACTATTTACTATGAGGTACTATTTTGAACCACTTAGTCCGACATATATTTTTTTAAATTTTAAATTTCTTAATAAGTACATGGAGAGAAATTTATGGTAACCGTTCCTAGTACGTTTATGAAATATCATCCCATCCGGTTATGGTAATGATTACTTGGAATTATGGGATATAGGCCTATACTTTCTGGAAAAAGTTCCCATAAGTATGGGAACAATTCCCATTATTATGTTTGCATGATGCTATGGACTCATTTATACGACGTGCGAATGCCGAGCTAGAAAAATAAAAAAATAAAAAAAATTTTTTTTCCCATGCTATTTAAATGGGAAATGGAGAATTGCAAATAAGCACCTCTTAATATTAATATTAAGATCTCAAATTTTAATAGAATTTTTTTTTCATCATCTCAAACAATATTTTCACTGTAACTAAAGAAAAAAAAATAGTCACTTTTTTTGGCCCACCCTGATGAACAGATATGATCATATCTAAGCATTTTTTGCCGGGCTATTTTTTTTGATTTATCATATGGTCATTTTAAAATACTATTCCTTATTAATTACAGAAAGAATGTCATCAGAGAAAATACGCTGATACGCAGAAAATTCACTTTGAAGATATAAAAAATGTATTAGTTCAAGAATATCTCTATCGTCGTTTAAAATGAAAAATCTAATATTTATTTCATTAATAAATTATGATCGTTTAGAATTCATTAGATGATATGAACCGAGTTCAATCATTTGTAAAATTTTATTTTCAATATAAAAAAATACGTTTTGATACATCTATATCGTAATGCATAAATATATTTGAAAATTATTACACTTTTATTTTTTGAAATTGTTATTTGTATCATTTGTCGATTGACAAAATTGATAGAATTTTTTTAAATCGTTTAAGAAATTTAAGCGTTTTATAATATACATGTTTTTTAGATTAAACGTTTTTTCTGAAAAAGTGTTTAATTCCGGAATATCTGTTTTAATTTAAAACACTCGATGTTTTTTTAAACGTTTAATGTAACAGTAAGCGCTTTATAATAAAACAGGTAGAAGTGTTTTTTTCTTTAAACGGATAAAACGTTTTCGGATAAAACACTTAAGTGTGTTACGCGAACCTTTAAAACACTTGTAATGATTTATGCGATTGTTTAAACGTTTATACCGTTTTCTTTCTAAGCGCTTAAGTTGCAGAAAACACTAACGTGTTTTATTTTAACACACTGAGTTAAGCACTTGGATTTGCAGTGATAATATATTGTAATTGTTACCATAAATTTCTCTCCGTATAGTACGAAACAGTACTTAAATTGTAATTATTTTCGATCATTCCAAAATATTTTTTATTATTTTGAACATTTAAGATTATTTTTGGAACTTCCGAATTTCAATCACCCGATGAAAAAAGATTTTATACAATTGTATAAAATTATATACAAAAAATGGTCCGATCCAATTGTATACAACTGTATAAAAATTGTATACAATTCTATACAAAATGTATACAAGTCTATATAATTATATACGATTTTATACAAATTATATACAATTCTATGTAATTATATACAATTCTATATAATTATATACAATTATATATAATTGTATACAATTTGGATAGAATTGTATACAATTTCTATACAAATTGTATACAATTGGATCGGGCCATTTTTTCTATCCAATTTATATATAGTCTATATATAATTATATATAGTCTATATATAATTATATATAGTCTATATATAATTATATAAAATATTTTTTCATCGGGCAGTAATGACTTTTTCCAAGCAGTATAAGGTAAGAGCACCAGTACCCAGCCTCAAACCAGTAGCCAGCCACTTCATGCTGAATTATATCTACATATATTTTGGGCCAATGTTGAAGTATATGCCCTCCTGGCTACTGGTTAGGGGCTGGGTACTGGTGCTCTTACCCCATATGATAAGAAATAATTATAATATACGTATGTTTCATATCATCTTGTATTCAAATGGGGTACCCTCTAAAAAGTAAAAAAAAAAAATTTCTGGATTTAAAAAAAATTTGACTAAATTAAATTCTTTCGTAAATAATTTACATACAGAAGAATTACGTTTTACATAATTATTAAACACAAAGAAAGAAAAAAAAATTTTAATTGTTTTTATCGTAAAACAAAAGTCATAAACATTTCCCGACTGACGCTCGATTTTAAAACAGTTTAACAAAAAAATTCAAAGTTATACTTAATTACATTTACAAAAGTGATTTTGGAATGTTTAAAAAGCATTTGAAATAAATAAATTTTTTTTAACTTCCCGCTAAGAAAATTGTAAATTTTCAAAAATTCGAGAAGTTATTGGTTTCGGTCCGATTTACGAAAATCGAATTTTCATCAGATGTCGACGTTTTGAGGTCCTAGGAAGCTATTCTGACTAATTTCACAACGATGTCCGAGTGTATGTATGTGTGTATGTACGTACGTACGTATGTAAATACCTGTATCTTTTGAACGGATGAACCGATTTTGAACGTCAAGGTGTCATTTGACGCGGCTTGTCAATATCTTGATGCTGTGAGAAATTGTGCTTGATCGGTAGGGCTCGTCCCTTGTAGGAAAAAAAATATATACAACGGGCCAGTCTTGGCACAATACTGGGCTACCGAGGTTCGGCCTTCCGAGGTTGGTCCGAGATCCGACCAACGTTCAAGTGACGAGTCTTGGTTTGCCAGTCTTGGGCCAAGATTCAGCCAATAGTCAAGTGACAAGCCTTGGTTTGCCAGTCTTGGCACAAGATTCAGCCAATGCTCAAGTGATAAGCCTTGGTTTGCCAGTCTTGGGACAAGATTCAGCCATTATACAAGTGACAAGCCTTAGTTTACCAGTCTAAATAACAAATGGTACCTAAAAATCCCTGGCTTCTGTGAATAGCGTAACAGCTTAGTGGATAAGACGCTTGCCTAGCAGTCATGAAGGACCAGGTTCGAGACCCAGCAAATGCAAAAAAAAAAATTAGTTTCATCGATCCACCAGATTTCTCTGTGTACAAATTTATTTCCATATGTTACCATCCCGCACATGTCTACTAATATTTTTTTTTTTTTAATTTATTTATAATGAGCATAGGTGCTTATTTAGCAACAGTCTTGGCACAACACTGGCTCTCGATATTGGGCCAATACTTAGATGCAATCTTGGCACAACACTGTCACTCAAGCTTGGCTGGGTGTTATCATTTCGATGCTTAGACAGACTTGGGCCAAGCTTGGATTTCAAGCTTTCCCCAGAGTTAATAAGTCTTGCGCCAAGCCTCGGCCAAGCTTGGGCCTATTGTTTCTTCCTATATGGGGTTCAGAGATATTCCAAAAATAAAATTTTTTCGAAAATGTTTTTTTTTGATAACTTTTAATGTGCTTAATGGATTGATTCCTAAATCGACTGGGCTCTAGAGCTTTATAAGCCGCGTCGAATGCTACCTCAACCATCAAAATCGGTTCATTCGTTCAAGAAAAACCGTTGTCGAAAGAATTAAAAAAAAAAATTTTTTTTATTTTTTCTGAAATATCTCAAAAACGACTCGATAAATCGAATTCAAAATTTGATCAGCTTTAGAACTTGATAAAATGCGTCGATTGTCACCTCAACCGTCTCAATCGGTTTATTCGTTTGAGAGATATAGTTGGAGAAAAAATGGTGAAAAACGTATTTTTTCGAAAACAACAGCATACAAACGTATTTTCGAGCTCGAAGAGCTCGAAATGTATTCACAATAATGTTTTTGAGGTTCTTGAGCTCGAAAACAGCGGCAAGTTTTGGGGCTGGCTCGCAGGGTCAACTGACAGACCGATTTTTTATAAAGTTTTGGGGTTACGACGTTTTGCCCCCTCCCCCTCTTTCCCTCTATTTTTTTTTTTATTGTTTAACTTTGCGTTGCTGTATCTCAAAAATGAGAGGGTGAACACTTTTATTTATTTTTTGAAGTGAAACTTCTTTACGGAGGCTAGATCTGAACGTTTTGAGACAAAAAAGGGGAGGTAGCTCAAGAAGAGAAACATTGAGTCAAAGTTCAGAATGGGCGAGAAAGAGAATTTCAAGGTTAAGTTTAAAACAAAACGATTTCAATAACCTTGAATAACTTTTGAAGGAGTGAATTTAGCAAAAATTTTCATGGGACTATTTTTGTGGAGCATATCACTTTCTTCAGAAATCTTCTTTGGCTTTTTTCCGGATACTAATTTTTACATAAATTACATCATTTCCAACTTGAAAAATCAAATTTTAAAATCATACTAATGTTCAAGGCATTATTATAAGGAAACGGTTCATCTGACGAAAAATTTTAATCACACCTTTTTTGTAGAGCATTCAATTCCCTTTAAGAAATATATTTGATTTAATTTTGGTTATCTCAATGGCTTGAAAGTCATAAGACAAAAACCCGTTCAGTAAACAAAAAATCACGAATTGCGATGACCTCTCAATATTATTATTAAGGGCTCGAATTTTCACAATAATTTTTTTTGTGAACCCAAATAATATTGTCAATATCCTTTAAAAAAAACAAATCCAGTCTAATATTTGTATTAATTTATTTATTTACTTAGACCGGCTCAACTATAAATAAGTTTCACTTCTATTATGACTTTATGTCTGTGAGGCTCACTCGTTTTTTTGTAAATTCAGAACAAATTCACTAATTTTTAGTTAGTTTTTCAAAATTTTCTGTTAGTTTTTTTATTAGAATCACGACCGCGACTTCAAACGCATACTCTTCATTGCTCGCAATGTTGATGATCCGAGCTTTGATTATAAATAACTAAAATTTAAGATGGTCAATTGACTTCACATTTTAATGGTAATTGTATCTTAATACCCTTGATAAGTATAAAAAATTTAAGACCTTTCTGACACTATGGTCATCACCCGACAACTACCTTAACGTGAGGGAATTAATTTAAAAAATAATTTCGATCAATAAGCAAACACAGCACCTCCGTGCTCAAAAACAAAATTTGTTTCTAATTAGCAAAGCTCAATAGTTACTTTTAAATAAAATAAAAAAACTTATCGAAGAAAATTCAAATAATATTTAGATATTTAAGACGTTAAAAAAATATCATTAGTTTAAAATTTGATTCAATATATAATACATATACATGCTCAGACACGTATAATTAACTCACAAATTTACCATTCTTCAAAGACAAACACTAAGCAATAATAATCTATTAAAGATAGCAAATATAAAGATGCAGTGTCAGTAATAATTATTTAACTCTTTTAAAGTAATATCATAATATTTGTACTAAGTATATTTCATATACTTCAACATACATAATAATAATTAATCATAAATAATGAAATAGTATTGTTACGAAAATAACTGTTTTTTTTAAGTATTTAATAAAATGAGTATTACAAAAATTTAAATTTTGCGCGTTTTTTATGCTATACCTATGACGCATATGACTATCAAATTTATCGATATATTCTCAATCGAGTATTGGCATATTTATGGCATAATATATCAATTAATGTATCGTATTTATTATATGACACATAATAAGTAGAAAAAAAAAAAGGTGAATTATCCCTGATTAAAAAAAATGATTAAAAAGTATTTAAAATGATTTGTTTTTTAATCATTTTAAATACTTTTTAATCCTTCAAATCATTTCTAATCCTGTCTCTTATGGACATTCAACGTGTAAAATCATTTTTAATCATTTTGTTTAATCAGGGATTTTATTTTATTTGTGTGAATTATTCAAAACAATAGCTTATACTGCAGTATTACTACAACCTTTAGTTCAATAAATAATCTATAATTTCGAAAATCAATAATATTTTCAAAAATAATACTTAATAAAATACAGTCGTATTACTTCCTAATGGTAAGTAATTTTACTGGGTTATAAATAAACTTGAAATTGTTTGATCTAGTACTTGATTTATTAATTGACTGTCAGCTTAATTTAAAGATACGGCTTAATTTATTTATCAATTATAAGTTATGAGTCACCTACATCGTTCTCTATATAATTTTCATTAATTACTATTATGATTTTTTATTATTATTGTATTTTATTTTTTTAGTAACCTAATTTTTATTTTTTCTAATTTTTTCCATTTGATCGATATTTAATGTCCAGATAAAACTCAAAATTATTTTTATATTTGTATAATTATTTAATTATAGGCGTATCAAATAAATCGTCTTAATTATTTTAATTCTTATTGTCATGAGTTTATCAACACTAAATTAATAAACTAAATTATTTTATTATTTTTTAAAATAATTGTTTGAAGTTTTATATTTTCAGTATCGTTAAATTCGAAACACAGGAAGAATAAAGGTATACATAGTTAAGTATATTGATGTTACTGTAGAGGGAAGTGAAACGTAAGACGATAGATGGAAAGTTGTTTAATATTTATTGTCTATCGTTGGCCTCTATTCGCACTTCTCAATCCGGTATATTTTACATTAAGATTCGTGGTGGTCACCGTCAATTCACGGAAAATATTTAAATATCAACAGATACTTATATGTAAATATATTTATTACTGCATATTGAAAGATAGCTTCTTACTAAACAATGTTCATGAATCAAAATGCTTTTCGTTTTTATTTTGTTAATTACCTGCTAAATATCAATTAAAAACTTTTCGTTTGTCTAGAGTCATAATTAATATTTTTTTACATGAATCAATTTAGTCTTTTAATTTTTATAGTTAACTTAGTTATTGACATTGTCTCAGTTTCTGACTCTTGCAAATTTATTTTAAAATAAAAAAAAAATTACTTGCATGGATAAATAAATTTATTTTCAATTCTAAAAAACTTATCCTGAGCCTAATTAATAGCAATAACATAAATAAAAAATAAAGTGTTTTAATAGAAAAAAAATTTTTAAGCCGAAAGTGGCTATAGAAGCCATTTCTTAGGTATATAGTGTAAGCAGTTTACGGAAGAGCGTTCTAGAATTATATCTCTTATTTTATTACTATGTAACGTTAAAAATGTAATGATAAAGATGTATGAATAGTTTAATAATGAACTGTAATTTAGTTTAAAATATTAAAGTATCATATTAAATAACATTCTATTTATAAAATGTGAGTTTCAATAACTAGGCTCAATTTTATATGTATGTCAAAGTTATTGACCCTCAAATACAATCATGATTTTCAGTTTTGGTGAACATTCGTTTGCTTACGTGAATATTTATATTAATATTGTATAACATACACAGTAAAAAATATTGTGTTAAAATCAACACAATCTGTGTGTTAGAAACGGTCCACACAATATTTGTGTTATTTTTTAACACAGACTATTTGTGTTGAATTTCAACACAAAATTTGTGTTAAAATTTCAACACAAAATTCAAGTAATATAAGAAGTAACTTCAACACTTTTTAAATGTTAATGGTGACACAAAAAAAATGTTAACGTTTATATTTGTACCATGGATTATTTTTAGATTATCGAAAGTATCAACAATTATTATTTAACATTGAACTAATTTGTGATAGTAAACATGATCCTAAAGTTAGCAGACAGTTCACAATTTTTAAATTTTTTTATCAACAAATCAATTATGAGAAAAAATAAATAATAAAAATGTGCGCACGTAGAAAAGTAAAAAAGCCACAGATGCAATTTTTTAAATATTTTTTTTTTTTTAAACTATACGAATCATGAACTTTGTCAACTTAATTTTTTCATGTTTAATTGGAAATAAATAAAATCAATGTCACAAAAATAATACCTAACCAAGCAAAACTGATGCTTAATGGCAGTTCCCGCGTGAATAGAAGGAAGACATTTTTTTTAACACAATGCAACTGTCGTTTCAACACTTTTTTTGTGTTGATTTTAAAGTAACACTTAATAAATGTTGATAATATCGATTTTTGTACTAAGTAACACTTTTAAAGTGTTGAATAGGAGATCGATTGAAAATTTTAAAGTAACACAAAGAATTGTGTTGATTTGACACAAAATAATAAACACAAAAAATTTAACGCGGACCGTTTTTAACACACCCGGGTCAAAAACAAAACTTGATTTAGACTTGGTTTACCAAATCGAAATTTGGAGCCGTTTTTCACAAGACAAACTCGATTTTTTTTACGGAGGTATGAAATATATTAAGTTTTCGCCTTGGTTTAGACTTAACTGGCTTACTTAGTCACGATTTAGGACGAAAAAGTTGAAATCAAGTCGAAATTGACTTGGTTTAGACTTATTCGACTTAAAATGTAAGGCGAAAAAGTCTAAATCAAGTCGAAACTGACTTGATGTAGACTTATTCGACTTAAATTATAAGTCGAAAAAGTCAGAACTAAGGTGAAATAATTTTGATATATTAAGGCGATAGTAAGGCGAATAAATGACTTTTTTTCGACTTGGTTTAGCAAGTCGAAAGTAATGTGAATGACTATCATGCTCAAAGTAAAGATGAATAAGTTGAAACTAAGATGAAAAAAATTCAAAAAGTTGAAAAAAAGTAAATTTAAGTCGAAAAAGTCGAGATCTTATCAAAAAATAGTCGGCAAATCGATAACTTCAAAAGAAAATAAGGCGAAGCGAGCCTGAATCAAGTTTTATTTTTGACCCGGGCAGATACACAATATTTTTTACTGTGTAACTTGAATTGTTCGTCTTAAAAACAATTTTGTTGTATGTAAAATGAATATTTAATTTCTTTTTTAATTCATAATTTTAGCTTTCCGGGTCAAAAATAAAACTTGGTTTAGACTTGGTCGTCTTAAATCGTGACTAAGTAAGACGACCAAGTCTAAACCAAGTTTTATTTTTGACCAGGGCGATTAGCTTCAAATAATTATTTGGAGCTTAAGACCTTACTTAAGAAATCTAAAATTGTATATTATATAAAACACTATCTATTTAAATTGAATTTTATATTAGTTATCATAGAATGTAGGAATTCCATTATTCTCCTATAGGAATTCAATTATTCGCACATCTGATAATCTCTTGGAATTCCTTAAACATATCTCGCCTTTTCTTTTGGATGTCGCTTATCCTTTTTCAATCCTACTGTCACACTTCTGCTGCTTTCTGTATTTAAGGGAGAAAAAAAAAAAGAATTAATAATAATAATGAGAATAGAAACTAAAAATGACAGCTAAATTTTGCATGATTACCGGATTTAAGATTTTTTTTGTTAATTACACTTAAACAAACAGGATTTGGATAGTGATTTCCAAAAAGGTTCTTGCCACTCAAAATATAAAGCTAATAAAAAAAAAAAGTTAGGCCATTTATTACATTTTTCAAAAATTATCATGCTTTCGAAGATTCATACAGAACATTTGACAGCACTGGTTTTTTGGGGTTAAAATACTTCATTTTAAATCAATAAAATAAAAAAACTGACTTAATTCCGGAATGAAATTATTCGTTAATCAATTATCTTTGTACTATTGTACAATTGAATCCAATGTTGTGTAATAAAAAAAGCGTAGGGTCGATTTTATGTGAGTGAATTTAAATTCCAAATCGCCAATTAGCAAAAAAAAAATTTTGAACGTAAATCACTCACTGAGGGCTTACGCTTGAGGTGTGTGAAATTATTTAATCAATTTTGCTTTCAAATTTGTTATCAACATAATATTTTAATTGTTCATGATTACTATATCTAAACATATAATTCTATTATTCGTTAAAAAAATTGAATTACCCCATACGAAAAAAATATATATCCGGATATATCCGGGCAAATCTGCATATATGAGACATATATTTATATATATGTTGCATATATGCGACATATTCCAGATTTGCCTGGATATATCTGGATATATATTTTTTTCGTATGGGACTATAAAGCTAAAAAAAAAAAAGCCACCCGACTAGAAATTGTCCCAATACATATATTGGGCCCCAATTGGGAATCGCTGTGGCATGCCCAGTCGGGCTACCCCAGTCGGAACCCGATCGGGAACTTGTTGGGTGTAATGGGGTGGAATCCTTCCACATTACATTTTAAATTAAATTTCGACTCGCGCCAAAAGATCCACCCTCCTTCTTCAACAACTGTCAATAATTGAAGAAAATGCAGTCACTGATGCGCCGGGGTCGCTACGGTCGAGTCCCGACATTTGGTTTTAGGGGTTGGCCAGTCTGAGTGGAGAGGTACGAGGGCCAGAGACGACGAGCAATCGCCGTGGACGGACGTGCCTTACTACTACTACTACTACTACTACTACTACACGTGCTGCTAGTCATCATAAAAATGGGCCAAGAGCATATAAGCCCACGGCTCGTGGAAGCTTATTCTGTATTTAAGTTAATTAAGTTAATTTAAACTGGTATTTATATACTATTTATTGTGGATTGGATCTGGTTGATTGGAAAGGATTGGAATGGTTTGGTGGACTTGGAAGAAAGGACTGGTTATGGTTGTGGTCTTGGAGGAAAAGGATCGGTGGCATAAGAAGGACTGGTTAAGGCTGGAGATTGTGGGAGTAAGTGAACACGTTTTGTCTATTGTCGGGTTAACTATTTTATTTGTAAAATAATATTTTATGATTGGAGTCGTTTACTAAATTAGATTCAGTAGAGTGACATTGTCGTTAATTAAATTAGTCGAGTCAGTTTTGGTAATTTAGTCGAGTCAGTGTCATCAGTCATTTTGGTTATTGTTCATCTGCCATTAATTATTATCTGTAAAGCGGCTTCGTTAAATAAATGCCATGGTTTTTATATTTAAATTTGACATATAAAATTAATTTATCATAACCTTCCTGATAAGTTTAGGTATAAGACTTCTCTCCTAATGTTAATACTGTGTAGTCCAGTACGGGGTTTATCCTCGTCCTGAGGTACTGAGTTCAGCTAGACAGGTTTGCAAAACACCTTAAGTTTTGCACATGCGTGGGACACTTATTGCATTGAGACCACAATTCAATTAATGTAATAAGTGCACCCATTACATGGAATATCCCAACGCAAAAATCATCTACCCAGCATCAGTTTTTCCTAAGTGGGACCCAATTGGGAACTCGTTGGGATAGCCCAATGCAAAAATAAATAACTTTGACTGATTTTGCCACGTCGGAACCCAATTGGGAACATATTGGGATATCCCAACGCAAGAATAAATAACTTTTATTGGTTTTGCCACATCGGGACCCAATTGGGAACTTATTGGGATATCCCAATGCAAAAATTATTATTGTTTTAATAACTTTTAGGATTCATATATAATCTGAAATACTCAAAATTTGTTTTTGAAAATTTTCTTTTTTTTCAAAAATTTAATAATAAAAAAAATTTGTTTTTTACGCTCGTACACAATATTTATGTTAAAATTACTTTTTTATTTATCTAAATTGTTTATAAACAATTTGATTTTATCAAATTTATTTAATTTTCAAATCAAATTATTTTTCGCTTCTTCTGAATAAGATATTCTGTTTTGTGTTCCTCCCTCTACTCTTTTTAATTTTTTCTAGTATAATTTTGATCGACTAAAATTTTTATCAACTAATTTTTTCTTGATTTACTTGAAGTACCCTGAGATTTTAATTTGATAATCCATTTGATCGTAAAATTTTTTAATTTCTTTTTAATATTTTGTTTACTGGCTGAAGATTAAACAAAGTACAGAACAATAATATATTTATACAAAGAGTACGTCGATTATTGCATCACGGATTTTTTATTTCTTCAAGTTATTCTTTAGTATTATAATAAATATACTATTTACACTCACGCGTTCGCATACGTGGGTCAGCGCAGTGGATAGCATCAAAGACTTTGGATCAGAAGGATGCAGATTCGAGCCCAGCAGTCATCAAGATTTTTTCATCAGTCAAAATCATATGTAATTCCTCTAAGTAACGCATTTAAAACAATAGATTACATTTCGGCTTTAATTAAAATTATTTTATTTTTTTTTTGCAATTTAATATTTTTTTTAATAGGGATCGCACGTTTGGGATTACGTCGGTCTTACCCAATTGGGAACCTATAGGGATTGCCCGATCGGGGCCCAAGTACATTTCTGCGTTACATCCCAATGTAGGGTCCCCATTGGGCAACCCGATCGGTTCCCAAGTGTGTGCACCTAAAAATTTCTAGTCGGGCATCCGGCCTTACCCGGAATGGAAAGGTAGATTATTTCTTATATCAATACAATAAAGCTACAACAGGGTAATTAATACTTATTTTGTGTAAGCTTAAACATGAATTTCAAGGAAATGAGTTATGTCTTATCATTTAGAAGTTATTAGAAGACTAAGCTGCAAAAATAAGCTTTCTTCATTTTTTGTAAAATTTTCGATATCATCAAACTGTTAGAAAAATGTTTAAAAAAATCAAGTATTACAGTGAAAATAAAAGCTAATCGTCCAAATTTCGAGATACGTATTACAGAATTGCACGATATTCATTCACCTTACTTTTGACTTGCTGAATCAAGTCGAAAAAAAGTTATTTATTCGTCTTACGTTCGTCTTAATATATAAAAATTATTTCACCTTAGTTTTGACTTATTCGCCTTATAATTTAAGTCGAATAAGTCTAAACCAAGTCAATTTCGACTTGATTTCAACTCTTTCGTCTTAAATCATTACTAAGTGAGCCATTCAAGTCTAAACCAAGGCGAAAACTCAATGTATTTCATATCTCCGTAAAAAGAAGTCCAATTTGTCTTGTGAAAAACGGCTCCAAATTTCGACTTGGTAAACCAAATCTAAATCAAGTTTTATTTTTGACCCGAGTTTCCTTTTTTTTTTTTTGAAAATTTTCAATTTTCACAGCAGGAAGTTAAAAATCAAATTAATACACTGTAAAAAATCACCGGGGTAAGTTCAAGCGGTGTAGGTGTTAAAATTGGTTCCATGCGTTTTGAGCACCTGATAAAATATCCCCGACAAAATATCTCTGGACAAAATATCCCCAGTTTTGTGTCAGTTTTTTTGGCTTTTTTCACTATTTTTGCTTTCTTTTCATGGGGATATTTTGTCCGGAGATATTTTCTCGATATTTTGTCGGGGATATTTTGTCAGGTGCTCAAAACGCCTGATACCGTTAAAATTATCGGTGTTAAATTTACCCCCAAAAGCGGTGTGAAAATAACGCCGCCACCGGTGTAAATATTCTAGACCGGTGTTAAAATAACGCTGCCGCCGGTGTAGATATTCTTTACTGGTGTTAAAATATTTTATTTTGTGAATATTTTTACTTACTCGATCACTATACTAGTTGATAAATGATATTTTTTATTAATTTTCATGAAGAACTGACATTTTTTGTGTTTTGTAATCTTTAATGTTAATACTCCAAACGGACGCAATTTACCCCGCTTTTACACCGGTATTACTCCGCTTTTACTCCGGTTACCCCGCTTTAACACCGGTGTATTACTCCTCCTACACCGGTGTAATTTCATTTTTACACCGGGCGGAGTTAAAAAGAGTCCATTTTTAACACCGCTCTTTTTACAGTGTAAATATGGTTGTATATTATAGTTTTGATTTTCATGATAAATTTAAAAATAAAATTAAATTTCTCATGACAGAATAAATTGTGCATGCAAAGAGTGAGAAGTTAATCGCGCGTAGACTCCTGCAGGTATTGTAATATTTAATGAAGTCATCAGCACGCTGTGCACTGTCGCCGATTTCATCAAGCATTTATGTCAACTGATGTTCCTATATCTTCTTTTCTTTACATTTGTTATAGGAACCACTAGTTCAAAATACTTCAATATTTATTTCGCTCATAAGTATTTAAATTTACAAAAGCAATTACAATCTATGTTTATGCTTTATTTATAAATCTATAAATATAAATATATTCCGGTAAAATTGTTAATACCGAGAAACAATAGATTAGATAATTTCGTTTATCATACTAAGTATACATGCATACAAACATTACGAAATATATAAATAACATTGCATACCACGAATAATAATAAGAAAACAGTACTCATAAATCATGTAACTCATTGTAATTTCATGTCAATTATTGTTTATTACCATTGAGTTTTTTTTTCTTCTTAATGAACTTATCAATGATGTGAAATATAGAATATTATAAAATAATAATATTACAAATGGAATTTATTTTATTCCAGCTAAATAATTCAAATTTACATTCTTTAACATCATTAAAAACACTGTGATAATTTTATGAAAAATATAGATTTTTCGTACATCTTTTTAAATATATGAAGTACGTACATGATATTCGAAATATATATTTATGGGTCATTCCACCAATTAACTTTTTTTTTTCGGAGTATCACCCTCTCGAATTTTGTTCAAATTTTGTGGAGTGATTCTCTACATCAAAATGAAGTTGTCCTGAATAGTTGAGCTCTTAATATTAAGTACTTTCAAAGTAATGATTTTTTGAATTTTGATGATTTTTTTTTTTTTTTAACTTTTTCACTAATTTTTTTCTATAGTAAAAACATTTTCTACAAAAATACAAGCTCTACATTTTTTTTTATAAAAAATTCTCAGCTTTTCGATAAAAACATTCATTTTTCACTATAAGTTTAGGAAGATTCTCAAAACTTTAATTAAAGCGAAAACAGTTGATTTTATGAATTTTTTTAAACGGTAAAATATTTTTATACAAATTTTCCAAATTTTGACATTTGAATTTATCGTCAAAAAATTCGCATAACATACTCTATTGTACATCTAGATAGTGCTGCTGATTTATTGCAAGTTATACTTTTTAAAAACCTGGTGTTTACTGATACGTCTACAGATTAATTCATAAAAATAAACTTTACGTTCAAACAAAAAATAACCCTATCGCCATAATGACACGTCTTTTGTAAAAAATTCTTAACTTTCAGAAAAAAATATCAAATTTGAAGTTAAAATTGTCGCAAGGCTAGAAAAATAACTTTTTTCATCTAATTATAGTTTTGAGGGTCTTCCGTTACTTATAATGAAAAATGAATATTTTTATCAAAAAGATGAGAATTTTATACCAAAATATTATAAAGCTTTTTTTTTATAGAAAATGTTTTTACTATAGAAATAAATTAATGAAAATTAAAAAAAAAAAAAACAAATTGTCAAAATTCAAAAAATCATTACTTCGAAAGTACTTTATATTAAGAGCTCAACTCTTCAAGGAATCTTCATTCTGATATAGTATAGAGAATCGCTCCACAAAATTCGAACAAAATCCGCGGGGGTCACACTCCAAACAAAATTTTAATTTTCATATATACCGTTACATTATTTAAACAGTAAAAACTAAGTATATCATTTTTTGGTTAACGTAATTAATCGAAGTTTTATCAATAAAAATGTCTTATATTTTTTAAATAATCTATTTTTAATAAACTTTATAAAGAATTCCTTACTTACCAAGTTAGAGTTGATTGATATTTATCATCAATTCAGACCTCTGATGGTATAAATATACTATGTGAAAAATGTTGGACATTAAATTAAAGAAAAATCAATACATACATTGGCAATACGGCTGAAGAAAGCAAAAAACGAGCTAAAATTACTCATTAATCGATCGTAAAAGCCTGCAACATAAATTAATTTTGATCATTTATTTTTTGTTACAGACTCTTGTGATGCTGTCGTAGAAAGATCTTACGGTGAGTTTTTAGACGATATTCTACTTTAGAAAAATAAATACTTATATTCATTGTCTATAAATGATTTAAAAAATGTAGTATAAATAAGTAATTATAATACATATATATATATATATATATATATATATATATATATATATATATATATATATATATATATATATATGTATATAACAATACATATAATTTCAAAGTATTAGTTATAACTATTGTGAAACATTCTCGCTCACATAGATCCTTGAAGTAGTTTAAAAAGATAGTAAAAACGTTAGCGGTGTGCCCTTTGTTGCCTCTGCGCAGTTTCTTTTTTACGATCGTATTCTATGAAGTTATCCCAGGCGTATCGTCATCAACGAGGAGGCAAAAAAAACCGTATCTTGAAAAAATTGCGTGAACATGATAAATTATAGCACAAATATAGTTTACTCTGGAAGGTGATATTTTTGTCTTACTGTGTCGAATTTTATGAATTTTTTTCATCCATTTATTCAACTTTATTATTTTCACATATATATATCATTAACAGAATGTCATACGAATTCTTAGTTCATTATCCAGGAAGCGATTCATCTTCATTTGGGTCGACTATTTTAGTTTTAAAGGATGACGGGGGTTGCAAAAAGTCAGGTTATATTCAGTGATACTTTTTTCATTTTTTTGATTTAGTTTTCATATTAATACCATACTGTAATATTCTTAAAACCTATTACCGAAGTCGTTAAATTTGCCAATTGAGAATTTTATTAAGCGTTCTTCACGATATTATAAATTTCCCCAGAAGCTCTGTTAACCGTATCTAATTATAGTAATGACTTTCAACATAACTCACAATCGTGAGTTCAACGACAATAATAATAAAAAAACAAAATAATAATCATAATAATAATTTTCATCGTTGAGAGTGGGTTCAAATCATCAATCGCGTCCTTTGGACTCTTGTCTGGTGTGAACAATAGAAAAGGATGTGTTAAAGTCCTTGTAAAAATTCAAACTTCTGGTTTAGAGTATATTGTTGGGGTGAATCAACAGGTCCGTTATAAGAGTGTAAAGCGTTTTGAATCCACCCTCTTGGGGTTTGAATTCGTCGAGATATGTAAGGGGGTGGCTGTATCTGCAGGAGGCCGGTTTTAGCCGCGAATGCTTTTGGGTTATCTTGTTTAGGTATGTATACATATATACGATGATGGGGCTGTCCTGACTATTATACTACTGAGGAATATAAGCTAAGAGGGCTGACAGCCGATTAGGACAAGAATCAACCGACAACCCCCAATGGAAAACTTAAAATAGCATCGCTCAATCATCGAGCGGGTATCGAGCTCGAGAACTAACAACCAACAGCCTACTTTCGTATTCCCTGTGTCCTTCAATTCAACTATTATATAATACAATATATAAGAACTCGAGTTATTTCTTTTTATTTTGTTTGTTAGCACGTTTATGTCCCAAGTAAGAAGAACATTGAAAATTAGAATTTTTCTTTGGAAAATCTTTCTATTACATGTGAATTTATTTTTTACATTAATTTCTTCTTCTTTTTGTTAGTATTAATTAGAAAATATTTTTGAGAGGTTGATAATTGTTACTTAAAAAATGAGATGAGTCACGTGTGCTAGATGATGGTAAGACATATATATTGAGGTGTCGAAGTTGAGCACCTCTTGGATGCTCATTACAGCGTGTCCCGCCCCCGGCAACATTTAATAAGGGTATGGACATAGGGGGTAGAAGGTGAGGGCGGTGGGTGACCTCGCCTGGAGCCTTTACTCTTCCTTACGTCCTCTTATCCAGTTTTTCTCATCGTGTCTTACTTTTATAGCCTACATATATTCTTATTTATTCATCTCTCTTTATCTAGCTCTTAATCCTTCATACAGTTTCTCTCGTACTCTTTCTCTTTCCTTCATCATCTGTCTTTATATCTTGTTTATTCACCACTACTAACATCACCATTACCAACACTATCAACAGCATCATTCTTTCATCTGACTACCTGCCAGGCTCCTCTTCCTGGCGGTCGACGGCTTTATGAATCATACAAGGTACTTTGCATTCACGACGGATCGACCGAAGAAATTAGAGGAAGTGACGTCTCTTCGCACCTGGATATTAGCAATTTAACATTGAATAATTTTTTTTTTTTATTAAGTTGCTTTCTTAATTTTACTTATTCATTTATTTTTTAATCATACAGCTAATTTAATTAACTCATTAAGTGTATCTAGTAATTACATAAGCTTATTGTATGTAATTTAAAAAATTAAAGAAATTATTATAATGAGTTGGAAAATACTATTTTATATCGAGTTTATTACAGATACATGAAAGAATGTAACTGAATGTTATAATATGTATTATGTTTGAGAATTAAAATAATCGTCTTTTACATTTGTGAAACGGAAATGACGTAATGATAAATAGACACAGGCGATAAGAAATAAAACATAATAAACATTTTAGTTTTAATATGGCCATGAAGATGAAAAAAATTTTCCTAGTTTGGTTGATGGTGTGTATTTAAACCCGTTAGTAAGCTCGTTTTTTGCTATAGACTCATTATCTATGCAAGACTTGAAGAGCTATGTACCGTGCAAGCGGAAAAATGCTGGGAACATTACATTAACTATAAGTATGTATAAACAAAAAAAGTGATAAAGAAAAATGTGCAAAAACTATAAAAATTATTTAAATTTGAATCATTACGAAATGATTAATTCACTGATTTACTTATTCGCTGATTTACTGCCAACGAGCATAAGTTTTAAATACGTTGGAATTATTTGTGAATGAACTATCGTTTTAAGATTAAAAGAATCTTCATTCGGTTTAAAAATCGGTAGTTATCATTTTTAGAAAATAGTAGGGTGATGCCCGAGTCAAAAAACAAATTCGGATTTAAGTCTCAAAATTCTCAATGGGGTTTTTAAGGATCAATTCAGAATTTTAAGATTAACCTCAGTATAGAAAGTTATCCTAGTTTAGTCCTAAAAGTAAAAGTTACGACCCATTTTATCACTTTGAGGACTAAACTGGAATAACATGATCTGGATGAGAGCCTCAAAATATTCAAAACATACAGGAATAATTTTATCCATATTTGAACCTCAAAAGTCTCATTCGACGTATTCTCTCCCCTCCCTTTTGTATCTAAAATTTTTCAAAGTCCTCCCGGGTCAAAAATAAAACTTGATTCAGGCTCGCTTCGCCTTATTTTCTTTTGAAGTTATCGATTTGCCGACTATTTTTTGATAAGATCTCGACTTTTTCGACTTAAATTTACTTTTTTTCAACTTTTTGAATTTTTTTCATCTTAGTTTCAACTTATTCATCTTTACTTTGAGCATGATAGTCATTCACATTACTTTCGACTTGCTAAACCAAGTCGAAAAAAAGTCATTTATTCGCCTTACTTTCGCCTTAATATATCAAAATTATTTCACCTTAGTTCTGACTTTTTCGACTTATAATTTAAGTCGAATAAGTCTACATCAAGTCAGTTTCGACTTGATTTAGACTTTTTCGCCTTACATTTTAAGTCGAATAAGTCTAAACCAAGTCAATTTCGACTTGATTTCAACTTTTTCGTCCTAAATCGTGACTAAGTAAGCCAGTTAAGTCTAAACCAAGGCGAAAACTTAATATATTTCATACCTCCGTAAAAAAAATCGAGTTTGTCTTGTGAAAAACGGCTCCAAATTTCGACTTGGTAAACCAAGTCTAAATCAAGTTTTATTTTTGACCCGGGCTAATATAACTTTTCATTCGGTGAGGATTTTAAGATCTTAGTTATTATTTAAAATCGATAAATTATTCGCATTTAGACCTCATAGTTCTCATTGAGGATTTTTAGTACTAAAGTAGAGTTACTTTCTGAGCAGTAAATAAAATATCAAAGAAATTGAGGCTTTTGAGGACTAAACTAGAATTTATTTTTTGACTCGGGTGCGGCTACTTTAAAATTATAGTAAAAGCAAAATATTTTTTTTAATTACATTTTTCAAATAAGCTAAACTGTGAATCCTGTTCTCAGATAAAATTTTATTAATAAAAAAAAGTATGTACTAGTGGTAATGGATATTGATTACATATCAATTTTTACTATAATATATTTAGTTAGGTATATAAGAAATCTATTTTGTTTATTAAGTAAAATATATTTGTGGGAGCTTGATACATTTATGTTACTAGCTGTTACCTGTCCGAGTTGCTAGGCATTTTGTTAGTCAAATGACCATATATTTTGTTTTGATTATTGATATCAACATCCTAGCATTAACAGTCTAAAATCAAGTGTTACATGTATACTATTTTAACACACATTCAATGTGTTCCATGTTAAAGGCCATAAGCAAGAGTATAGTTTTTTGTACCCGAGTCGAAATTTAAACCCGACATTGAGCCTCCTAAGGTAATTCTTATTTTGAACTTGGGGGATTAAAGTAGATTCTATTCCCATGTTAAATTAGGCGTGACTTTGGACCCCTAAGTTGGGCCTGGAGGAAATAAAAATTAGGGTTGACTTTGCACCCCTCCACGGAAAAAAAATTCTCGCAATTTTAAGGATATTTTTTTCGTACTTTTCATTGTATAAAATTGTAACGATGGACCAGACTCCAAATAATAGTTTTTACTATATACTATCATAAATTCTATTTGATAAATGTTACTACGAAAAACATTATGATGACCAATACTATAGAGCAAATTATACAAGTCTGGTTCATAAAGTTTGCAGTACTAGTATCGTAAAATTGAATAGTCGATAATGTAAAATTTCCGCCTCTACGAACGAAAAAGAAAAGGTTTCTGACTGATACAGTCAGATAGTCCAGTCGATGCGCACGAAAAAATGGTCAAAGATCATTTTTTCGGTGGGTAAAGATCGATTTTGAAAAATTTTTTTTCCAAAATACTAGAAAAAATATAAGGAAAAAAGTTACCATAAATTTGGAGAGTGATCTTTTTTTTTTTATAAAAAAATTAGATGTAAAATGAAATATCTCTAAAAGTATTGAGAAGTTATCGAGACAAACTGGTATCATTGTTTTTGGGACTTAATAACGAACAAAATGAATTTTGAACGAAGTCTCTACGACGAATAGTTGCTGAGATAAAAATTATTAAAGCGCGAAAAACGAAAAAGCGCGTCATTTCGTTCGCGCGCGGATAAACAAAAGAGTGTAACTCGGCAGCAAATCGATATTTTAACAATTTTTTTTTTATTATTCTCTTAGTAAATCATATATCAACCATAAAAAAATTTGGTAACTTCCAAAAAAATTTTTTCGAATTTTAAATTTAAAAAAAGTAAAAATCACTTTTTGTTAAATAAAAAATAGAAAAAATGAGAAATAAATAAAATGACCCAATGGATAATTTTGTTTAAACCATTACCCAAATAATTACGGGTAATGACAGTTAAAAAAAATTTTTTTTTCATAAAAAAACCGGTTTTGAAAATTTTTTAAATTTATCAACAATTAAAAAAAAAAAAAAGTTTTTTTTTTGATACGACAGAAATTCATCTCGCGAAATTCTGAATCGAATGGTATATACGAATTTTTGTCGATTTTTTGAAATTTTTCCTTTATAATTTTCAATACAAGGACTTAGAAAAATTTCTTGCTACGGGACTTTAAAAAAATAGGACTTCGGATATCTTCGGGAATTGCTAGAGAGAGAAAGTAGGCATAAGACGTAGTGTCGTTTTCTAACGGATAACGACTACTTTCTCTCTCTAGCAATTCCCGAAGATATCCGAAGTCCTATTTTTTTAAAGTCCCGTAGCAAGAAATTTTTCTAAGTCCTTGTATTGAAAATTATAAAGGAAAAATTTCAAAAAATCGACAAAAATTCGTATATACCATTCGATTCAGAATTTCGCGAGATGAATTTCTGTCGTATCAAAAAAAAAACTTTTTTTTTTTTTTAATTGTTGATAAATTTAAAAAATTTTCAAAACCGGTTTTTTTATGAAAAAAAAATTTTTTTTAACTGTCATTACCCGTAATTATTTGGGTAATGGTTTAAACAAAATTATCCATTAGGTCATTTTATTTATTTCTCATTTTTTCTATTTTTTATTTAACAAAAAGTGATTTTTACTTTTTTTAAATTTAAAATTCGAAAAAATTTTTTTGGAAGTTACCAAATTTTTTTATGGTTGATATATGATTTACTAAGAGAATAATAAAAAAAAAATTGTTAAAATATCGATTTGCTGCCGAGTTACACTCTTTTGTTTATCCGCGCGCGAACGAAATGACGCGCTTTTTCGTTTTTCGCGCTTTAATAATTTTTATCTCAGCAACTATTCGTCGTAGAGACTTCGTTCAAAATTCATTTTGTTCGTTATTAAGTCCCAAAAACAATGATACCAGTTTGTCTCGATAACTTCTCAATACTTTTAGAGATATTTCATTTTACATCTAATTTTTTTATAAAAAAAAATCTGTCTATCGGTTGACCCTGCGGGCCAGCCCCAAAACTTCCCGCTGTTTTCGAGCTCCTCGAGCTCGAAAACATTGTTGTGGATACATTTTCGAGCTCTTCGAGCTCGAAAATACTTTAGTGTGCCATTGTTTTAAAAAAAAAACGATTTTAGCATTTCTTTCTCCAACGATATCTCAGGAATGAATTGACCGATTTTGATGGTTGCGGCGGCAATTGGCGTATTTTATTGAGTTCTAGAGCTGATAAAATTTTGAAATTGTTTGGTTCAGTTGTTTCGAAGATATTCGCAAAAAACTGTTTTTTACCATTTCTTTCTCCCGCGATAACTCTCGAACGAATTATCTGATTTTGATGATTGAGGCGGCAATCGACGTGTTTTATTGAGTTCTAGAGCTGATTAGATTTTGAAGTTGATCGTATAAGTCGTTTCTGAGAAATCAATAAAAAACTAAAATAAAAAACAATTTTTAATTCTTATTCTTTGTATAACTTTTAAACTACATGATCGATTTACCCCAAAATCAAATCAAGACTAAGTTTTGGTGAGCTCTTTCGATCGCCACCAAGTACGTTCAAATCGGTTCATCCGTTCCAAAGATATCGTCGGACAAAAAAAAGTTCACACACACACACACACACACACACACACACACACACACACACACACACACACACACACACACACACACACACACACACACACACACACACACACACACGGACGTCCACCCGGGAATAGTCAGAATAGTTTCCTAGGACCTCAAAACGTCGACATCTGATGAAAACTCGATTTTCGAAAATCGGACCGAAACCAATAACTTCCCTTTTTTGAAAATTTGCAATTTTCTTAGCGGGAAGTTAAAAAAAGATCACCCTCCAAATTTATGGTAACTTTTTTCCTTATATTTTTTCTAGTATTTTGAAAAAAAAATTTTTCAAAATCGATCTTTACCCACCGAAAAAATGATCTTTGACCATTTTTTCGTGCGCATCGACTGGACTAAGAGAGAAAATAGAGAAAGAGAAGAATTGAAGGAAAATTGTTGAGGACACGTGACGTCATTTCATCGTCTGAGGATTTCACGAAAAAACTTTTTCGAAAAATTTTTATATTTGAAATATCTCCGAACGCACCCTATCGACCAATTTCAAATTTTTACAGCTTTTAGATATTGACAAGCCACGTCGAATGCCATCTTGACAATTAAAATCGGTTCATTCGTTCAAAAGTTACAGATATTTACATACGCACGTACGTTCGTACGTATGTAAATACACATACATACACTCGGACATCACGAAAGTAGTCAAAATAGCTTTCTAGAACCACAAAACGTCAAGGTCTGGTAGAAATTCGATTTTCGAAAATCGGACCGAAACCAAGAGCTTCCCGAATTTTTGGAAACTTTAAATTTTTTTAGCGAGAAGTAAAAAATTCATGCCACTTATTTTCTCGTATCATAGGTAATATTCATTCAGAAATTGAAGTTTTGTAATAATACACTGAAAAAAATAATCGCTAGCTGCTAGCGATTTTTTTCTTTAGCAGCTAGCGATTAAAAATCGCTTGCTGGAAGCGATTATTTCGCTAGCTGCTAGCGATGTTTTCTTTAGCAGGTAGCGATTAAAAATCGCTAGCTGGAAGTGATTTTTTCGCTAACACTGACTTATCGGTTCCTTGTATAAAAATAAGTTAAGCATCGGTATAACTCGAAAATATAACAAATACTGTTTTTATCATTACAATAATTTATAAATATACATATAAATCAATATATACATATATAGGGGAAGGGGGGGGGGGGGCAAAATGGAGTAGGGTAGGCAAAACGGGGTACCCCCAAAATTTTATGGAAAAAAAAAATTTTTTTTTTTTCGTCTGATTACTATAAATCCGATATATTTGCGTATTTTTAGCCCTACGCATGACACCTAGGGCAAAATGGACCAGCTGGAAATTCTGAAATCATGATTCTTTAATATTTTTCTCGTCAAATTAAAAAAAATTAAATATCTTAATCCATTTTTCGGCTGATTTTCTACAGCTGGGGCAAATTTGGCCACTAAAAATATTTGAAAATAATATTTTATTTTTTAATTGATAAAATTTTTTAAGTAATTCCAAATAATCTGTAATTAAAAAAATCAAAAAACGCGTTTTTTGGGTTCAAAATAATGACAAATACGAAATTTAGAATTGTTTTTTTTTTATTTAATAACAATTAGTATTAAGCTAATCGAGGGGAAACGATTTATTACACCTAAAAAATTTTTTTTGAGTATTATAGAACCAAAAATAGTTGTCAAGAGAAAGAAATACATTCTTAATGATGAAAACAATCTAAAAAAAAAAAAAAAAAAAATTCTCATTTTTTGGAAAGAGGCCTCTCTGCCCCACAAAAAAATTTTTTTTTTGCCTCCGTATCCACCAATGATGTGAAATGTAATTTTTCTATATGTATATTACGTATAAAAAATTTAATTTAATGAAATTTGATCAATTTTCAGAAATTTTTTTTTTCCAACTTTTTTTAAGGGTACCCCTTTTTGCCCGCCAAAAATAAAAATTCTATATTGCAACGGCAGCTAAAAATTTTGTCTATTTACCTTGAATGCCATTAAAAACAAAAAGATTTAGCGTATTTTAGTCCTCTAAAACTTAGTATTTCCTTAGGTACCCCCTTTTGCCCCCCCCTTCCCCTATATATATATATATTTATACACATATACATATATATATATGCGTACATACATATATATAAATATATATTAGGGTGGCTCATTTGAAACGACTATTTTTTTATATATATATATATATATATATATATATATATATATATATATATATATATATATATATATATTTATATGTATATTTATAAATCATTTTAATGATAAAAACAGTATTTGTTTACTTTCGAGTTATACTGATGCTTAACTTCTTTTTATTCAAGGAACCGATAAGTCAGTGTTAGCGAAAAAATCGCTCCCAGCAAGCGATTTTTAATCACTACCTGCTAAAGAAAAAATCGCTAGCAGCTAGCGAAATAATCGCTTCCAGCTAGCGAAAAAATCGCTTCCAGCAAGCGATTTTTAATCGCTAGCTGCTAAAGAAAAAATCGCTAGCAGCTAGCGAAATAATCGCTTGCAGCTAGCGATTTTTAATCGTAAAGAAAAAAATTACTAGCAGCTAGCGATTATTTTTTTCAGTGTAGGAACTGTAGTTTTGAAGATGTCGTGACCCCCCATAAACCACAATAAGTGTCAATTTTATAAAAAAAAAATCGTTCTGTCATCCTTTCCCCAGAAAGTTCAATTTTCGTGCACTGGGTGGCGTCTGAAAAAGTCTTGATTTCCGCAGACTATACACGGAGAAAAATGTTGGTTCAAAACCTAGCAATTTTTATTATGCTGTCGACCAAACTTGAAACAGGAAGGAAAGCATCCAAAAAATTATTATCCTCTTGTAAAAAATTATTACGCTGCATCACAATTATTATAGTGTATAGAAGTAATTGTCATTAAATCTTATCGATAAGTGTCTCGCGCGTAGTAAGTATTATGATACATGTATAACAATTACTTCCATACATTATAATAATTGTGATGCAGCGTAATAATTTTTTATACGAGGATAATAATTTTTTGGATGCTTTCCTTCCTGTTTCAAGTTTGGTCGACAGCATAATAAAAATTGGTAGGTTTCGAGCCAACATTTTTCTCCGTGTACGTTACCGTCTCTATTTTGCGGCCGTGGTCGCAAAATGCCCCTTGGCTGTACTTTTCCTCTACAACCAGACGAAAATGAATGGGACTGTAGAAAAGTGAAATTTAAAAAATATTAATTTTTTTAACTTAAATGTCAACGAAAAGTAAACTTCATTTTTTGTTGACATTGTAAGACCTGTAACTTTTTTTTCATTCATTTGACATATATAAGAGATTAGATTCTTTTTGTAAGAAATAAAATTTCCGATAAGAATGTACTTGTAAAAATTTGAACAGAAAATTTAACACTGAGGAAACTAAATTTTTGTTGATCTTTTGAGCCCCGTAATTTTTTCCCAGTTCGTTTGACGTACATAATGCATCAGCACTTTTTTTGTAGAGAATTTAATTCCTTACGACGTTATACTAGGCGGAATTGAAAAACAATTTTTTTATAGTCATAATAACGAAAAACTATAATGAAAAATTTTTGCGTGTATTTTAAATGGGAAAGAGGACCCCCCGTTGTGATAGCTCAATTTTAAAGATATCGGACTGAAATTTGGTGAGGATTCTTTTTATAATATAAAGTAACTTTTGAGTCCATATAACGTCCTTGTAAGACGTTAAAAGAAAAAAAAATTGTTTTTTTGGGACACCCTAATGTATATAAATGTATTTAGCAATGGTATAAAATTCAACTTTCTCTCTAAACATGAATAAGTGAAAATAAGTGAATATTCATTAATTCCAAGTGCCAACCGAACCACTAATTTAAAAAAGTGATTCGGTTGGCACTCAGAATTAGTGAATATTCACTTCACTGCAAATCCAAGTGTTTCATTTTAAAACACTTTAAGCATTTAAATACTTTTAGTCACCAACTAAACACTATTTTAGTGTTTAAAGTGTAGTAAACATTTTAAACGTTTAATTTTAACACACATAAAGTGTTTTAGATAATAAGGCACCTAAAGTGTTTAGGTATCAATACACACTTTAAGTGTCATTAATTGAAAATATAAATATTTTTAAAATAAAAATAATAATGTTTCCATTGAAGTACACTCAATGAAATTTTTATAATAATATTTTTAATATTAAAAATAACAGTTGCCTTTGAATAAAAGTCGTTATTGATTGTTGTCACATCCTGGAATCATATTTTTATTATCAGAAGATTCAGATAATTATTGCATCACATATTCAGCATAAAAGTAGAAATGGAATTTAGTATAAATTAAAAATATATTTGTATTTTTATCCATAAAAAAAGCTCTAAAAAATGTTTACACTTGAAAAAAATTAGAAACCATAGAAGTAACTTTAAAATAATTGGTTATTTATTGAGTTATAAAAATCATTCAGAATCTGAAAATATACAATACAATACAAATAATTAATTACAATAAAATCATACAAGAACTAGAAAAAGATCGGAAACACATTTGATAAAAATTAGTTAAAATTTGAAAAATTAAATAAATAAATATTTATTTTCTTCCATTAAGCGTAACATAAATTTTATTATATTGTTCGAATGTTATTTTTAAGTTATGTCCATATCACTGCCATAGCATCTTCCAATTGTGACAGTCCTTACAAATTTCCGCATTTGTTTTATCCATCTTAAGAACTGGAATAGAAATTGAATAGTACCATTAATATATTAATTTATGACTATAGTCATAAAATCTACAATTACAGAATCTTAGGTTGATGAGCAAATTTTATTATAGAGAAATTAATATTAAAAATTAATAATTTAATTAAATATTCAATTTTTATTATTATTTAATATTTTTTTATTAAATTTTTTTAATTATTTTAAAAATGTTTATTATTTTCTAAATTTACTATTTAATAAATTATAAAAAATATTAAATTTAGAGAATAATAAATATATATTATATATGTACTTTATACAAAATGTTATTAGATTATTAATTTTAAATATTTATCATTTTAATTTAATATTCGATTGTAACTTTTATCACAAATTTTGTGTTAAATTTATTGATTTATTTTTTAAATATTTATTTATTTTTCCTTAACTGTACATTGTTACGTTTTTCACAGGTTATATCTTTTACGTATATTTAAATATATTTTTATACTTTGTATATTTATTTTTTAAATATTAAATAAGCAATAATAAATATTAAAAATTAATAATTTAATAATATTTAGTAGAAATTAGATTAAATAATAATATAATAATTTATATCAATAAATAATACATACCGATAGTTAACCTCAACTATATTGACGCACTTGAAAAAGTATATAAGCACAATTTTCTTCACTACTATTTCCAAATAAGTAGTAAATAATATTTATCAAAATGTTCAATTTAAATCACTATAGTGATTCAGTATACTGAATATAATTATTAAGCACATATAAAATTCGCACTTTTAAAACACGTGTTGTTTATGTAGCAACGTCAATATTCAGTTTTCGTGTAACCCCTGTGCGCGCGCATCGTAAAGATGCGGATCATACATTAACATATATGATAGTACATTTAGTTATATATGGCCTCATATATTATATACATGAACAGTAGGGTGGGCCAAAAAAAGTGACTATTTTTTTTTCTTTAGTTACAGTGAAAATATTGTTTGAGATGATGAAAAAAAAATTCTATTAAAATTTGAGCTCTTAATATTAATATTAAGAGGTGCCTATTTGCAATTCTCCATTTCCCATTTAAATAGCATAAGAAAAAAAATTTTTGATTTTTTTATTTTTCTAGCTCGGCATTTGCACGTCATATAAATGAGTCCATAGCATATTCTTGCCTCTTATCATTTTTTGATAAATCCATCCATTCGAAAGTTATTATAGCTGGAAGTCAAATCTATAATAAATTTCCAGATCTTTTTACTTTTCCAGCAAAACTACCAGACTTATCAAAAAATGTCCTAGCATCTTTTTTATAGACCATTTTATTCCCTACAAATTAGTTGAAATAAAGTTCATTCAAATTCCGCATTGTTTTCTAGTTATTTTCATTTTATATTAAGTTCTCAGAATAGATTAGAAGACTATTATTTTTACAAGCTTGACATTAAAATGAAAATAACTAGAAAACAATGCGGTATTTCAAAGAATTTCATTGAAAATAATTTGTAGGGAATAAAATTGTCTATAAGAAAAACACTATGACATTTTTTGATAAGTCTGATAGTTTTGCTGGAAAAGTAAAAAGATCTGGAAATTTATTATAGATTTGACTTCCAGCTCCGATAACTTTCGAATGGATGGATTTATGAAAAAATGATAAGAGACCTTTTTTGTAGAACGTTAAATTCTGTACAAGAATATGCTATTGATTCATTTATATAACGTGCGAATGCCGAGCTAGAAAAATAAAAAAATAAAAACATTTTTTTTCCTATGTTATTTAAAGGGGAAATGGAGAATTGCAAATAGGCACCTCTTAATATTAATATTAAGAGCTCAAATTTTAATAGAATTTTTTTTTATCATCTCAAACAATATTTTCACTGTAACTAAAGAAAAAAAAAATAGTCACTTTTTTTGGCCCACCCTAATGAACAGACATGATCATATCTAAGCATTTTTCCCGGGCTATTTTTTTCGATTCATCATGTGTTCATTTTAAAATACTATTTCTTATTAATAACAGAAAGAATGTCATCAGAGAAAATACGCTGATGCGCAGAAACTTAACTTTGAAGATATAAAAAATGTATTAGTTCAAGAATATCTCTATCGTCGTTTAAAATGAAAAATCTAACATTTATTTCATTAATAAATTATGATCGTTTAGCATTCATTAGATGATATGAACAGAGTTCAATCATTTGTAAAATTTTATTTTCAATACAAAAAAATACGTTTTGATACATCTATATCGTGATGCATAAATATATTTGAAAATTATTACACTTTTATTTTTTGAAATTGTTATTTGTGTCATTTGTCGATTGACAAAATTGATAGAATTTTTTTAAACTGTTTAAGAAATTTAAACGTTTTATAATATACATGTTTTTTAGATTAAACGTTTTTTCTGAAAAAGTGTTTAATTCCGAAATATCTGTTTTAATTTAAAACACTCGATGTTTTTTTAAACGTTTAATGTAACAGTAAGCGCTTTATAATAAAACAGGTAAAAGTGTTTTTTTCTTTAAACGGATAAAACGTTTTCGGATTAAACACTTAAGTGTGTTACGCGAACCTTTAAAACACTTGTAATGATTTATGCGATTGTTTAAACGTTTATACCGTTTTCTTTCTAAGCGCTTAAGTTGCAGAAAACACTAACGTGTTTTATTTTAACACATTGAGTTAAACACTTGGATTTGCAGTGTTATTTCACTTATTCATGTTTAGAGAGTTTCTTCTCAAGACAATTGAGAGACTAAGTGCAGTGTTTCTCTCGAGAAGTATTATAAAGTTCGTTGCCATATATATTTAAACACAACAACGTCTGCTCTTTTCTAAAAAGAATACTGAATCCAGCATCATGAATGAACTATGCGAGAGTAACCGAAGGCGGCCTCTTATTTAGCATAGCCACTTTTTCAGCTCCTGATTCAAACCACCCTGCTATGTACATAATATATTTCTATACATGTATGCATACTTACATATATACATATATAGTATGCAAAGTTTATAACTATGGAATTGTCGGCTGTCTTTGTATCTCCGTGACAGACGATAACGATGCAAACCAAACAGCCAATCTCTCCATCTTATTTATCTGGAGCGCAGCCTTAAGCTTAACCTAATTGAAAGAACTAATCAATGATCCATCGCTGTTTCCCATTCATTACTTATTTTATTCTTTTTTCTATAAATATAATGTTAATAATTAGCATATGATTAGTACACAGAAATAAAGGATATCTTGGCGCAAGAAATTTTTTCTTGCTGCAAGAATATTTTTTGCAATTTTGAATGAAAACGAAAATTTTCTTGGTTCAAGAACAAAATTTTCTTAAATTTAGTCGTCTTGGCATAAGATTTTTTTTTTATTCAGCCGATATAATATATGTTTCTTGAAGTAAGAAATATTTTCTTAAAGTGAGAAAAATAAATATTTTGCCCCGATATATAATCAATTGTCCGAAAAGTAAAATATTCTTTTTTTAAGAATAATTTATTTTGAATCGAGATGATCTGTGATTCGAGTCAAGAATTAAAAGAACTCAACTCAATGGTAAAAAATATCTTGGTTTCAGTATTTTGTTGTGTTGCGACAAGTAAGCGTAGACGTTTGAACCAACAGCAACTGCGCTCTCGGCTCAACGCAAAAATTTTCTTGGAAAGCTAACTGTACTATACTAAAGTGGCGGTAGTGTAGACTCTACATGGTACAGTATGCTTACTGGATATGGGTAAAATAAACGAACATTCAGGGAATGATCGGATAGCATAACTGGTAAAGCTCTCGCGTGATGCCGAATCGGTCTGGGTTCGATTTCTACCATGAGCAAACCATTTATTTTTCTCAAGTTGTTCATAAACCATTAATCGAGGAAATTTATTTCTTATCCCCTCTACTGCCGAATTGTGATATTCTGAATATACATATATAAAATTTCATGCTTCACATCATTTAATATTTATACTAGGTTAAATTCACTCAAAAATATAGAACAATATATATTTTTAAGCGGAATCATTTATTTTCTTGAAACGAGACCACGTTTTTGTAAGTCAAAAAAAAAATCATCAATTCAAAATATTATTTCTTCAATAAAGAAAGTAATTATATCCTTTTAAGAAGATATTTGTATTAAATGAAGGAAATTTTATGTCTTCGGTTAAAAAAATATTTGCATGATTCAAGAAAGGTTATTTTATTAAATTAAGAATATAATTTATTTAAACCAAAATTAAAATTTTCTCATTCCAATAGACCGTTGTCTTGAGTCGATAATGTAGTTTTCTCAAACTGAGAGTAAATGTTCTTCTGCCACGCAAAAAAAGTTCTTGGTTTGAGATGTTGATATATATTGTGACAATTTACTATACTCACCAACCAAGACAGAAAAGTATCTTATTTTAATAGTTTTTTTTACTTGATTAGAAACAAAATAAATTTGATTTAAAATAATTATTCTTGAATCAAGATTATTTAACTTGAATTAAAATTTAATTAATCTTGACACAATATTCTTATAATATTAGTCGAAGAAAATGTTCTCGGATTAAAAAAACTTAATTACTCAGCCCAAGAGTAAAAAAATGAAGGCAAAAATTATCTTGGGCCAAGTCAACCTTTTTTTTTGTGTATATATTTATAATTTAAATATGACTGCGGCGGGGGTAGGGGGGGGGGTATTTAAGGGTATACTGTCTTCGGAGACTCAAATATATTTTAACGTATACGTTAAACCATTTTTTTAAAAATGATATTTGAAGTGAATAGAATAAATTTTCAGCTGCCATTAAAAAAAAAAAAATATTTTTCACGGGCAAAATGGGGTATCCCCAAAGATGGTGAAAAAAAAAGTTTCTGAAAATTGAATAAATTCAATTAAAATAAATGTTTTATAAGTAATTTACATAAAAAAAATTACATTTCACATAATTATAAATATGGTGATTGCTATGTGTTCCTAAGTTTTATTTAATAAAAATGAAACATTTGTAGGAGAAGAAATCAACTTTTAACTAATGCTCCGCGGTTCTCCTCGCAGACGAGCTGTGTGACTTGCACAATATCATCTTAGAGATCACCTGGAGAAGATCTGGTGCAAGTTACACAGCTCATTGGTGACAAGAACTCATGAACGTTGATTAAAAGTTCAATTTTTAACCTAAAAATCTTTGTCTATTTATGCTTGGATAGCGCCAGGAGACGACCTGCCGCATGCTACGCAGCTCGTCTCCAAGGAAAATTCCGAAGCGTTCTTCAAAAGATCAATTTTTAACCTAAAAATGTTTTATTTTTTGTCTTTTTATGCGTGGAGAAGGCCAGGAGATAACCTGGTGCCTAATATGTACTGTCGCTACTTGACTTTCAAGCATTCGATACTCTTTTCTAACCTAGTTTAGATTCATATCTTCTTTCCATGCTTTTATTGTTCGATAGCTTAGTATTATCAAGAGTAAGTCATAAATAAGTTTAACATGATGCATAAGCTCACCTAAGTCATATTTAATCTTTCTAAGTAAAGGTTATACTAATCCAAGCATCAATATCAGGTAAGTTAAAAGTAAGCTTTCTAAGTTAACGTAAGTTCAATCTAATCCAAATATTTTGACTCGAGATATTGGACGCAAAGGAAAAAAAATTTTTTTTTTAATAGTTTTTATCATACAACAAAAACCATTAACATTTTACGACTGACACTTTTAATATTTAAAAAAGTTTAACAAGTAAAATTCAAAATAATGCTTAATTATAATTACAAAAGTGATTTTGGAATGTTTAAAAAACAAACTTTTTTTATCAAATTTGGGGATTACCCCGTTTTGCCCCTTCCTTGGCAGTATATATATATATATATACATATGTATATATATATAAAGTAAAAATAAAATGATCGATTCGACAGTCAAGTTAGCCCTTGGGCGGGATATTTTGAAGATGTTAAATCGCACGGATGTGTTGTGGTCTTAATGATGAGGTAAAAAATAAGAAGTAAAGCGAAGTTTATTAATATAAAGGGACCAAAAAAGTCTGGTACAAACGATTACTGGACTCGCTGATCCGGCAAATGACTATTAATAATGTTTCTTGTCGGATCTGCATCTTTCATCGGTTATTGAGAGACTCGGTAAGGGTTAAATAAAAGTTAGCGGTGTGAGACTTGTACAATAAAACTTAAAAAAAAAAATTTTAAATAATAACGATAGAAGTTGATGTGGTTGCGGCTTGTATAGAACATAACCAGCAATCAAGCTTATGTTTAACCAATATAGTCAGATGATCGAGAATTAGATTCTCTGCTTATGCTCTTTCCATCCTATATATATAACCGCGTTGAAGCGAGTTTGAGATTTTAATACGCCTGATCCGGACGTACTGAGACTACGTCTCAATAATATTCCGGCGTAATAATTATGTAATAGACGATTGGACGTAACGATATCTTACAGGAGATATGCTGGCGATTGCCCACCCCAATCGTCATCTCGAAATCATCTTCTCATCTTCACTCATGCTCAGCTATTTATAATCAGCACCGGAGATTCTCGTGATCATTTATAAACATTGCACCTACAAATTGTATTTTAAATTAATTAGATTTTTATTTTATTTTATTGATAAATAGTTGGAGCAAAAATTTAACAATGAAATATTTTTTTGCAAAATTATTTATTATAACATAATAAAGCATAATTATATGCAGAAACAGATACACAAATCAAGTCGTAAAGCTGATCAATTAAACGGCAGGCCATCGATCTGAAATGCATCATACCATAACTAATAATTATCTATAATTAAATACATTGGCCGATAGTTCGTCCGCCGGTTATGGGGTGTGTTCGTTAGGCCTTGACTTCTCTTACCAATTTATTCTCTGTTCTTACTGTGCGGGTGTACAGTATTTTAAATGAATAATAACATACAAACATATATAATAAATATATACATATATATATATATATGCGTGTCTGTTCGCATGATTATAACTCATGTGCTTATTTAATTTCTTTTTATTAATTAAATTATTGCTGTACAAGATCCAATTAACGTATTATTCAATTTATCATCTAACGTTTATGTTTATCAGTAAACAAAATAATAAAGAAATAAATGTCAGTATAGTTTAATCTTCAAAGGTCACAGTTCCAACACGAATCATAACAAAAACAACAATTATTGAAGTTCCCAGCATCTTTGACCAGCTGTATAAATAAAACAACAACATTTTCATGTAACATTTTATAGAAGTGTTGTTTAACGTTTTCACAAAAATCAAAATCAATTTTCATCATAAATTTTTTATTTCAGTCATATAAAAAAATAGCTGAGACAAAAGATAGCAAAGGTATTTGTTTGTAGAGCTTTAAATTTCGGACGAAAAAGGCATCATGTATTTTCTTTTATAACTAAATAGTTATTGAGATTTTGGATTTAAGAATTCAAAGAATCAGGTATATCTTATAGGACTTTGAGCTTACAAAATTGCCTGGGGTTTATTGGACACCATTTGATCGTTCAGAATTAATATTGTTCGATTATAATAATAATAACAATAATAATTATAATAATGATAATAATAATAATAATAATAATAATAATAATTATTATTATTATTATTATAAATATGTTATTGACAATAATATTGATATACAAAAGGTATTATCCTTGTTCAAAGGGTTGATAGGCCACATTTCGTTTGTCCATAACGACAGACTACATTTAAACATCGCATGACGTTTTTGTATTAATCAAGCTGTATCATCATATATTCTTCTTTATATCCAACTTAGTGATGCCGCTCAGCTTCAGGCGATTTAATCTAATTTGTATCGTCCTTTGTTAATCACGCCGCGGTCCATGTTAATTTGTCCCGTATGCTGGCAATCATCGGATGCGCTCTCATCTCATCTCTTCAGCGCCTCTTTTTATACTATTCGTCCAAACTACTGCGCGCGCATTTTCTTTGTTCTCTTGTCTTGTGTCTTTATCATCTACTTCTTACTTTCGTGTCATCTCACAGCATCTGATAAGAAAAATATTTATCATTATTTTCTAAATGTTAAAAATATTTTTAAACCAAAGACTTGAATAACACGAGCAAAAAAAACACAATTAATTAATCAGAAGCGTTGGATTGTTAGTTCAGTTACCGCAGAAACATCTCACAGTGTGTTTGGTAGGATCGGCATTCAATAGATTAAATGCTGAGCGTCGGATGTAATGATCAATAGGCCAATAATAATGTCTGGGTGTAACTGTGTGTACTCTCTCGCACAGGAAGAGTAATAGGACATTAACATATAGTAATACTTATTATAACAACAATAATAATAATAATAATAATAATACTAATAATATTAATAGTAATAATAATAATAAAAATAATAATAATAATAATAATAATAATAATAATAATAATAATAATAATAATAATAATAATAATAATAATAATAATAATAACAATAATAATACTAATAATAATAATAATAATAATAATGATAATAATAATAAAATGAGTAAATGTATATACTATTTTATGTGCTGTATACATAAAAGAGGGATTGATGGATAAGCGGAGGAGGAGAACTTAAGGCCCCCTGAGATACGACAGCCACTAATGAGTAAAGAGTGGACGTAGGCACATATTAAGCAGTATTATTTATTGCCTCCTGGTCGGGTTTTTGATTTGATTTAGCAAACAGTATCCGTAACAAATTGATAAGCGTTCACGGTCGGCAACATCTGAGGCCCGAGTAAGCATCGTTGTTGTTGATGTCGGGGGTAGGTCAGGGACGGACGATCAGCGTATGCATATAAATATATATATATATATATATATATATATATATATATATGTACGTTGAATAGACCTTTGTGTGACCCCCCGTTTTTGTTTGCTATATGTATCCTCAAAACTGCATATTTTTTCGTCCTTCAAGGATTTTTGTTTCTAGACAGGACTTTTGACAGGATATCGAATTAACTATTATATAGTCCCTTGTGTGACTTATATGTATACTATATATATAAGTCACAGATCGGTACGTCACATAGATAATATACAAAGATATCTCCCATGAAAAAAATTTATAAAAAAAATATAAGTTAAAATATGAAAAAATATATTTTTCATATAAAAAGAAATACATAAAAAATATATAAATATATATAAATTATGTATAAAAAATCTGTTAATCGGTTGACCCTGCGAGCCAGCCCTAAAACTTCCCGCTGTTTTCAAGCTCGAGGAGCTCAAAAACATTGTTGTGAATACATTATCAAGCTCTTCGAGCTCCAAAATACTTTTGTATGCCATTGTTTTTGAAAAAAACCGCTTTTTAGCATTTCTTTCTCCCAGCTGATCAGATTTTGGGATTGTTTAGTTCGGTTTTTTCAAAGATATTGGCAAAAAACTGTTTTTCATCGTTTCTTTCTTCCACGATATCTCTTAGACAAATGACTCGATTTTGATGGTTAAGGTGGCAATTGACGCGTCTTAATAAATTCTAAAGCTGATCAGATTTTGGAGTTATTTAGTTCAGTTGTTTTAAAGATATATTCGCAAAAAACCGTTTCTTACCATTTCTTTCTCCCACGAAAACTCTTGGACGAATTATCGGATTGTGATAGTTAAGGTGACAATCGACTCGTTTTATTAAATTCTAAAGCTGATTAGATTTTGAAATTGATCGGATGAGTCACTTCAAAGATAATCGAAAAAAAACGTTTTTTACCATTTCTTACTCCAACGATATCTCTCGAACAAATAAACCGATTGAGATGGTTGCGGTCGCATTCGACGAGGCTTATAAAGTTCTAAAGCTGATTAGATTTTGAAGTCGATCGTTCAAGTCGTTTCTGAGAAATCAATAAAAAACTAAAAAAAAAATTTGTTATTATTCGTAATTCGCCAATATTTTCGAGTCTACTTGATCTAATGATCTGAAATTTTTAGAAAATTTGATGGCCAACAAGCTCTTTCGATTAATTAAAAAGTTATAGACTGGTCACACACACACACACACACACACACACACACACACACACACACACACGCGGTGACACGAATCGTAATCCGTGGACAATAGATCCGCGACGTCAAATCCGCGACATGAAATCCGAAGATATTTTATCCGATAGACAAAATGTCCTTGGACTAAATATTCAAGAGACAAAAAATCCGTGACAAAATATCCTGTCGATAAATCTTATTCAGAAAAATATATTTTCAGTGGAAAATAATTCATGGTTTTCGATAAACGGGTACTGTACCATTCCAAGCATATGTATTGACCTATTTCCAAAATAATACCCACCCAAAATCTGTGAAAAAAGGGCACCATACGATTTCAAGCATATGTGTTAATCTATTTTTAATATTTCACACTCAAATTTTATGTGAAAATATATTAAACATTTCTGATAAAAGAGTACCGTACTATTTATATTAGGGTGGCTCATTTGAAACGACTATTTTTTTTTTTTTTTGGTCCATTGACGGAATATTGTTCTAGACATAAAAAAAAAAATTTCCACAAAATTTGAGCCCTTAATTTTAATTTTAAGAACTCGCTAATTGAATTTGAAATTTTCCCATTCATTTAGCATGTAAAGTGGAGGTTTTTTTTTTTAATTATCTATAGCTCTGCTGCATTCCACGTTTTTTTACTGTCCATAGGCAGAAGTTGTAGGCAAACCTTTATACTTCAAAAGTTCCTACAGTAAAATTTATGCGACAGGAACGGGGTCAGAGTTAAAAAATGTAAAAGTCGATTTTTATCGATTTTTGCGTATTTTTTGAGTTTTTCGTAGAAAATATTGTAGTTACCGAAAAAAAGTAAATATCAAAATTGTAGGAAATCAAATTTGCTACAAAAAAGGTCCTGTAAGCCAAGGCTGTAAAATCTGTTGTTTCTGAAATAAATTGAATTATACATATGAAAATTCAAGATATCTTTGCAGTATATGGTTTGTTAAATTAATAATTTAATTTTCATTTATTAAATGTTTTTTTTTAACATCATATTACTTTTTCATGAAAATATAACTTAAAAAAAATTTATCTATATGGGGCATTCCACGCCAAATCGGATGGTTTCAAAAATTGATTTTTCCGATTTTCTTCGATTTTTGGTATTTTTTAGTACCCCTCAAAAGAGGCTTCCCGGTAAATTTTGAGATCTTTTTGATTAATGGTTCAAAAAATATCGAATTTTCAAAAAAACCGCTCTTTTTATGGTTTTTTGATCATAACTTTCGTAATAATGGTCGAAATTCAATGTTTTTTTATTCAAAATTTTCGTTTTGAGTTGGCCTTTACAGACAAAAATGCATAACAAATATACGAAATGTTTTTGATCGAGATTTTCGAATTTTAAGTTTTCAACCGTGTTCCAAAATTTCACATAATTATTCAAAAAAGCGACGAAGGTATATTCACTAAGGATTTCTTTAGTTCATAAAACAATCGTTAATGTAAAATTTTCGAAAGAACACGGAAATAATTAAAAACGTTTGTGATACAGTTTCGTCGCTTTTTCGAATAATTATATGAAATTTTGGAGCTCCTGTAATGATCTTAGCTGTATTGTATAGCAAATCTAATGTTTCTTTTGCTTCGAAATAGTTGCTTTTTAAAAAATAAAAGTATTTATTATAACAGCTTATAAATAGCATTAACTTTTACTTACTGCTTTTAAATTCCTACTCAGAACGAAAAAATATCGGAATGAATTTATAATATGCAAGAAAAACAAGTGTACAATGTCAAAAATCAGTACTGATGATAATTTATAGCAAAAAAAAAAAATTTTTTTTAATTTTGAAAAATCGAAAATTTTGAATAAAAAAACATTGAATTTCGACCATTATTACGAAAGTTATAATCAAAAAACCATAAAAAGAGCGGTTTTTTTTTTAATTCGATATTTTTTGAACCATTAATCAAAAAGATCTCAAAATTTACCGGGAAGCCTTTTTTGAGGGGTACTAAAAAATATCAAAAATTGAAGAAATTCGGAAAAATCAATTTTTGAAACCGTCCGATTTGGCGTGGAATGCCCCATATAGATAAATTTTTTTGAAGTTATATTTTCATGAAAAAATAATATGATGTCCAAAAAAATCATTTAATAAATGAAAATTAAATTATTAATTTAACAAACCATATACTGCAAAGATATATTGAATTTTCATATGTATAATTCAATTTATTTCAGAAACAACAGATTTTACAGCCTTGGCTTACAGGACCTTTTTTGTAGCAAATTTGATTTCCTACAATTTTGTTATTTACCTTTTTTCGGTAACTACAATATTTCCTACGAAAAACTCAAAAAATACGCAAAAATCGATAAAAATCGACTTTTACATTGTTTAACTCTGACCCCGTTCCTGTCACATAAATTTTACTGTAGGAACTTTTGAAGTATAAAGATTCCCCTACAACTTCTGCCTATGGACAGTAAAAAAACGTGGAATGCAGCAGAGCTATAGATAATTAAAAAAAAAAACCTCCACTTTGCATGCTAAATGAATGGGAAAATTTCAAATTCAATTAGCGAGTTCTTAAAATTAAAATTAAGGGCTCAAATTTTGTGGAAAATTTTTTTTTTATGTCTAGAACAATATTCCGTCAATGGAGCAAAAAAAAAAAAATAGTGGTTTCAAATGAGCCACCCTAATTTATATTATAAGATATTTTGTCGGGGATGTTTTATCTATTGAGTATTTAGTCCGGGGATATTTTGTCTATCGGATAAAATGTCTTCGGATATTTTGTTGCGGATATTTTGTCGCGGATTTAATGTCTTCGAATAACGAGTGACGGAATCCACACACACATACACACACACACACACACACGCGCGCGCGCACACATACATACGTACAGACACTCGAACATCATTCTAAAAACAGTCAGAATAGCTTCCTAGGATTTCAAAACGTCGACATCTGATGAAAATTCGATTTTCGTAAATCGGACCGAAACCAATAACTTCCCGAATTTTTGAAAATTTTCAATTTTCTTAGCGGAAAGTTAAAAATATATAAAATTTCGATAAACAATATATTTGTTATATACACTAATGCAAAAAATTAAAGGAGCAGAAAAATTTTATAAATTTTTTAGTGATTTTTGGAAGGCTGTAACTTGGTGAAAAATAATCGTATCGAGATTTTAGAAAAATCATTTTGTAGCTTAAAATCTCTAGTTTTGGTGCATTTTTTTCAAAATTTTTTAAAAGCTCCGGTTATTGCGCCAAGATGAGAAATACCGCGAGACAAAAATTTCTAAATTATTTTTGTTTTTTTCCGAAGAGCCCACGGACCGCAGAAAAATTCTTTTCACTAAACAAATTCATAGCTTGTTTAGCAAATTTATTCAGCTTCAATTTGGTTTTTTGTTTAACCTCGTAGGACGTTTTGTCGCAGAGATATCAGCCTTCAAACAGAAAATGATCCTTTTGGCTTTGATCATCGATATTTCAGGTACCAATGTTTGCACAGAAAGTTAAAGGGCGGCGTTGAAAACTTGAATAAATTCCCTACAAGACCCTGTCATCATTTTTTGAAAAACAAAATTTTTTTTATTTTTAACATCCATTAGAAGTAAGTACAAAAAAATGACTTTTTTTGGTTTTTTAGTAAAATAACCGCTACTCGAAAAATATCGAAAAAAAAATAATGTTGCCAGGGACTTTTTTAGCTTAATGTACCCCCAAGACCCCTGTAAATTTTGAAATTGATCTATCGAACCGTTTTTTGAGAATCATCGATCAAAGTTTTGCTAAACAATTAAAGGAGCAAGTTTTGTTCCTTTAATTTTGTAATCATAATCAAAGTGAAAAAATTATTTTTTCTGGACTTTTCTCAAATTTTTGCATTGGTGACTCGGAAAATGCAAAGAAATGACAAAAAAAATAAAAAATTTCCAAAAAATGTCAAAAAAAAAATTTAGAACACAAAAAAAAAGTTTCAATTTTTTTTTTTCTTCGATTTTTTTGACAATTGTTGGAAATTACATTCCTCAAACGATAAATAAGTTAGAAATGGCAGGATATATGTCAGCAGAAAAAGTTATATACTTAAAAAATCTATCACTAACGTTATAAATGTAACAACCTAAAGAGAAAAAAAATCAATTACGGAGTGGGAAATTATACACTAGACTCTATCAAAAACATCGACTAGTTTTTTTTTTAAAATACTCTGAAAATATTGATTAAAATTACGGAAAAATGATCCTGTTAAAATGACAGCTCTTAATTATTAATATGAATGGTTGCCTAATCGCGATTGTCTATTACCTATTTGATTAACATGGGATTTTTTTTTTTGAGTGGAATTTTATCACGCATTAGAAAATCAAAGCATCCGTAAAATTGAAGAACATTTTTTTAAGGAAATTGAACGCTTTACAAAAAAGGTATATTATTATTTTTCGATAAATTTGAATTTTTAAAAGTTATTCAAGGCCAAAGTTTGATTCATAGCAAATTTTACCACTATTCAACTTTTTCGGCGAAACTGTCAGACTTATCGTAAAATGTTATGGGACCTTTTTTGTAGACAATTTTATTTCTTACAAATTGTCGCCAGAAAAGTATTTTGAAAATCTATATTGTTTTCTAGTTATTTTTATTTTAATGTAAAGCTCTTGAAAAAAATGGTGTTTGGGTCGATCTCAAGAACTCGATATTGAAATGGAAATAACTAGGAAACAATGTGGAATTTGAAAAAACTTGACTGGAAATCATTTATAGGGGATGAAATTGTCTACAAAAAAGATCCTCTGAAGTTTTGTGATAAGTCTAATAGTTTCGCCGGACATGTAAAAAGGTCTAGAAATTTACGATAATTTGACCTAGAGCTCCAATAACTTTTGAACAGATGGATTTATCAAAAAATGATAAGAGACTCATTTTGTAGAGCGTTCAATTTCCTACAAAACTATATTCTAAATATATCTGTACATATATAAGCCAGGGCCGAGGTATACAGTTCCAAACTTAAAATTTTTTTTCCTAAGTCATTTAAATGATATAAAAATCATGAAGAGGCATCTCTTTTTATTAATATTAGGAGCTCAAACTTCACCATAATTTTTTATCATCATTTTTAACAATTTTTTTCACAGTAATTAAAGAAAAAAAAATCGGTCTATCGGATAACCCTGCGGGCCAGCCCTAAAACTTCCCGCTGTTTTCAAGCTCCTTGAACTCGAAAACATTATTGTGAATATATTTTCGAACTCTTAGAGCTCGAAAATACTTTTGTATGCCATTGTTTTCTAAAAAAACATTTTTTAGCATTTCTTTCTCCCACGATATCTCGCGAACGAATTAATTGATTTTGATGGTTGAGGCGGCAATCGACGCGTTTTATTAAGTTCTAGAGCTGATTAGATTTTGAAATCGAATGATTCAATTTTTATGTAGATATCCGAATAAAAACGTTTTTCACTATTTTTTTAATCAACGATATCTCGTAAACGAATGGACCGATTAAGACGATTGAGGCAGCAATCGACGTGTTTTATCAAGTTCTAAAGCTGATCAAATTTTGAAATTGATTTATCTAGCCGTTTTTGAGAAATTTAAAAAAAAACAAAAAAAAATTTTTTTTCAATTCTTTCTCCAGTCGCACATGTTAAATTCTCATCTTTACATAGAAAAGCATCTTTACGTAGAAAAGAATATATTAGTTGCTCGTTTTTCAATTAAAGTTCTCGCTAAACTATGATAGATACCGCTACAATAAATCAGTTCTATTTTTTTAGAAAGTTCATTGTCTATATAAAAGTTTCTGATATCATTGCTTGTAAACTCAATAGTTTAGCTGTACTTTTTAGTCTTATGAGGTAATGAAAAATTCAGTTATTTAAAAAAATTTGCCAGCTTGTCAATCAAACTTCTCGCTAGACTATGAGAGGTACGTCTACATTAAATTAGTACAATTTTTGTCAGAATTTATTTCGTCTGTATAAAAATTTCCGATAATATTGCGCGTGAACCCGATAATGTGCCTGTAATTTTCAGTTGAATGAGGTAATACGAAAATTCGAGGAAACATTCAGTTATTTGAAAATCCGCCAGCTTGACAATCAGAATAGTCGCTAAATTATGATCGATACTTCTAAAATAAATTCGTACAATTTTGTCAGAAATTATGTTGTCTATTCAAAAGTTTTCAATAACATTGCTCGGAAACTTAATAGTTTAGCTGTAAGTTCTAGTTTAATGAGGCAATGACACATTCTGTTATTCAGAAATTTGCCAGCTTGTCGATCAAAACTCTCGCTAATCTATGAAACATTCGTCTGCAATAAATTAGTACGATTTTGTCAGAAATTACTTAATTACTTTATTCGAGCTCAAAAAGATTGAAATTATTAACATTTTCTGTGGAAAGTTTTGATTCGTAAGTTCAACCAGTTTAAAATTTTTTTCCCAACCTTAAAAGAAATTCCGATAAATGTACTGCAGATAAACTGAAATCGTCGCAAAATAATTGAACTACAATTTAAATTCTCTACAATTTCAATTCTGATTAATCTTATCAAATTTTAATTAGTTCAACGAACAAAAAACCATGGATTCAATGTTTTATTTTAATCTTTTAATTTAAAAAATTTTCAAATCTGTTCTTTATGAAGATATTTCTCTTGTCAAATAATTTTATTAATTTCTCGATGTCTAATGAATCGAAATGAATTATTTCACATTCATCAAGTCTTTAAAGATTTTGTTTCACAAGGCTTAACGAACAATAAGGTGTGTCACAGTAAGGTACAATTGATAGTTAATAATATTTTGTACACTCTACTTTTCTGTGACCGTCACACAAGCGTTATGTATAATATAAAAACCTGTATATATAAAAACCTGGGTGTAACGTCACAGAAAGGTATCAAAGTCACACAAGCGTAATAAAATATAACTGAAAATCTCTTTCACATTTTTTTCGAAGGTTCAACAAATTTACCGTCTGATCTAACTGAAAATTTATTTGACTCTATTTTAATCACTTCTTCTGATTTCCGTCTGAATATATTGAGTTCATCAAGCATAATCATAAACATAAATTGTAAAATCATTTGTTTACACATCGATTATGTTCTCTAATTTTTATAATGAAGTATAAATCGATACTTTTCTCCAGCTCATACGCAGAAAAAAAAATCTGGGCGTCGGTTGACCCTGCGGGCCAGCTCCAAAACTTCCCGCTGTTTTTGAGCTCAAGGAGCTGGAAAACATTACTCTGAATATATTTTCGAGCTCTTCTAGATCGAGAATGCTATTACCTGCGATTATTTTTTATGAGCTTTTCAAGCTCTACCAAGTTGCGTTTTTTGCTAAAGTTTGACAAGTTAAGAATCGAAAATTGTTAATGAAGAAGCGGTTTTTAAATTTTAATTCTCGATTATGTTCAATGAAATAAATGTATCGAGGCAGAAATCAATGTCAGTGATCCAAATCAAGATTTGAGTGAGTTTTGACTTAGGTCAGAGCAATTATATATGAAATATCCGAGAAAAACATTAAAAACTGGATTTTCTCAATTTTTTGCTGATAATATGTTTTAAACTAAAGAACAAGTTAGATGACATTAAATGATAATCGAAAGGGACTATAAACAGAAAGAGTGGGTATGATTTAAAAAACATTTAGTACATTATATTTTAATTTATCCGGAAAAAATAACATTTTATGTTATTTTTTTAACTTTTCAGCGCCAATATCTTTTGAGCTAATGAACCGATTGTGACGTTTGAGGTAGCATTCGGAGCGTTTTATTGAGTTCTAGAGCTGATTAGATTTTGAAATTGATCGGATGAGTCACTTCAAAGATAATAAAAAAAAACCGTTTTTTATCATTTCTTTCGCCAACGATTTCTCTCGAACAAATTAACCAATTAAGATGGTTGAGGTAGCATTCGACGCGGCTTATAAAGTTCTAGAGCTGATTAGATTTTGAAGTCGATCGTTCGAGTCGTTTCTGAGAAATCACTAAAAAACTAAAAAAAAGAATTTTTTTTTTTTCGTAATTCGCCAATATTTTCGAGTCTACTTTATCTAATGATCTGAAATTTTCAAGAAAGTTGAGGGCCAACAAGCTCTTTCGATTGCCACCTCAACCATCAAAATCGATTCATTAGTTAAAAAGTTACAAAGAGTTTACACACACACACACACACACACACACACACACACACACACACACACATACATACACACGGACATCATTCTGAAAATAGACAGAATAGCTTCCTAGGACCTCAAAACGTCGACATCTGATGAAAACTCGTCATTCGAAAATCGGGGTAAAAACAATAACTTCTCAATTTTTCGAAAATCGTCGATTTTCTTAGCAGGAAGTTAAAAATTCTCCACTGAAGG